>NC_053444.1:42540921-43140921 GCF_007990345.1 Gossypium hirsutum
AAGGCGCTCAAAAAAAATATTTTTTTCTTCCCCAACCGAATTCGATTCTTTTGAAGGGGTAAGCCTATTTATTTCTGGTTCTAAGAGCAGTAGTTCTAGTGGTCGACTCGCTTCTTTCAAACTGTTTCTCATTATTAAGAAAGGGTAACGAAGATAAAATACGAGCTTGTTTTATAGCAATAGTAATTAATCGTTGTTGTTTTAAGGTCAATCTATTTACTCACCTAGATAATATTTTTCCTTGTTCACTAATAAATCGACTAATTAAACTCATGTTTCTATAATCAATTCGTTCCCCGATTGGATCGGGGGCAAACGCCTACGAAAAGATCGCTTGGATTTATCCATGATTTCTTTATTCCTTATTTCTAAAAAGAATCCTATCCCTATCTCTATTTCTAAAATCCTATTTGAAATTCAAATTATAGAATTAATATAGTAAATAGGATTTGGTTTGTTTATTTTATTATTGTTTATTTTATTATTATTTATCATTAAATATATAATTGAAATATATATAAATTAAAATATATTAATAATATATAAATAATATTTTAATAATATTATTAATAATATAGAAAGAAAATATGCGTTATATATAACTAATTATATACTTATACTTAATATATTATATACCTAATGTCATATTTTCATATTCTCGGTAAGTGGTGACATACGAGCACTTGATTCGATTTATTTCTTTATCTCCCTGTGAATTGTATGTTTGTAACAATAGGGACAGAATTTCTTCAATTCCAATCGACTGGGCGTATTGTGTCGATTTTTTGAGTAATATACCTGGAAATACCCGTTGATTCCTTATTAACGCCGTTTCGAACACAACTGGTACATTCCAAAATAATCGTTACTCGGACATCTTTACTCTTGGTCATGAACCTCCTTTGAGTTTTTAATTCACCCAACTTTTCTATTTTCCGATCAAAAGCGAAGAAGAAAGGAATGAAAAAAAAAGAAATAAAAGTTGCTAACTCAAAACCAAATCTTGAAAGATTTTGTTGCAATCAATATAGTAAATCAATATAGATTTAGAGTAATAGTAAATAATAAGAATAAGTAATACAACGATTTCGAACTCTATTTAGAATCAAACCACCGTACGGTATTTTCTTTAAGTATCTTGTAGGATACTGTTGTTCCAGCCACATTTCTCTTTTCACTCTACTAGTAATTTAATTGGAGCTTGAACCCAAGTTTCGGTGAGGTTGAATCTACTTTTTTCGTTCTACCTTCCTTATTTATTTTATCTAATTCTTATCTAATTAGAAAAAAAAACTAAAAAAAGGGGGGTGAGAGAGTAGTCACAGATATTTGATTGTATCTCGATCTAATCTTTTTCGCCCCATCCCGCGGCAATAACTAGAATTAAAAAAAAGGGAATGTTAACGCATCCGGGAAGAAACGATTGATCTCTATTAATAAACCCGCTAAAGAACCGAACCAGAGAGTACTTAGTACCGGTGCTACGGAAAGATATGTTTTAGATCTCGCATTTAAAATCCTCCTTCTTATTGTATTACATTATGGTAATACATATATAATCGCATGTATGTGTGGTTAAATACCACTTGGATTTGTCTATTTGTACCCGGAATTCCTAATTCAAAATTCAAATTTAAATGTACAATGATTCGATAGATAAGATTTTCCCTTTCTTAAAACAGCAAAATAAAATAGGTCCTTTCCGCCTGAGAATTCCCGCTAAAATATTCATTTATTATTCATTATATGGTTGTTATATGAGACCAAAAGAGGAAATGGGAAGATCCGTTTTGTATATCAATAGACGAAATAAGGGTGTGGAAAACAAGACAGGGATTCTCTACAATGACATTGTAGGCCAATTGAAAGGGATGTAGCGCGGCTTGGTAGCGCGTAATGTCCAATTATGAAATCCTTGGAAAAAGAGGATGAATCGAAATATAACTACTACACCAAAACACAAGGGCTATAGCTCAGTTGGTAGAGCACCTCGTTTACACGTGCGCCAATGTTTTTCAGGGAAGTCTATCATGCAATCAAAAGAATTGATCTTTCTCAATTAGGATTATCTCTAATCATTACTTGTTCTTGCATGCTTCTACTAATTACTCACATCCTATGATGCTCTACAAGTGTCCTAATTATTGACACTTTACCTTAACTAGGATGCCAAGTGACCTAAATGTATCCTACAACTCATCGTACTTACTTCAGTAACGATACTAAAACACGGGTGGAGATCTTATTAGCGAGAAAGCCGTCCTAATAAGGTCCCCACCCTAACTATAATCTCATTATCGCTCGAACTGGCACTCCGCAGTGTTGGCGAAGTTCTTTGTAGCAGCACTCCACCTCAAAGTTACCAACCTTATCCAGTCTATGTCTCACAACTTAGGCAGTCTCTACCAGTGTAGTCTCCCAAACCTATCCGATTCACCAAACTAGGGTGTGACATTCCACATCAAACTCAATTAAAACAATTCATACTATCACCATATACTCACCTCAATGATCAATCATTCAATAAACATGCAATTACAAGAAAATATTTCTATCCTAAATCATAAAGTACAAATTGGGATTCCTAATTCACTCGTCAATATCTTTCACTTTTCTTTTCACTCTCGACAGTTTTGCATCGACATTAGCTACGTATGACCACGAAACATATATCGCTATCAATTTCCGACCAACTCACAATCAAATACTAAATCATGCATATTTTACATTTTATTCAATTTAATTTCTAAACCCAAGATAAGCATAACTTTCAATCTAAGGCTTCGGATTAAACTCTAATTTTACACTCACTCATTAGGGACCCTATCCTTTCGATTCCTACCATAATTTCATAACATATTTGCATTTTATTCATTTTTCTCCCTAATGTAATCAAGCTAACAATGAAGCTTGTTAAGCTTTACAATTTAGTCTTTTTCACAATCTAAGCTTAATTTCTATCAATTTCACTCCTAATTTATCCAATTCTGAATAATGACAACTTATCAAAATCTTCCCAAATTAAAAAATTGACACATGGGTTAGCTTAATCAAGCTCTCATGATAATATATATATCAAAGAAAAATGGCTAGGGACTTACTTTAAATGTTAGTCGAATGCTCAAACTAGGTTTTGAATATTTTCCTTAATGGCTTCTAATGGTGGACGGTTAAGTTTAGAGAAGATGACAACATCTCTCCACTCAATTTTACTTATATAACTTGATTAAATTATAATTAAGCTTAATTAATCACTTCAATCATGTTTAATTAACATTAATCTTTAATTAACTTAAGCTAATGACATCCACCATCAAATCCCACTATTATCAATTTTATTTTTATTTATTTACCATTTTAGTCATTTGATTAATTACTATTTAGTTCACCAAGCCTTATTCTAATTAAAAATTTATAACGATTAAACTTTTACAATTTTTCCCCTAGCTTTAACTAACCTCATTTTCGGTTAAATTGCCTAACCAAATTTCAATTCATATTTATACTAACCATGTAAATATTCCTAATTAATATTTACGAATTCGATTTACAAAAACAAATTTTTCGACACCCCGATAAACGGTGTCGTTACATTTTGCTTCACAAGGACCATGCTAGATGTCTACCCTGCTAAGGCTCATCACCTTGCAAGTATCAAAAACCTTGTTGTGTATCATTTGCCACTTGTAAAGTATGTCGGCTAATCATCATGCAAACTTAATGTGCCTTACAAGGTAACACACGACTTAGGAATTTAATGGGGCTACATGACTCATCCTCTAAAAGTTTATTAGAAGATTGTTGTCAAAGGAACATGTATATACATTCCCATTGACCAAGAGGGGGACTAGCTCCTTCTTCCCTTACTTTAGGCTTTCTGTACAGACAATACTATGTTAACTTTATCCACTCCTCAATTATTCTCCCTGTTTTATCCCTCTATTCACTTCCCTTATCAAACATCAACAATAAATATTTATTTTTCAATATATTTCATGCTTTATATATTTAGATAGTTGATATCAAATTTTAAATATTTTAAAAATTTTGAATTATTTATTGAATATAAATTATTCTTGACTGGTATGATAAAAATATCATAAAGATCCAAAACTTGTGAGCAGAATTGTATAAATTTAACTGTTAGTTTGTCAAGATATTTCATTAATTAAGAAGTTATAAAAGCATTTAGACTTGTTTAAGAGTTTGACTACTTGCCCAAGCCTGAAGGCCTCTCCAAATTTTGGGAGGGCCTAGGCAAAAAAAATTAGGCTCGTTTAAAATATGGATTAGGCTCAAGCTTGAACATTCAGGGCTTGAGCCTGGCCCAAGTAGGCTCAACTAGTTTTCTAATTTTGTGATATGTTACTTTTATATATATTGTGTACTTAAAACATATAAAGTTTAAATCTATGGTAATATAATACTATAATGTAAACATTTAATAAATGTTAAGTTCTCTATATATAAAATTTTAATAAATGAAAAAAATAAAATTATTAAATTTTAAATTAAAAATATTACAATATTTTAAAAAATAAAAAAATAGTATAGGTAAGCTTAAAACGAACTTGGGTTAACCATTTACAAATATGGGTGGGTTTAAGCACAATTTTAAGCCTATATTTTAGGTTGAGCTAGGGCTTCACAAGTATAAAGTGTGTTAATATTATGCTTAATCTCGACCAAAACCTAACTCAGCTTGGCCCATGAATACCTTTAAAAGCACCGATAATTAATTAAGCATACATCATTTGGAATATAAAACAAAATAATTTGTAACACTTGCATAAGGAATGATAGAGGATTAAATTCAAAGTCTCAAACTCATCTAAATAGTAATTTGTAAAATGCAAGTTAAAATATGCTTCAAGTGTATGCATTTTTTTTTTGTATATTTGAAATTTAATTCCAATTTTTATTTTAAAGAATTTAGTCTCTCTACTTTTTGGATTTGAAAATGCAAATTCAATTATTATTATCATTAATTTTTTTATTAAATTTAAGTTGATTTGAAATTTTTTTGTACATGGCTATAATTTGTAATGTAAATGTTTATGTTTAAAAACATGAATGGAAGCATATTTAAAATTTTAATTTTTTTCACAAATATTTTACGTGTCATAAAGTGTATTTTTTAAAAAAAACGAAGTCACTAGATGTAGTAATAACCGAAGAGTAGTAGTAAAAGTATGGATAAGTATGGAAAATAAAAATGTAAAGTTTATAATATGTAACACCCCATTCAGTTGTCAGATCCGAATGTGAGACATCACATTATGTTGCCGACGTAGGTCTAACTAACTCAATACAATTTCACAAAGTTTAGCATGTAATATTCATATAATCCAATTCAATCATCATCCACAATCATTTACATACATTATAGATGCCTATCAACTTCAACTAACATGTTTTGGGATTGCTTTGAGTAAAAAATAGAATCAAGACTCGATTCCAAATTCAATCTATCAAATTTGGATAGTGTGTTTCGAGATAGTAGAACCATGTCCTGAAACGTACTTCCTCTGTATTTTTATTTATTTTTATTTTACTTCAATGTTGATGTATGTCTCGAGACATAAAGACATGGGGTTATGTCTCGAGACATGGTCTTTTATGTCTTGAGACGGGTCTCAAGACATAACTTCCTTATTTTAGACCCTTGGCTTCAATGACATGACAATGTATGTCTCAAGACCTTAACCCAGAAATGAACGAAATGGTCATTTTTTTCATAATGTCTTGAGACATGACCATAGTGTCTCTAGACCAGCATACCAAGTTGTCCAGAATCCAACATTTCAAGCATAAGATTTGTATCCACATGTTACCTAATTTTTTTTATAATATCATGACATATCAATACACATGATTAACTTATCAAACATATTGACACTCCTTGAAAACATGACATTCAAATCATCATATTTTCACTTGACAAGGTAGATAATAAGGCAAGAAAAAACATGCATTTAGCTATCTAACTCAGTATCAAATTTCATCTTTAGGACAACTATAAGCCCAGTATATAGCAAAGCATATCAAAATGATCCAAAAAGACATTAAACCATCCGACTCAACTAAGGTACATGCCTTTAACCATTTATAAGTGAAAAAACACAAACTCGATATGAGCTAAGACATCGAGTCCTGAATGCTTCACGAGTCATTCAATCTATCAAAACTTGTCAAAACATAAGCACAAAAACAAAAAAAAAATCCATACATTGAGTATTGAATACTCAATGATGTCAAAGTAATTCAAATTCAATCCAAAATGAATTAAATAATAAAAAAATGTGTTATATTGAAGAATAACATTATCTTTTCACATGTTAAGAAGCAAATTACATATATTAATATCACTTGATATATCAGCGTAAATTAATTTCATATTAATATATTAATAGAACATGGCACCCTTAGGGCATTTTGGTCTATCTTTTCACAAGTTTCCTCATATTCAAGTATATGTTTGCATCTCATTCTTGCATATATTTTTTTTCAATTTCACTAGTATTTCATTTCGTTGATGCATCCTCAAAGAATACACATTTTTCTCATTATCAATATTCAAATTTCATTCTCTCATATATATCATAATATAGATCATTATAAAACTCAAAGCATATGACATTTCAAACCATTACTGATAGTAAGATAAATTTGTATTTTTAATATATTTATTTTTGTCTAATTATCAAATAAAATGCTATTAAATTTGAATTTGGATTTAGTGATAATTGTCGAAACCATTTTTTTGAAAAAACCAAAAATTTAGTTGTCCACTTTAAAAACAAAAATTGGAGTCGCCACCAATCCTTGATTGAGGTGTGATTGGCTCACCTTAAAAATAATTTTGGTCTGCAAAATTTGAGAAAATAGGTTCGGGAGTCAGTTACGCACGAGGAAGGGTTAGCACCCTCGTAACACCCAAAATCGGTACCAAATTGATTATTTAATGTCTTAGTGCCGAAAATTTGAAAAGATTTTAAAAGAAAACTTTTTATCTTGAATGAATTAAAATGATAAAACATTCTTATTTCAAAGAAGTAAAACATCACACCCAGTGAGTTAGGGCACAATATTTTTAAATCTTCAAAATTAAGTTTGTCTTTTGATTTTAAAACTCACACAGTTAAATCTAATAAGGATATTCGGTTATTTAGGTCAAATGAAGAAAATCGAAACCCAGTAAGTTAGGGCACAATTTCTCAAAATTCCAAATACCGAATATTGCCTTTTGTTTTAGAAATTCTTATTTCGAGATGACAAAATGTCATGACCAGTAAGTTAGGACCCAACATTTTTGGATTCCCGAGAATAAGCTTTTATTTGAAAATCTGTGTGATTTTATTTGAAAATCTAGTAAGTTAGGACACGATTATTTTCTCGAGAATCATGAATGCCAAATATTTTGAATTTTTTTAAAATATGATGATTTTAATGCTTTGCCGAAACCAAAATATATTTTCTTTAAAAAGTATAGTAAAATGCTAATGTACAACATGAAACCAATACTTTAATTTAAATTACACATATATATGTATTGTAAAGTGTCAATGTATATACATATTCATGCATATAAAAGTTATGAAAATAACATAAGTATAAAATATATATATAATATGCATATGTATTTACAAAAATAAAAAAAATGTATAAGTATGACATATACATAAGTAAGTTATGAAAATATGTACATGTATACACTAAAATACGTATATATATATAAGTATAATATGTATATATAAAAAAAAGACATATGCAACAATATATATATTTACAATAATTTAAAATAATAATAATAAAAAGTGTATGTATGTACATATTATATGAATGTATGCATGTATGGATTATAAAATATAGAAAATATATATATTATAAATTTTATATGTACATACATATTTGTGAAGAAAAAAAACAAAAATAAAAAATAGTTAAATAGTTAAATATATATATAGATACATATATAAATTGTAAAATATATTAAAAACTGTAAGCATATAAGTATATATATAAATTATAAACACGATATGTACATATATTTTGAAAGTATTTGCATAAATACATAGTTATAATAATAATAATTATAATAATAATTTAAAATACTACTAATAATAATAATAATAGTATAAAAATGACAAAAAGACCAATTTGTAATCCAAACAGAAATTTAAAGGCAAATTCGAAATAGACATAGATGCGCAAACTCTATTGAACACGCATACAACTGACGGGGACTAAAAAGGAAATTAATCCACTCCTCCAAAACGTTGCGTTTCAATAAAGACCGAAGTGAAACAAACATAAAACATGTGGCTAAATTTTAAAAAATAAAAAAAAACTGATTTAAACACCCCTCAAAGAACAGAGGACCAATCCTGCAAATAAGCCATTGAACCTTGGCATAAAGTCCACACGGTGTCATTTCTTTCACTGCACCGTCTCTTTCACTTTAAAATAAAACCAATGCTAACCCTAATATCAGCCACCATTCTAATTTCTCCAACAGACTAAACCTATGCCCGCAACACCACTCTCAACTCAACCATTGCCCACCCTATTTTGATTCGAAGCCGAAAGTATAGAGGTTCCGACAACGCAACATACAGGTAAGGTTTTAAAAAAAAGTCTCTTCCTTTCTCTTAAATAAAAGAACAGAAGCAGAAAATTATCAAAAGAAGAGGAAAAATTCTTTCACCTTCAATAAACTCTATTTTTCCTTTTCTTTCGTTTTTATTTTATAACAGAGAATAAATACATAAAAAATAGAAATCCCACAGATTTCTCTGAAAAATGAAGCGAAATACCTTCAAAACTTCCCTTTTGATTCCTTGATTTAGTATCTTTTTTCCTTTTCAATACAATCTTTGTCTCTTTTACACTCGTTTTTTACACTCCTCCTTTCCTTTGATCAATCCCTCCCTTTGATTTATTGCAGGTGGAATCGGCGTTATGCGGAGTTGCTGATCGTGGGTGAAGCGACGTGGGTGATGGGCGGTTGCTGCAACGTGGGGACGTGCGGCACCGAGGCTACCTGCTGCTTAAGGCTTCTGTTACCTTAGGCCAATTGGGCCTTGTAATTGGGTTAGATTGTAATTTGGGCTTTAGGTCAGTTGTATTCGGGTTGTTATTTGTTTTTTAGCCAGGCCAAAATTGGACTATTACAATAAAATTTAGGAAAAATCTAGCTAAATTTTAACACTAAAAATGTGTATAAATACCTAGTGGGCTACAACCAATTGAACACACTTTTTTACCTTGGCAATTAATAAATTCTTTTTTTTCTTCTATTTCCTGTGCCATCCTCATCCTCATATTACTATTTCGTTTCATTTTTTTGCTTTCAATCTTTCAGTTTAATTGTCTTCCAAGGCCCTTCCCATTTCCATCAACAACAAATCCTCAAATCTATTTTCAAAGCATGATTTTTTCTATGATTAACTAAACCCTTTTTAGCTTTAGCCCAGAAATTGCTCCAATAAAACAATCGTGAGATATCAGCCCCCTCAACAAACCTCTAAACGCAATGTTTTCCATCTCTCCAATATATGGGATAGTACAAATTCGTCCTTTAAAGTTGATTTAGCTTCGTTTCAAAAAGTGCACGTTGGGTTGGAGTTGTTTGGCGTACAGTTGGGAAGACGAATCGGCTGTGTTGTGTTCGAATTCCCGTAAAAAAATTGGCATGTCTAGATGGTAAAAGCCAGTTGGATTCCGTTAAGGGAGATAGAGATCGGATTTAAACAACCCACGCGGTTGAGGTCGTTGATTCGAGTTGGGCTTTTCAGATCGTAAGGCTGTTGAAATCTTAAATTGCGAACATATGTATCGTAGTTAGAAATTTGGCAACAGTCAGTTTGCAGGTCGTACCAGGATTGACTACATAAGGAAAAGTTGGCGATTAGGACGTTCTTGGTCGATATAACCAGCTTATATCTTAGAAGGCAAAATCTATTTCAAGGATCGATTCAAGATTGGAGTACACCGAGGCTAAGGCTAAGCTTAAAAAAATATTTTATTTATCCATTTGTTTTATTTTCTTAAATTTATTTTTGCATTTTCAATTTTTTTATTTCATTTTTTATATTTCCTTATTTTGTTATCTTAATCAATTTAAATCCCTCATTTTTATTTTTATTTTTATTTCCAGCATTTCTACACATAGCTTGTGGGCACGACTATGACCACGACAGCGATTCTAGTCACAAAAAAAATTGAAATTAGATATCCAGCCCCTGTATATTCGACCCTACTACTCTATACTGCTAATTACTGTTACGTTGCATTAGAAATTTATATTTGCTGGTTTTGGCACCCATAAAAATTTGGCGTCGTTGCCAAGGATTGGTGAAAATTTCTAATTTTTGTTTGTTTCCTTTATAACCAAGTCAGAATCGAGGACTCTAGCATTGGAACTAGAGGTAGAAAAGTTGGTTCGAATGCTTCGAAAAGAAGCTATTCGGCACGGTAAACAACCACAACCCGATTTTGAAAAAGGATCTTACATTGAAGATATCTACTCATCTGAAGATTCTGTCAAAATGGCAAATCAAACTATACACCAACTTGCAGCTGCACCAGATGAACAACAATCGATATATATAACTTATCTAATGGGTAAAACACCATTTTAGTTAAAGTCTGGATTAATACATTTGTTGCCTGCTTTCTGCGGTTTGAAAAACGAGAACCTCTATACTCATCTGAAAGAGTTCCACATGGTTTGTCTAAGCATGAAACCAGAATGTGTAACTGAGGATCAAATAAAACTACGAGCTTTTCCTTTTTCATTAGATGACTCTACTAGAGAATGGTTGTTTTATTTACCTCTGGGATCTATTACTACTTGGACTGATATGTCTCGATTGTTTCTTGATAGGTTCTTCCCAACAGCTCGAGCAGCTGAATTAATGAGGAGTATAGTCGAAATTCAACAAAAGGAAGCAGAATCACTCTATGAATATTAGCAACGATACAAGAAGTTTTGCACAAGTTGCCCACAACATGGCCTATCTGAACAATCACTCTTACAGTATTTCTACGAGGGGTTACTGCCAATGGAAATGAAGACGATTTATGCCGCTAGTGAAGGGGCTCTTGTGAACATGACTCCCCAAAGAGCTAGTGAAGTAATTTCGACCATGGCTGCAAATTCTCAACAGTATCGAGCACATGTGGAACCTACGAGAAAGGTTCATGAGCTAAGTACTCCTTCTATAGTAAATAAGATTGATGAACTTACTAATGTGGTTAAAAATATGCTTACAGGATAGACGAAACTAGCTCGGTTATGTGGGATTTGTGCTAAGCCTGATCATCCTACTGACTCGAACCCGATTTTACTTGAGGACACAACTGTACAAGTAGATGTTGTTGGGAAGTCCCAAGGGCCACCTCAAAGATGCTATGATCCATATTTGAACATGTACAATGCAAGGTGGAGGGACCACCCAAATATAAGCTGTGGGTTGAACGCTCGATACAATCAACCATATCAATTAAGACCACCTCCAACTCAACAATATCAATCTCCAAAGTCATCTCTCAAAACCATGGTAGAAAGGTTAGCCATTAGCACCAAAAAGTTCCAAAAAAAGACTGAAGCGCATCTCCAAGAAATGGATCAGCAAATAAGTAAGTTAGCTCTTATGGTTAGTCGTTTAGAGAACCAAGGAAAATTACCATTTCAAACCGAGCCAAATCCACGTCCAAATGTAAGTGTTGTGGCTATAAAGGATGAGAAAGAGTCAAAACTAGTTCCTAGCACGAGTCGTGACCACGATGTTGGAGAGGAAGCTGAACTAGCAGCTCCCATTAAATTGGTGCCTCATAAACCATTTGTTGTACCTCCCCTATACCCTGGAAGGCTCACCCAAGTTAAAAAGGAACGAAAGGAAAAAGAAATCCTTGAGACATTTTGAAAGGTAGAAATTAATATTCCTTTACTTGATGTAATTAAACAGGTTCCACGCTATGCAAAATTTTTGAAGAAACTGTGTACCGGTAAAAAAAACTCCAAGGAAACGAATGGATGAATATGGGAGAAAATGTTTCTGCAGTGCTACAAAGGAAAATCCCGCCTAAGTGTAAGGACCAATATATGCTTTATATATCTTACAAAATAGGTAATATTGGCATAAATAAAGCCATGTGTGATTTAGAAGCATCAATTAATGTAATGCCTTTATCTATTTTTTTAGATGCTAAACACAGGTCCTTTGAAAGAAACAGGGGTGATTATTCAATTGGAAGATAGGTCATGCGTATATCAAGAATGGGTGCTAGAAGATGTCCTTGTAAAGGTAAATGAGCTAATTTTTCCTACAGACTTCTACATCACCGATATGGAAGATGACCACTTAAAAAATACTTCTGATATTCTACTTGGGAGATCATTCCTAAGTACCACGCGTACAAAGATTAATGTTTGTAGTTTAGCCCTCACTATGGAATTCAACAGTGAGGTGGTAAAAATTAATGTTTATGAGGCGATGGGCCAACCCAATAAAATGTCAAACATTTCTAGCATTGATATTATTAAACCACTAAGGAAATTTCATTTTGAGTATTATGAAGGGGATGAATTACAAACTGTACTTTTCAAAATTTTAAATATCAATACGATGGATAAATTGGAGGAGATAATGACGTTTAAAGAACTGATTCGGGAAACCGTTGTTCTATTGGAGACACCTTAATTTCCTAGAAGTCAAGGTAAGTACTTTGAACTTTCTCCTTCTAAAACTAAATTGTTGCCTTTTATTTTGTAGGCCCTAGAAATAGAGCTTAAACCATTGCCGGAACATTTGAAGTATGCCTATCTAGGTAATGGAAACACTTTACTAGTAATACTTTCAAGTAAACTTTTGGGGTTAGAAGAGGAGAATTTGATTCGAGTCTTAAGAGACTATAAAGGGGCTATCAGATAGACAATTGTCGGCATAAAAGGGTTAAGCCCCTCGACTTGTATGCATAGAATACCGATGAAGAAAATCCAAACCCAAATAGAGAAGCTCAAAGACGCCTTAATCCACCAATGGTGGAGGTTGTCAAAAAGGAAATTCAAAAGCTATTGGAGGCTGAGATGATCTATCCAATTTTTTACAGTAATTAGGTCAACCCAATTTATGTAGTACCCAAGAAAACTGGTATGACTGTAATAAAAAATGCAACAGGAGATTTAGTTCCCACTCGAGTTCAAAAATGCAACAAGAGAGTCTGTATAGATTACAGGAAGTTAAACTCTTTAACTCGAAATAACCACTTATCACTTCCTTTTATTAATCAAATGTTAGAACGTTTAGCGAAAAAACTCACTACTGTTGTCTTGATGGTTATTCAAGTTTTTTCTAAATTCCAGTGCCACTGGAGGACCAAGAGAAAGAAACGTTTACATGCCCCTTTGGCACATTTACCTATAGACAAATGTCGTTTGGACTTTGCAATGCACCAGCCACATTCCAGAGGTGTATGGTAAGTATATTTTTTGACTATGTCGAGTAAATAATTGAGGTATTTATGGACGATTTTACAGTTTATGGTAATTCTTTCAATGAATGTTTGTCAAACCTCATTCAATTTTTGAAAAGATGCCTACAATTTAATCTAATTCTTAATTATGAAAAATGTCATTTTATGGTAGATAAAAGATTTATTTTAAGGCATATTGTTTGCGCTGAAGGGATCATAGTCGATAAGGCCGAAACTGATGTTATTAACTCACTTCCATACCCCAAAAATATGAGGGAAATTTGTTCATTTCTTGGTTATGCAGGTTTTTACAGGCGCTTTATTAGGGACTTTTCTAAGATTTCGCGACTGCTCTACAATCTCTTGTAAAAAGATAAAGAGTTCAAATTTGATCAAGCATGCAAAGATGCATTAGACATTTTCAAACAAAAGCTTGTTTCAGCTCCTATAATATAGCCTCCAAATTGGGACTACCCTTTTGAGCTCATGTGCGATGTAAGCGACCAAAATGTAGGAGCTGTCCTTGGGCAAAGAATTGGGAAGGACCCTCATGTCATATCCTATGCCTCTAACACAAGATGCTGCCCAGAGCAATTACTCAACTACTAAAAAAGAATTATTAACTATTGTTTTTGCTTTGGAAAAATTTAGATCGTAATTATTAGGCACTGAAGTTATTTTTTATTTTGACCATGAAGCGTTGAAATATATCATCGGGAAAAAAAAGGCAAAACTAAGGTTGATTCGATGGATTCTTCTCTTACAAGAATCCAATCTTGAGATCAAGGATAAAAAAGGAAGTGAGAACTTAGTAGCTGATCATTTGAGTTAAATTCCCTTTTCAAAAGATGACATACCTCTCAAAGATGACTTCCTAGATGAAAGTCTTCTATCAGCTCAAACAGTTTACCCATGGTTTGTAGATATGGTAAATTACCTCGTTACAAGTATTGTCTCTTCCAACCTATCACATTCTAAAAAGGACAAGCTCAAAAGAGACTCACGATATTATATTTAGGACGATCCATACCTATGGAAACACTGCTCCGATCAGGACGATGTGTCACAGAAACGGAGGTACAATCTATCCATTCTTTTTGTCATTCTTATGCTTGTGGAGGGCAATTTGGTTAGAAACACACCGCACATAAGGTACTTGAGTGTGGATTGTTTTGGCCACACATATTTTATGACACTTATTTATTTTACAAAACTTGCGAGAGTTGTCAAAAAGTTAGGAATTTAAGCCAAAAGAGTGAGATGCCCCTAACACTTATACATGTATATGAAATTTTTGATGTGTGAGACATCGATTTTATGGGACTGTTTGTTTCATCATTTAACAATTTTTACATTATTCTTGTTGTAGTTTACGTACCTAAGTCGGTAAAAGCTAAAGCTACCTGACATGTCGATGCTAAAACTGTAGTGGATTTTCTAACGAACTTTATTTTTTCCAAGTTTGGCACATCAAGAGCATTAATCAGCGATCAAGGAACTCATTTCTGTAACAAGGTAATTGATACTCTACTGAAAATTATGGGGTTACATATCGTGTGGCCACGGCTTATCACCCACAAACAAATGGTCTAGTGGAAGTTTCAAACCGTAAAATAAAGTCAATTCTGGAAAAGACCGTGCAACCAAATAGGAAAGACTGGAGCTTACGTTTAAAAGATGCATTGGGGGCGTACCGTACTGCTTACAAAGGACCCATAGGAATGTCCCCTTGTAGACTCATATTCGGTAAACCGTGTCACCTTCTACTAGAGTTAGAACATAAGGCATTTTGGGCGATGAAAATATACAACATGGAGTTGGACGCCGCAAGTAATTATTGAAAATTAGACATTCAAGAACTCGAAGAGATCCAGTGAGGCATGTATGAAAATATCAAATTTATAAAGAAAAAACCAAGGCGTTTCATGACCAAAAAATATCTCGCAAAGAATTTTCAATTGACCAGAAAGTGTTACTTTACAATCCTACAGTGAGAATTTTTTCGGGTAAGCTTCGAACCAAATGGCTTGATCATTTTGCTATTACTAAAATAATTCCTCATGATGTAGTTGAAATTAAAAGTGAGGAATTTGAGAAATATTTTAAAGTCAACAGTCAAAGGTGAAAACCTTTTTACGAGAATTTTCAAGTACATGTGGTGGAGGAGTTATTTTTCTAGGAGCCGAACAATTAAATTTTTTAGGTCGCTGAGCTAACGATGTTAAACAAAAGCGCTTTATGGGAGGCAACCCACATTTATTTTTTATTTTATTTTATTTTATTTTGAATTCTAGTTTAGTTTGAGAATTAAATAAAATATTATTTTAATCCGTTTGATCATGTTGTTTTCCAGGAGCAACCACCTTCAACTGTAGATGAACGACTTCATCGCATTAAAGCTCGTCTCGAAACAATGGAAGCCAACATCTCAAGCATCCTCACCATTTTTCAAAGTGGTGACTTCCACCGTCCTCCGGCCCATTAAAATAAACGAGGAGTACACTTTTCTCCACTCTTGTTATTCTTTTTGCACATTGGGGGCAATTTGGGCTAAGGAGGGGGGATCGTGATCGTGCCATACTTTTTTTTTGCATATGTTTTGCCAAGAATAATTTCTTAAGTCATTTCAAAAATAAACCTCTAATTCTTATATTTAGTTTATTTAAATAAGTGGGTGAATCTTGAATAACTATTGCTTGCTTGATCAATGAATATTTTGTAGAATTGAAAATGTTATGCCTTGGACAATATTTCATTGTTGGTTTTTTTTTTTAACTTGCCTAACGAAAGTACTCATTTTAAATAAATATGCTAATAGCTTGGTTAAGAGTGAAGATTCAGAAATGTGACCAAGTTGAGTAATCGGGATGAGGTGCTTGGGTTGTCATCTCATTTCGCGTCAAAAGGTTTGGTGACGAGCCAAAGCTTGTAACACTCCGCTAACCGAGCTGCCTTGAGAAAGAAGAAATAAATCAAATAGGGAAATGTGAAATTGAGTAACCGGGATAAGGTGCTTGGGTTGTCATCTCATTTCGCATCAAAAGATTTGATTATGTCTCGAATTTGTTAAAAATAAATAAAGAGAACGTGTCGGGTTGAGTACCCGGGGTGAGGTGCTTGGTTGTCATTTCACTTCACGTCAAAAGACTTGACTACGTTTGAAAACAATAAACAATAAACAATAAACAAAAAAAATGTAAATAGATATAAATAAAAGTATATATTGGGTATGATCGTTTTGCATGTTTGATTAAGCCTAAATTTAGTGAAATAGTTGAATTTGACATAATGTTCGAGATTTTATAAAATGTTTATTGATTGAGTTTAGCAGTTGTTTATTTTTTATTCACCTATTGTTTGTAGTATGCTTGACTAGGAAAGGGGGTTTTGGTTTTGAAAAGGATTGATGAATTATTTTTAGTAGATATCATGCTTGAGGACAAGCATCAGCTAAGTAGGGGGAATTTGATAGCAAGATAAATTTTTATTTTTAATATATTTATTTTTGGCTAATTATCAAATAAAATGCTATTAAATTTGGATTTTTCTTATTAGGAATGAAGTTGATGTGCCAAATTCAAACTCTTACAAAAAGTGGCTAAATTGGAACAAAAAGCAAAGTGGAGGGCTTGATTGAAAGATTGAAGATTCAAAGATGATTGGATAAAGATTGAAGGGTTGAAGATTTTTTTACAAGTGGTTGGATAAAGATTGAAGGATTTTTTATATTGTTACAACTCTGTAATTAGTTTAAATTCTAGTTTAAATTTGATTTTTAAATTTTGAATTATCTAGTGATAATATTTAGAATTATTTGGCGATAATATTTAGTGATAATATTTAGGAAAAATCTAGCTAAATTTTAGCACTAAAAGTGTGTATAAATTCCTAATGGCTACAACCAATTGAACACACTTTTTTACCTTGGCATTTAATAAATTCTTTTTTTTCTCCCCTTTCCTGTGCAATCTTCATCCTACTATTGCTATTTTGTTTCATTTTTTTTACTTTGAATCTTTTGGTTTAATTGTCTTCCAAGGCCCTTCCCCTTTCCACCACCCACAATTCCACAAATCTATTTTCAAAGCATGATATTTTCAATGATTAACTAAACCCTTTTTAGCTTTAGCCCAGAAATTGCTCCAACAAAACAATTGTGAGATAATAGCCCGGTCAAAAAACCTCTCAACGCAGTATTTTCTATCTCTCCAGTATATGAGATAGTACAAATTCATCCTTTAAAGTTGATTCAGCTCCGATTCAAAAAGTGCACGTTGGGTTGGAGTTGTTTGGCGTACAATTGGGAAGACGAATCAGTCGTGTTGTGTTCGAATTCCTGCAATCAAATTGGTGTGTCTAGGTGGCAAAAGCCAGTTGGATTCCGTCAAGGGAGATAGAGATCGAATTTAAACGGCCCACGCAATTGAGGCCGTTAATTCTAGTTGAGCATTTTAGATCGCAAGGCTGTCGAAATCTTAGATTGCGTACACGTGTCTCGTAATTAGAAATTTGGCAAGAGTCGGTTTGCAGGTTGTGCTGGGATTGACTACATAAGGAAAAGTTAGCGATCGGTACGTTCTTGGTCGCAATAACCAGCTTATTACTTGGAAGGGAAAATCTATTTCAAGGATCAATTCAAGATTGGAGTACACTGAGGCTAAGGCTACGCTTAAAAAATATTTTATTTATCCATTTGTTTTATTTTATTAAATTTATTTTTGTATTTTCAAATCTGTTTTTATTTTAGTTTTTGTATTTGCTTATTTTATTATCTTAATCAATTTAAACCCTCCATTTTTATTTTTATTTTTATTTCCAGCATTTCTACACATAAGTCATGGGCACAACTATGACCGCGACAGCGACTCTGGTCACGAAAAAAGGCAAAATTAGATAGTCAATCCCTGTGGATTCGACCCTACTACTCTATACTACTAATTACTATTATTTTGTCATAGAAATTTATAATTGGTGGTTTCGACGCCCATTAACTACCATATTCTCATTTCTTTACTTTGGTTGGCCTCTATTAATCGACTGCAAGCATTAGAATGGATACACAAATCTATACATCAATATAAGTTCACAACGCTCTGAGAATTGGGACTACTTAATTTGTTTGTCAATATATATATTTCATTCATCACCATGTTCAACACTTACTCATTTTGGCCCGTAATTCTCTCAATTCAACTTCTTAGGCATCTAGCCTTTTCATACTCAACCCTGAAATTGATTTTTCTAACATCGACAAAAATCGAGTCATTACAAAATAATTCTTCAAGTATGCCTTCATCAATAGTTTTCCGTTCCTATAATCAAGTTGTTAGAGTAGACCCAAACACTAATCATGATATGATTGTAATCACATACTTGTTTTACCTTGTTTGCTAATATAAGGCATTGTCATTGTTATTTTAGTTTCTTTTTTGTGTGTATGTAAATAAACTAATTAATAATAAAGTCCTGAGAATGATATGAGTATTCTTAAAAGGTCCTTAGTCAAGTATTATTGTGGGCTTGGACAATAATAATGCATTAAGACTAATGTGTAGTTGATTGATGGAAAAGTGTTGCCATTGACATAAGGATGTCAAAATCAATACATGAGTATGTGTTGGAGAATAACATACTGGACTGACCCATTATGAGTATATTTCTTGAATTATTATGTTATAGTCACAACATTACTCGTAGTGATAACTGTGTATACGATCCTCAGACTTGAGTTCATCATTGTCCCAACATCGTGAGTCATATCTTTTGATACAGTCAAACATCTACCGTAACAGGTTGTACTATAAAGACTGATGTTGGATATGCCACAATCTATGTAGTGGGATATGATTGATCAAGATAAAATTTGTCCCTCCTACACGATGGGAGCAATATTTTAGGCTATTTGATGGAGTGAGACTAGAAATGCACGGTCAAGCTAAAATAAGTTGATATGATATATTAGACTTATTTGTTTATTGTAGTCTACTCACAATTATAAGAAATATGAGATTGGACTATACAAGTGTGATTGTTCCATGATTTGTGTCCATTCCAAATATAAAGGATAAAAGGATATAATATATAAAAATTTATCACAGAAAAGTTATATCGATTCATGACTTCTTGTAACTTGGGTAGCAATGATGCATTGCTAGATTCACTCATTGCTTGTAACATTAGAAATGTTGTAATATTACTACCAACATTACAAGAGTCTACAGGGTCACACCCTATATTTGAAGCAAACAGAATCCAAACACAATTGGCATTATGTTTAGTTATCACATGATTTAAATTAATTATTGAATTAATTTAAGTTGACAGTTAACTATTAAACGCGTTACGTGTACAAATTTGTTGTACAAGAATAGAGAGCACAGTTAAATTTAATATATGAATTTGATTCTTATAAAAGTTTAATATTAACTGAATATAGTTTACCGAAATTATTATAATTAAAACATAGAAGTTAATATTCCTTTGGCAAGGATATAATGTTTTAATAATTTTCCACATGTTTCTCTAAACGGATAATTATGTTTTTAATATGTGATATTAAATAAAAGGAAATATGATTCCATATGTGTGTTAGGGTTTCCCAGAAAAACCTATGTATACAAGTTTTTTTTTTATGGACTTTGGAATTCGTTATCTACATTTTCATTTTGTTTTGATTTGGAACGGAGGAAATGCATAACTGCAGAAGAATAAAATACGATACGAGAACATTGTTTACTTTAATTTAATTTAACAACAAACAGGAATTATTACCTTTTTTTATTTTATCAATTAAGATTTATTAACTTTCATATTATTAATAATTATATTTAAAAAATAAAAATAGAGTAACTAAAAAGTACAAAAGCTGGAAAGATATAAAATGACAGGAAAGTTTCGGATGATAGTAAACCCAGATTTTAAGTCTTGAATAGTGAGAGGATGGATAATAACAACTACAAAACTGCTGTTAGAAAGTAATTTCCAACTTGCAATTTAAGAACCCTTGCATGATTGAGTGGGAATTTTGAAGATAGAAGAGAAATAAAATTTAAATATATTTGATTGAAAATAACATAAATTATCATTTTAATTTAGAAGAGAGAATTGTAAATTATTTCAAAATTACAACTTTTTTTTCATTTTTTCTTATTAAACACACTAATAAAAAGAAAAAAATGTTTAATTTTCCTCTCTTTTTTCAACTCATTCAATTTTACAATTTTTTTTTAAATTTTTCGCTCCACTCTATCAAATTAACAGAAGAATTAAAAAGTGATTTAGGATTTACCTCTATAAATGCTTTAATTGATGAAATAAAAAGCAAGAAAATGATGGTGATCTGGTTGGGTGTTGAGTCAACTTTCAGAAATAAATTTCAAGACACAAGGGAAGGCCAAGTAGGCCCAACCCTCCGAAAGGAAAAAGGGTAAAGCGAATAGAATAGATTGATTTGCACTTTGGAAGGTTAATTGATACTATGTTCAGGATGCAAACCAAACGACATTGACTTAGATTAAACAGATCACGCGTTTTCTAGATTATCAATTAGTAGGACCAAGTCAGCCTCAACTTATCTCTTAATTTATTTTATTTTTCATGTATTTAACATATCTAGTCTAAGATGCAAAAAAACATATTTAGTCTAAATCATTGCTTATAGAGTTTGCAGGCTTCTTCCTATGACATTCATCATCCCTTTTACTTTAAAATTTTAAACTTGGATATATATATATATGAAATGGTTAAATCATATTTAAATTTGATAATTATTCTTATATTAGATTTTGAATTTTTTTTATTTAAGTTAATCTTTGAATTTGATAATTATTTCCATATTAGAGTCTAATTTTTTTATCCAAATTTGTCATTGATTTTTTTTATCTAAGTTAGTCCCTGAGCTTTAAGGTTTTCAATGAAATATCAAGGATTAACTTGGACAAAAAAAATTCAATCTATAGTGTGAAAACAATTGTCAAGTTTTGGCCCCAAATAATGCATTAACCCAAAGAAAAATTGTTGATGACTTGATGATCCTGATCCCTTTTAGTTAAAAATTTTCAACTTGGATATATATAGCCAAGAAAAGCATTTTGGGGGTAAACTACTCCAATAGTCACTCAAGTTTTAAGGTGTTTTTGTGTAACACCTTGATTAATTATATTCAAATACAAGTAAAACATGCATATAATACAATAAGTAATCATTTTCAAGTCTTATACGAGCTTATGAAAGCTTTTTTGCTAACCTAAGGTCAAAATAGGACCAAACTGTAAAGAATTCAAAATGTCAAGTTGACATCACAACTTCAGGGGTTCCTCGTTGCTACACAACTCATTGACTAGGTCTTGTCGCGACAACAAGGGTCCGACGTTGCGACATGACTGTCTGTTTCTAGATGGTCCAAATTGGTACCTATTCCATCCATTCATTCAACCAAGCAAAGTACCATAATTTAATACTCTTTCCTAAGCATTTAATAGCATTTAACACAATTTATGCATAAATGTTACTTCCATTTCACCATTTCATTCAAACATACAAGTAATTACCATGTTGATAACCTTTTAACCCTTTGGCATACTTGCAAATACATATGGTTACAAATTTGAAACACCTCATGCATTTCAAATATACCAAATTACCAATTCTAACTTCTAAAGTTAACAAGTTCGTACAATATGTAAAACCGACCTGACCTAGGTACATGTCATATAATGCACCAAAGAGAGACTATATAAATATTGTTGAGTCGAGGATCTCTGGTTGGATGTTGGAATCACTTCTCAAAACCTCAAGTTGTACCTATACCTATGCTCAAAGAAATAAATCGTACATTGAGCAATAAAGCTCAATGGCATTTCCATGATTCAAGTCAATTGCATACATTCAATTTGAATCCCATTTCTATCCAACCAATATACCATTCATACCAATTCACAATCAACTTGTTAATTAACATATACAACTAAGATTACCAAATATATCATATGAATCAATCCATACATCAATTCAATCTACTAATCTAAAGATTATTTCATGTTAAAATACTAGTAACATTGATGCTTACAATTTCTATTTGATTCACAAGATTTGATCTTAATAACATGTCATTTGCAAATCGAATCAATTGATTCATCATGTTTTCAAAACGACCCTCTAGGCTCGTATATTCGATTTGCATGATCTTTTTCATTCTATTGATATTTATATATCATAATTCATTGTTTTGTCACCAGATCACATTATCAATCCAATTCATATACCAATTATTCAATTTTACATATTATACCCCTATTAACCAGACTCATACTCAAACGGATATACGAATTCCAACCAACACGCCAAATTTGGCACATAGTGCCTCATTAAAACGTCTGAAGGAAAATACTCATAGCACTCATCGACATATAGTCGAAGTAATCCATACTCAATCTATCCTATGGCATGCTAACTATATCCGACTCTGTCCAAACAATTAATAGCCTAATCAATTTTTCAATTTAATCACATAGTTCAATTCATACTTTAACATACTCAACTTATCATCAATTAATCATATGATATAACAAGTTTCAGCTCAATTTCATACCAATATCATATATCAATTAAGTCATGCTATTTTTTATTATATTCAATATAGTCCTCTATCTCGATAATTAATCTCAAACATAACAATTCAATTAATCATGGTCAACTCACCTCAATACCATATTATGCAAAATATCATAATGTGCAATAATTAAATTGATCATGAATCATAGAAATACAAATCGAAAGCTCGCATCTTTCATCGTCAACTCTCATATTTCCTTTCCCTCTTGATGGCTTGTCGTCGTTTGTAGTTACAAATAATAATTCAACAATGACACAATATCAAATTCTACCCAAATCACATTTAAATACAAAGTCAAACATATTTTACAATTTATTCAATTTAGCCCCTAAACTTAGGAAAGCATAACTTTCAATATCAAGCTTCGGATTAAAATTTGATTTCACATTCACTCATTAGGGACTTTCTACTTTTTAATCTTACCATAATTTTCTAAAAGTTTTACATTTTATTCAATTTGATCTCTAATGTAACAAAACTAACAATCAATCTTGTTAAGCTTTATAATTTAGTCATTTTCCTAATCTAAACTTAATTTCTATCAATTTCACACCTAATTCATCAAATTCTCCATAATGAAAACTTACCAAAATTTCACCAATTGAAAAAATTGATACATGGGCTAGCTAAATCAAGCTCCCATGATTCAATTTCCATAAAAATCAAAGAAAAATGGCTAGAGACTTACTTGCAATTGAATGGTCGAATGCTTGAAAACCCAAAGCTTTCTTCTTTTCTTTTTCTTTGGTTTCTACAATTTGACGAAGAAGATGATAGCATCTTTATCTTTCTTTCCATTTTGTTTTCTATTTATACTTCAATTAACATGTTTAATCATAATTAATTAATCTTAATCATGATTTAACTTAATTAATCTATATATTAATTAGTCTAATGACATCCATCATCACCGTCCATTAACTTCTATTTTAAGATGGTTTATTAACCATTTTAGTCCCTTGGATAATTTTTATTTAAGTCCCAAAGCCCTTTCCTAATTAAAAATCTATAGCGATTGGACTTTTACAATTTAGTCCTTTGGCCTTAATTAACCACTTTTTTGGCTAAATTACTTAACCAAATTTCAATTCATCTATTTACTTACTCCATAAATATCTTTGATCATCTTAGCTACATCTTCTCCTTCCTAAATTAATTCTGGCCCAATGATATTTTTCTCAATTTTGACCAACATAAGGGCGTTCTACATCGTCAATCACATATTGCTTTGTGTGGAGCCATTTGAATGCTCGATTAGAAACTATTATTATATACAAATTCAATTAATGGTAAATAATGTTCTAAGCCATATTCAAAATCAATAACTGTAAATAGAAAAATATATAGGATTTTTCCTATGTAATTTATCACCTTTTTACTTAAATCTATTGTTAAAACTAAGTAATTGTTTAATAAATTAATGAAATATGTGAAAATATGGAATTAGGACATAGAAATTATTAAAATGTGATTTTATGCTTTATTATATAGTTTTCATGCAATAAATGGCTTGTTTTATATTAATTTGAATATATTATATTTTTTAAGACATAAAGTGGGTCATGCATGATTAAATTAAATAATAAAATATAAGATTATATTTAATAATTCATTTTAAAATATTTCATTAATAATTTGGGTTTTTAATAAATTGATTAAATTGGATAAATTTTATTCTTTGGTCCTTTAACTTGTTGATTTATTCTGGACAGGTCTGATAGCTTTGTTGGATTACAAAATCGTCCAAATTAGAGACCAAGCCAACCCCAAAATTTTGCTGCACATGGCTGTCCATAAACCACTCTTTGGTTAATTGCACAAGGTCCTTGAAGAGTTGAAAAATTAGAGATATTGACACCGTTTTTTGGATGAAAACGGGGTCGACTTGGGTTTTGAAAAATGAAAACGAAAATGGGAGTCGCCACCAATCTTTTTTGATAAGGTGTGATCGGGCCACCTTAAAAAATGGTTGTTTTAATAAAGAATTGATTTTATCAAAACGATGATTTTGGTCCACGAAAATCAGAAAACGGGTTCGGCAGTCGGTTACGTACGAGGAAGGGTTAGCACCCTCGTAACGCCCAAAAATTGGTACATAGTTGATTAATTAATGTCTTGATGTCAAAAATTGAGAACTTAAAAGAATTTTAGAATATGATCCTTATTTTGAAACTTATATAAATCAAGTTACTCGTTAAGACTCTCTCATTTCAGACAGAGAAAATGTCACACCCAATGCACTATATTTTACTTCTTCCGAAATGAGCTTGTCTAAAAACTTACGCAGTAAAATTTAAAATGGTATCCAATTGTTTAAGTCATGTGAAAGAATTGCAACCCAATACGTTAGAGAACAATTTCTCAAAATATTAAACATTGAATATTGCATTTATAAGAAAAATTCTCGTCTCAAAAAAATGACTTGTCATATCCAATGTATTAGGACACGACATATTGAATTCCCAATAACGAGCTTTTAGTGATGTTTTTTAAAAAATAGCTTCGATTATTTAGATTCAACGAAGGAAATCGGAACCCAATACGTTAGGGCTCGATTCTCTCGAAGATCCTAAATATCAAGTATTATTTTTATTTTGAAATTTTCTGTATTTTGACGAATCCGAGTAAAAAATGAATGTAAAATAATAATAATGAATATAAAATAATACAAGAAAAATAAGAAAAGATAAATAAATAAGATGGCAAATATATAAAAAGAAATCAACAAAAAAAGTAAATAAACAAATAAAAACTAAAGCACTTAAGTAAATAATAATAATAATGAGCATGTAAATAAATAAATAAATGAACACCAAATGAAACAATAGTAATGAATAAAATTATAATATATATATGTATGTATGTATGTATGTATGTTAGAATTATAAAGTATAAAAATATATGTATGTGTATATAAGAATATGTAAGCATGTATATATGAAAATTAAAAATATGCATATATAAGATTATTAAATATATATATATGAAAATTAAAAACGTATATATATAGGACATACATAATATAAGGTATAAAATATAACATATATTAGGGAAGTATATAAATACATAAATATGTACATAAATAATAATAAAGGGATAAATGTATGCTTATATATATATCGTAAAATATGTATATATGTATATATGTATATATTAATATATATATATATATATATGTTTTAAAATATGTATGTAATAATAAAATACATTAATACGTATATAGGATACAACATATAGAATATAAGTATATAATGTACAAATATTTGATTATAATATCAATAATAATATAATAATGATATTGTAAAATGATATTAATAATATTAAAACAAGTAATTTTAAATAAAATAACCTAAACAGCAAAAATGGGATTAAATTGAAAACGAAATTAAATTTTGGGCACAAAAAAAATAACCAAAAGGATTAAATGGTAAGGCGCGCAAAAGAGAAGGGAGCAAAAGGGAAATTTCCTCGCGCCGGTCAAACGGTGCTGTTCCAGTGCAACTCATGCACATGGTCTATAGACCTAATTGAAACAGATGTAAAATTCTGTGGCCAAAATTAAGTAAAATAAAGAAAACCACGCCGAATATGCCGCAAAATCGAAGGGGCCAATTGAGCAAATGTCCCCATAAACGAAAACACGGGAATCCTTCCCCCAGGGTCGGGTCACCATGTGGGTCAGGGCCAAAACGACGTCGTTTTGGTCCCTGACTTTAAACAGCAAAACGGCGCCGTATCATAACCCTTATTTAAAGCAATTTTTTTCTTAAAAATTCATTTCTTTAGTGTTTTTAAAAAATACTGTAGAGAAAAAAAATAGTTCTCTCATCCCCCTTTCTCCCTTGGCCGAACGAGCCACCATCGGCCCTGCCAGGCGCGGTAGTCGGAGTCGTGCGCAATGGGTTTTTTTAACCCTGGCTTCGGCATGCATAAAGGCAGAGCCTTTTTAAGCCAAGAGGCCACAAAAGGGGAAGGCGTCTCGAATCTTCCTGAGTCCGAATCCGACGCCGACGAGAGGCCACCGACGACGCAAACAGATTCACGTAAAACTCTCTCTTTTACTCTTTTATTTATTAATAGTTTTTCTTTAGAACGTTTTCAAAAAATAAATAAATAAATCGAAAAAGAAAGAAAAAAACGAAGAATAAGAAAAGCAATCTTTTTTTATTTTTGATATTCGTGAAGGAGGGGGAGGGGACGACCCCGTTTACAGTGGTGGTTATGGCTTTATAGCCATTTTTACAATATTTTTGCTATTATTTTCTATTGCTTTTTCTCTTGTTTGCAGGTGTTGACGTTGATGAAGTAGGTGATTGACGGGCGGCTCGGCGTCAGAGGTGGCGGTGGCAGAGGCTACGAGCGGCGGCCAGACTAGAAGATGTCAGAGGAAGCATAGGCGGCTGAGGGCAGTAGGCTAGGGTTTCAATTTTCTGAAACCCTAGTTTGACTGGTGATTGGGTCTGTTGGGCTTATTGGGCCAATTGTATTGGGCCATTTAAGTTAGTTTTGGGGTTAGTAATGGGACTATTTGGGTAGATTTAGTTTATGTTTAATTAATTTGGGTTTTGGGTTTTTTGGGCCTCGGGCAAATTTGGGCTTGTACAAGAGATTTACCTGAAGATTTGCACTTGACCGAGTCTCAGTCCTGAGTTGTTGTGGCACTCAAATTGACCAAAAATCAAGGAAAAATCAGCTCAACTTGCTCAATTTATAGCCGGCCACCCATGGAAGATGCTTCAAAAGATGAAAACTCTTATTTTTAGCAAACTATCCCCCGCTCCTCACCTATAAATAAGACCCTTTCATTCCTTCATTCATCATCCCTCAAACATCATTCTCTCTTTTCTCCAAATTCTCTTAGCCTTTTCCATTCCCACGCCTAGCATTATCTCTTCATAAAGATTTTAGCAATTAAACCTCTTAAAGAACCCTTGGTCGGCCACCTTGGAGAGCCATCAGCAAAATAGCAAAGCAAAGGAACGAAGGAGGCTCGGCTCGTCAGTCAGAGTCTTGGGTGACAGCCACTCTGAATTGGGTTTAGTCTTCCTTTTCTTTAATTTAATATAAAGATGTTTGCTATACGTTCTTTATTATTGTTTACAACAATGTTAGCTTAAATTTATTTAAGCTAGGATGATTGCTTTGATTAAATAATATTTATTTGATTCATGCTTATAATGTTTGTGCCTCAATCGATCATGTTTTCATTTAAAATCAAGTATGTTTTTGGTTCATATGTGATTGAAATGCACTTGAATTAGCTGAGCGATCCTGACCAGACGACAACTAATGGACACATAATTGAAATGTGCATGCTCAATTTAGATCCTGACCTGATTAAATTGAAGGTTGCATAACAACTCTGACCAAGCTTTATTATCTACATAGTTTTTAGATTTGTGTGATTAAATTGTTTCAAACCTTACACGTCCCTATTACCTCACACGAATGCTAAGAAATCCTTAGTAAATAAGGATCAGTAAAATGCATATTTACTAAGTAAAGGATTCTGAAAAGACCTAATGTGGTTTCCAAACTCATGAAAGATCGAGTTGCCATAGAATGTTTTTCCGAATGTTATTAAGCATGTTGATAATATATTGAGTTTGATTAAAGTAATTGTCGTAGTTTATTTATGTTATAATTGTTGCAAATTGTGTTTAATTTTACTAAAATCTATTTCATTCATATAGTTTGCATACTTAGGATAATTTGCATTAGGGATCATTGCATTTAGTTTAATATATTTTAATCACCACTTATCAACTATATTGTGTTTTTATTTACCAAATTGTTAATATAATTTTACAAATTAAGTGACTTAGCACAAATACAATCCATGTGGAGACGATAACTCGATACTTACTTATTACTTGATAACGACTATGTACACTTACAAAAACCTATGCGTTACAATAACACAGGCTCACAACATATCTTTCAACACTTTAATAACTCACGTCGATTGGTCATCAGACTGAGGATAGAATGTTGTCCTGAAATTCAACCTCATACCTAACGATTCATGCAACTATTTCCAGAATCTCAAGGTAAAGTAAGGGTCTCGGTCGAAGATAATAGACACAGGCATACTATGGAGTCTAACTATCTCTCGAATATACACTTCAACCAGCTTCAGAAGTGACCAATCAGTTCTAACCGCCAAAAAATTAGCAGACTTTGCCAATTAGTCCACTATCACCCAGATAGCATTTCTTTTATTTGATGAATTCGGTAGACCAACTATGAAATCTATTGTAAATCGTTCCCATTTCCATTCTAAAATAGATATAGGCTATAACAACCCAATTAAAACTTGATGCTCAGCTTTTATTTGCTAATAAGTCAAAAATTTAGCAACATATTCGAAAATCTCCCATTTTATTTCGGGCCACCAATATGATTCTCACAAGTCACAGTAGATCTTTGCAGTACCAGGGTGCATAGCAAGGGAACCATCGTGAGCCTCGTATAAAATTAATTTCTTCAATTCAACACTATCAAAAACACTGATTTGATTGCCACATCAATACTAAAATTCTTATTATCAACTTGTTGAGAAAGCTTCAATTTCTTTGCTAATTTAGCATCGACAGATTGCACCTCCTTGATCTAATCAAACAACATGGGTTTAACTTTTAACTCAGCTACTAGTTTGACATCATTGTAAATACTTAACTGAGCGGGTTGAAGGAATATCCGGATGATATTTTACTATTGGCATTGTTATATACTTGGATAATCAAAAGTCTGTATCCATCGTTAACATCTTCAAGCTCAACTGATAGGTCGACTAATTGACAATTTTCTAGTGTCCAAACACTATCATCTCAAGATCTTCATCATTAAGATCCTTTACATAATATTCAACAACTCTTTTGCTTGGCCTCACAAATCCATACTTTATATTGAGTATCCTTTTAGTATCACTAGCTTGGATTTTCCTAATTATCCTCCTTTTCATGTCCTCTAAGGTGATATCATTCCTAAATATCATCTTCATAGGAGATTTTGATTGAAATATGACATCATCAAATGAAATAATTTATCCATTCAAGTGAATTAATTCGATAAATTGGTTCAGTGTCTTATCAATTGAAGCCATAATATATTAAATTACTAACATCACAAACAATGTTAACAAATTTAGTGAGTTTTAATAACAAAGCATCCAACAAAAATGACATTAATTTAATACATCAACTATAAAAAAAACTTATAACGCATAACATATTCAACAATTGATAATAATATAATACTAGAAAGAAAATACAAAACACTTACAAATTTACTATTAACAATTGTTAATATCAATGGTCAAATTATGACAATTTAAATAACACTTATAATAAAACAACGAAAAAAAAATCTTACATGTAGAACAAATTGTAGTAAATTATGAAAATAATTGGAATGTGTAATGCCCTCAACCTGATCCGATTAACCAATTCCGAATCTTGGGCATTACCACACAATTGCAGACACAAACTTAATTTACTTCTACGATTTACGATTTATAGATACAACATGAGGTAATTAAACTACAATGATATCCAAATTGAAACCCTAATTTGATACAGATGCCCCGATAGAATTTCTAAGGAGTATTATAGTCTTTGAACACGTTGTCAACTTGCTCTGTATACATAATAGCCTAATACACCACTCCTTAAGCATAACCCTAGCATCGTCCCTCTTGGCGCAAACTCATATCAATTCACCTGTAACAGAACACGCACCGATACAAGTTCGTAAGAATTTAGTGAGGAAAACATCATTTACACACCGATACAAGTTCGTAAGAATTTAGTGAGGAAAACATCATTTACATGTGTCATTTCTGCATATCTCAACAGGTAACTTAGCCACTAGCAAATACTCCCTCAATTTATATTCTCATTTACACGTCAAATACCATACCTTACTCGGAGCTCATTTCTTACCCATCAACATCTTTGATACACCACTTCCCTCTTTCAATCTGAACATTCAAAATTCTTTACCCGTTTCCTTTATAGATATCCACACGACCGAATCACCCTTACTCTTGTATACATAATTTTAAGCCGTCATTCCACAATCCACGTTTGATCACCTATACATAACAAGTACATTCCTTCTGATATATATGGTTAAAAAAATCCTTATTTAGAAAATGCTTCTTTTCCGTTTACCCATCACTTCTTCTTTATCTCATCACTTCATTATTCACAGTCAAATCATGGTATTGTATAACACTTTATCGTAGCTTATAGAGAAATTATGCCTTATAGATCTTTCTAATCACAATTACAAGCCATGTTGAACACGCCAAGAAATTTAATACAGAATCTGTCAAGAATCATTCCTTTAGGTTACGCCATTGCTAGCCTTACTAGGATACGTCATAAGGACACTGCTTTCAAATTTCGCCATGTACACCGCTCTTTCAAGTTTTTGCCACAAAGGCTATCATGTTAGAATTTTTCACACATGCTATTGATTCATTATTCGCCACAAGGGCGATTATTAAGAGTGCACCATAGAGGTATTCCTTACGGAGTTTTCCACAAAGGCATTCCTTTCATATTCCGCCATAAAGTCTATCATTGCAAGGTTCACCGCAAAAGCTATCCCTTCATGATTCACCACAAAAGCGTCACTTTCATATTGCGACACATAGGCGTTCATTTCCTGATGTGTTTACGATTTGGATTTTCCTAAACTCGTGTTATATAAGGTTTTCTCATCATCGTCCTAGGACACAAGGAGAACCTCATTAGGTAATCACAGTCCTTTAGATCCTTTTGGAAGGTGTCATGACTATGGGATTTTCCTTCAATATTCATATCAAATATCGTGTTTTTAGTCCTGATGAACCCCTTTAGACTCCACCGCGATGAACAGACATAAACTCTCTTGATTGACACTTTTTGCACTGACACAATTCACCTTCATCTTTAACTCCACAACTTACCCTTAATAGAACATACCTATAAAATACATCTAAGACACACATATATGACCAAACCTACTTCTCAGATTTCATACCATAACATGCATTCAATCATATAGTTACATGACCATCATATTATACTTTTCTAACTTCAGTTTCATCGTTTAATAAGTTTCTACAAAGATATCTCATGTGAACAGTATACATGCAAGAGTCAATGTAGAGACTCACCTGACAACTATGAACAACAGCTTCAACTTTAGATCCATTAAGGAACTACAGCAACCACTGCTTATAAATCAAAAGAACACCATTAAAACTCATTCGTAACATTTACCATCATCACAAACCCAAATAACCTGTAACCTCCCTAACCCGACCTAGACATTATGGCTAGATTGAGAAGGCTACATTAGCCACTAAAATAGTTAAGCTAACTTACATTACTTTTGTATACTTTAAATAAACTCATTTTAGAGAAAAACCGTATTTGTGCTTTGAGTTATTTTAAAAGAGTTCATTTATTAGATAATCTATAATTAAGACTCATTTTATTATTGATAGTGTTGTTTAAGAAAAAAAAATGTTTTCTTATCATCTTCTTTGTAAAAACTCAATGTTAAACTAATGCAACGAAAAAAACCATTTTTCAAGTCATTTTGGAAACTTAGTTGCCTTATCGATTTGTTTTTCAAAAATGGTTCATTTGCAATACAGCAGAAATTAGGAAACAATGTAAATTTTACTTAAGTTAGATATCATGCTTTTTCAGGTTATTATGCTTGAGTAATCCATGTATGCAAAAATCCCCAAATGAAAAGTTACCAAGCCACAGACCAGAAATAATTAACAATTACAAGCCAAAACCAATAAAGACTTAATAATACTTATTAAGAATAGTCCGAGGTCCAAGGTGATTCTCTGAATGCCAAGTTTGATCCTAAATTCGAGGTTTACCTAAAAAGTTAAACACTATTGGGGTGAGCTTATGAAAAGTTCAGTGTGAGTCAAACAATTATTTAAACAAACATTAATATCGAATACAGTGAAACAAATTAGCTTTAATAGAAGAAAACATAATATCATAGGATTTTCATATAATTACATAGCCATTATCAATATCGATGTCAAACGGTGTATGAGCATGGGACATCATTCATTCGAGTAACAATTATTAATTTCGGTACCATTGAACACGACACATATCATAAATCAATAACATTTGAATATATTGTGAGCATGATGCAATACAAAAAGGTTCATACACATACCATTCGCTACACACCACGAGTTTCCCAGAACCCGTCATCTGAACTCCAAAACATTATTGGCTTAAACCCGTTGTAGTTAAAACCACCGGTAACAGTATGCAAAAAATTCTACAAGTAAAAATACAGACAAGCTACCAATAAAAATGCGATAAATTGTCATTCCCCTAAACACTCCAGATGCAGTGCACTGACTACGAATAATGCAAACTTAATATGCCGCTGGTACTCCACGAACTCCTCTTTCAACCACAAAATCCCAACCAATGCATATGCAATATGCCACACAATCTTATGCATAATCATATCTCAATAAATGGAAACAGTGTTCCAATCTTTCAAATTACCATTGTTGTGGTATCAATCAATATCATTCAATTTCACATACTTTACAGATTTTCTTTGTGCATAAATAACATCCTTTTCAGTACACAATATAAAAAATATCTCATGTCTTTATATCATACAAAAGCTTAATATCTCAATACATTATATCATTTAGTCAAACATTCTCATATCTCATAACTCAAATATGCAATTACAAACTCAATCAAACATTCATACTATTAAACTAGAAATTTTGCCAACATGTCAATCTTTTAAGGCTCGAAACATACCTAGCTCAGCCACTCACAAAATCAATAATTTTACTATTAAGTCAATCCAATCAACAAGCTAATTTATCAAATATAACATTATATTTAATATTTTCAAACAATTTTATGAGTTTAGGACCCACACCTTATTTTTCGCTTCCTCGCAGCACACTAGCGAATCTTCCAATTTTCCTTAATAATTCCTTAAACAAACCAAAACCAAAATTCAATATAAATTAAATATAAATTCAATAAATTTACCATTAAACCAGCCCCCAAACACCCACTTATGAGTTCAAACTAATCCTTGAAATTATAATTATTTTATGAATCCAAACTAGTTAAATTCCTTACACTGTATCGATGCGAATCGTACGTACAATCGTTCACCTTTTCGGATGATTTAGGGTGTTTGGGTCAGCACCTACTTCAATAATATACTAGAAAATCAGTAGCTAATTAATGATTAAATTCCTTCATTTAATCAATTCATAACCTTTACCCAGCAACTATGTCGAAATAACAAACTAGTTATCCTTAATTGCACTTACGCTTCATGATTTGTGGGATATGATTGGTTGATTGATCAAGAACACCTCTCCCTAATTAACATGTGATTAAAGGCTAATAAGGACGAACCAAGAACACAATTTAATGTTGAAAAAATATGGGCAAGACCCAAGAAACAAAACATCCCCCTTTCTTGTACATAAGCACACACACCATCACCCGTAGTGGCCAAAATTGGGGTTGAATTTTAAAATGGTTTGAGATCTCATTAAAATCTGGAAAAAAAAATACCTTTGAAATCATTTAAAATCTCCTAAATTCCACATCAGTATATTTTGGTTTTTAATTGACAAGATTAATCAATAAATTGAAGAGAAAAGAGATTTTACCTGAGCCAGTTGAGAGAAACGGCAATGGCACTTTCGTGGCAATGTTCAAGGTCAATCTTGGGGTTTAAGATTTCATATTTGGGGATTATTTAGATGAGGATAAATGGCAGCAATATACTAAAGGAGATGGTGCACAATCTTGATGCAAAAAGAAGATAGCTATGGTAAAATATGAGGTGTAAACGACGACAACAATGGGATAAAAAAGGAAAATTGAAGAGAAAATAGGAGAGGAAGAAGGTGAATGGCTAGGATAGGGAAAAATTGAATTAAAGGTTGTAAAATAAAATAAAAAAAATTTATTTATACTTAGGGTTCAAGGGTATGGATGGCACACACATTAAAAAAACTAGGAATTTTACAAATTTTAATTATTTCACAAGGGAAAGGATTTGAACTTGGGACCTCATTTAATTTCAATGCTTTCTCATATTTCTTTTAACCATTAGGCTTTTTCCTCATTCTTGAAATAATTTTGCAATATTTATTTTAAAAACAAGGCATTTCATATACTAGGGTTTAAGGCAAAATTTGCAAAATAATAAAAATGATACGAGAGAAGGGATTTGAACTTAGGTTTTAAGAAACATTTCATTAACACTTAAACAACAAACCAATACCTAATTTATTTCTTAAAAATGCATACATAATCTCAAAAATTAAGGCATGACCACTCTCTCTTGATTCACAAACCCGATTCAACTAACCCCCGATTTTTGGGATGTTACATAACCCTTATACTAAGTCTTAATTATTCATCTTACTGTTCATGCACTCTTACAAACCTACTCTTTCATAGCACAACATGCAGAGTCATAAAACTTACCTTGACATGGAGAAACCACTGATAAAATCCTGGATCTCAACTTCAGCTTAAAGAAGTGCCTTCGATTCCTCAAGCCTCAGATAACCTTGTCTTAGAAGAAAGAAGAAAAGAACTCCCCCTTTCCTAAACTTGAATATCTATTATTATAATCTAAGTTCTTATTGAAACTTGACAAATGTCACATCATTACTAAATTGTTTTATCAAAAGTCTTCAACTTCCTAGAAACCTAATTGAATATTATCTTATCTTTTAACTATTCTGGTTCACATTCAGTTGGTTCCTAACCAACTTACCTTGCAACTCAACTTGCACAGTACCACAGTTAACGGACACACTATCCCTGACAGAAACTCATATTCTCGGTACCAATTTTACTCGGTCACTGATCTATTCCAACTAACATAGCCACCTGGAAAGGAACCTTTATTAACTTAACCACATAATTGTACACGCTCGCTCTATACACCGAAAGATGCACTTGGGCGAAGCCTACTCTGCCAATCATAGTACCTTAGGACTTTGCGACAAACCTTGTACCCGTCAGACATGGGGTGTTACAGAATAGGTTTAGAATTTGTAGATCTTGTGAGTAAATACTTTTGAAAAAAAATTAAAATAGTACTCTTTTGGAGTTTGTAAAACATATAAAGGGGAAAGGGAGGAGTAAATAGGTTGTCTCAAGTCAAATTAATTTCACAATGATAGAAAAAAAGTATGTCGAGATCATGCTATCTCAAGTTAAATTCACAATAGTTAAAAAAAAGAATTTTGAAAATGTATCAAGAGAGCCTGAACACATATGGATGTTGAAGAAATTTCAAAATCATATCATTATCACCTAATGATTGGATTTCAAATTCTTTTAGTTTTTTTGTAAAAATAAGGGATCTTGAAGCCCATGAATATCAAGATACATAAAGAAACAATATTTTGAGAAATTAATTTTTTTACAAGATTCAAATAAAGAACTCTTAAATTAAGAAAAGAGCTTCAAAAGAAAGTTAACTTTTCTTTTACTACTGGCTAATTTAGCTTCATGTTAAAAAGATGACCCTAAAGAACTAATTGAAGAAGTGGAAATGCAACAACATTGCCTTTTAACCTCCAAAAATGGTTCAAAAACCATTTTGATTATATTTATTTTTGGGGGCTTTGGTTTTGGATACATAGAGTAAGTCTCAATCTTGAAGTCTACAAGGAATGTATATGTACCTGCACAAAAATGGATCCTCACTTTGTCATTCTCATTTCAAATATACTAATACATTTTTCTTAAATGATGAATGAAGAATAATGAATTTCTTGTGAATCACACCTAAAGCCAGATCCTCTACTTCCCACAAACACCACAGAAAAGAAGGGAAAAGGATACATAAAAAGTAGCGGAAGCAATGCAATCAATCATGCATGCCAATTGCTGATTGTTGTTCTCAGTGTGGCCTGCATAGGGGACCACCCATTTTCACAGCAGTTTAAGTGCCAAACTCCAAATTTCCAATTTGACTCATGAGACACACAGTTTTAATGTTCCAATTGAGTGCACTTGACTTATCTCCCCATTGCCCTTTAGCCTAATTTAATGTTCCAAAAGGCACTCCTTCATTCACAAATCCAACCGGCCTTCTATATAAACCCCACCCTACATCTGCTTTATCAGCCCAAAAAAGTGTAATAAAGGGGGGGGGGAAGAAAAACCCATAAAAACAAAGCCTGTCTTTTTAGTTTTTTCCCCTCAAAGATGCTAAACTTTCTTGCTTTATGTTTCCAAAAAGTTGTCAGGTGAAATCCTTGATTTTATAGAATCCAAGAGTTCATCAAAGTTCATATACAGAGATGAGTTGAGCAAGAAGAAAATACCAAGCAATCAAAAGAAGTATTATGGTGATTACTTATCAAGCTCAACACCATTGCTAAAAGTTAAGGATCGTGAGAGGGATCCAAAGATCAGTAGCAGCGCCAGAGGCTTCGATGGGAAAGCAGGAACTACTGTTACAAGAGTAAAACTGAAGATGACAAAGGAAGAAGCTGCTCGACTGCTGTCGAAATGCAAAGATGGAGGGATTCTCGACTTCAAAGATGTAGCTCGTGAGCTTGTGCACCTCCCACCGGATCGTGTTATTGTTGTCTCCCCTTTCACGGCTACCAATTCAGTGCTCGATGGAATCCCAGAAGAGTGTTAGATTATGAGAGCATACCAGTTTTCTGGGCTGTTTGTGACCTTTTATTTGTTTTAGTTTTGATCTAATACGAGAATCATGTAAAATACAAGTAAAATTTCGTCCAAATGAATGGTTTGAAATTCATATTCTGACATATTAAACCCTGCTATTGATTCTTATCTCAACTTCTAAATTAAGGTTCAAAAACAGCAGTTCAGAAAGTTGGAAGTATCTGATAATCTTATGCTTTGCCTCTCTCTTACAAAGTAGTGACCAAATTCAGTGATTGATCTAATAGAATCCTCAAAACTTGATTATTTCCTTTAGAGTGTTAAAATTCAGTGAATGAATAAGTACTCAAATCCTTTAGAACAGACATGGGGATCTCTGGTCTGAATGTTTTTGGATCAATCAAAATAGGTTAATTCTACATATATGAATACCATAACAAATTACGAACACAATACATTTAACTGAAATGCCCTTCAAATGTAGCCCACTGATGGCTTGACTTGTTGACTTTATCCAATTGGTCATTTTCTGTGATGGACAAATGGGATGGTTGTTGCTTTTTTCTTTCTTTTCTTTTCCTTTATTCCTTTTCTGTTTTTAAAGGTTTTCTATATATTCAATTTAATATTTATGAACTCCATGTGATGACCAAATGGTCAAGGATGTTTATCGCCCTAAGTTCAAGTCACGCTAGTCGCATTTGTTATTCGAGACGTACCCTATTAATTTATCAAAAATAATGTAGGATTTATTTTTTTGTAAAAAAAATATAATCCTAGGCCAACTCACTTAATAAAAAAATATATATCAATTTACATTTATACATTTTTTAATTAGTTTTTCTTGCAGTTAATCGAACCATTACATTTTCTATTAATAATTATTAGTTTTGAAAAAAAATTATTGATCTAAATAAATTTTTTATCATTTCTACTTTTCATTACTTTTCCATTATTTTATTTTATTAATAAATATAATATTTTAAAGCATACAATTCATACATTCTTGATAGGATTCTCAATTGTCACCGATATACACATTCCGTGCAGACGATCCCTATGATTAAAACTCAAGTTGGGGGTTCAGAAATAAACACCAATACCAATAGGCGAAGTGATAAGGTTGTTGATAAATATATTCTTTGTCGCTAAAATAAAATTTTGGAGAAAATATTTAAGAGTTATATTAAAATATGTTATTCAAATTATGAGAAAAAGAAAATTGAATCACGATTTTTCTTTTTCTTTTTTTCTTTGTCCTTCACATGATAACTCTCTATATTAGCCGTTACTACATAATTCCATGCAAGGAAAAGCTGACATCAGTTTTAGAAATGTCAGCACAAAACTCCCATTTCCGGAAGATAGGGAGAAAAGGTTAAAATATCTTTATTAGATTTTATAACTTGGAATAGGACTACAACATAAATATCAAAATTAATATTGCATGAATTTTTAATGTATTATTTATAACATTTTAGATATGAAAAATTGAATATGACATAAATATAAAAACTAATAAATTCAATTTAATTTAATTTTAGTGATTCTTGAGCAACTTTGGCTTAGTGATAAGAAACATTGTTTATTGATTATATTTTAATTTTGATTAAATTAATGTATAATTGAATTTTTTTGGAAAAAAATATAATATTAATTTTTGTATAAAAAATATTGGTGACAATGATATTATAAGTGTGGCGATAAAAGATTTGTATTTAAATTTTCAATCGTTTTTTAAAATTATATATTTATATTTATATTTAAGTTGGTGCTACGAGTCAAACAGATGTTAATTTAATTAAAATATTACTAGAATACCATTGTAGGTTATCTTTTTATACAACATCAATAAAAACTCAATTATAATAAGCAATAAATTATACTATCCAATTTTTAATAAATATAATGATTTGAATTAGTATTGGAAGGAAAAAGGAGAGGTGGACTAGGTCGTGGATGGCAATTGAATTTACAAGTTATTGCAACGCTAAACCTCCAACAATTAGACACGTATACTTGGAGGACCTATTTTTAAACATGTCACTTCACCCTTAAACCCTGGGTACGTAGACGCAATAATTTTCAGCACATCACTCAACTTGTCTTGAGAGAAAGAGGTTTTTATGAATTTTGGTTACTTATCAAGATATACCTACGCAATAAATTAACATAAAAATTAAATGTATTTTTATTATAATATTTTGAATTTAAATCATATATAATATTTCTTGTTTTATAAAAGTAACAACTCTACCAAACTATAAATGGCTTGGATGTTGATTGAGAAATGCAGAGTTTTAGAAAACAATAACTATGGCCTTCATTTTTCATTTTCTTCAATCTTGTTATGGCCATTATTAGGACAACAGTTTTGTTAGGGATAATTCATTAGGACAGCTACCATTATTATGGCCTTTATTAGGACTACAATTTTATCAATTTTCTTAAAAAAAATTTGCTAAATAAATAATTTTAAAGATCCAAAATGCTCATTTGATGTTTGATGTTAGATTAGGTTTTTTTTATAAAAAAATGATACAAAAACTAAATAAATAGAAGCGAGGAATATATTAATTACGAAAATGAGATATTTTTTTGATGTTGCTTGACACAATGATGGTATTATCTCACTTTTTACTCAATCATGACGATTTTAAAAAGAATATATTTTTATTGCTGTTGCCACTGTGTCAGAGATATGTATTTTAAAAATACTCCTATTTTCACACGGGTATACATAGTGAGAGAAAAATATTAAAAAATATTTTTTATTAGTGTTGTCTTACAAATCAACACACCGCTAAAATTTTTTTTTATAAAAAATTTGTTGACAAAAAAAATTGTTAAAGTTAAAAAAAAATTTACTAGTATCACCTGACACATCAATAACACCACTTTAAATGTTAAAAAAAGTTTTGCTGACAAAAAAAAAAGGTTGTTGAAGTTATAAAAAATATTTTTTTATCTGTGCTACCTGACACACCAGCAGCACTACTTTAAAAGTTTTTTTTAATTTGCTAACACAGAAAGAAGTTGTTGAAGTTATAAAAAATGTTGATGTCACGTCAGTGGGACCGGTTTGAAAATTGAAGAACCTGACCGTTTAAATGAGTGTCGCAACGTTGTCAGGCGACACCACCCTCCTATATATTGCCCCCTTCCTCGATCAAAATACAATTTTAACCAGTTTAACATAAATAGAGAGAGAAAGAGAGAGAGAGAGAGAGAGAGAGAGAGAATTTTGTTTAGCAATAGAGGAGACAAAATTGGTTTAACAAAACAAGAAAGAAAAAAAGAGTTTTTTTAAATCAAAATTGAATATCAACATATTTGCTTTTCATTTTATACTTCAAAAATCAAATTTGAGTTTATAAGATTAGTTTGTAATTATTTTTATGTAATTATATTATATTATATTATATTATATTATATTATATTATATTATATTATATTTTGATATTTAGTAATATGATATGCAAGTTATATCGTTTGATAAAAAGTATTTTTATTGCTATAAAATGGTATGAATTGTTTTAATAGGAACTAATATATTTTTAATTTATTTTACAGATTTAGTATGGAAGATAACCAATTCTTCGATGGGGTAATTTTACAAACAACAGTTGGTTGTATATTTGAATCTCGCCATTAAATAGGAATGAGGTTTAACAAGAATGTAAAAGTCAGCGATATAAAACAAAAGGTTAGTGCGAAAATTACTCGATGGTTAGTGCGAAAATTACACGATGGTGTGAGAGGAGGATGTCCAGACTATTCTACAAATTTCTAGTTTCGTCAAATATGTGCAAATATAGGGAGATGAAACTTGTAGATGATGATGATGTGGAGACTATGATCGCACTTTATTGCTCATCTGGGAATTTGAACTAGTTGAATTGTTCGATGAGTTATCAGATGTTGAGCTCGTTCAAAATGTCAGTCCATTAAATCAACAATATGGAGTTCTAGACTTTTATACGAAGGTTTCAAGAGCATCTATTGATAGGCGATTGTCTATACATATGCTTGACATGTGATTATGGAGCAATATCAACATTGGCCAAGAATCAATACAATGCTCCAATTGTGTATAACAACCCTAATTTGGGTCTTGGTTTCTAGATAAATCTATTGGTGATTGGTATCGATGAAAATGGTGAATAATAACTTAATAATGATAGTGGTTCTGATCACCAGGGTGAAGATTTTAGTGACCCCCATCTCGATGAGGTCATGGATGATATCGATAATAAAGGAATAGGCGATAATGATAATGTATATGCCTTTTTCACTCAAGAACTTGACTCGTGGCGTTGTCATACGCAATGACCTTAGGGCTCACATGTTGAGCATAAATCCTGGTGTTGTGCTTGCATCTAAGTTCCCTGAATACCTAGATATAATACCTTCTCACAGGTTGGTGGCAAATCTGAATCAGAAGAGTTGTTCGTAGATCCAAAATTCGTAAACAAAGGGAATGTTTATTTTTCATTAAGTGTTATAGCATGAAAGTGTTGGTGGACTACAAAGTCGTTGTATTTAAACCAACATTATATATTGGGGAGTGTTGGAGGTCTGTAGAAGGTTACAACTAGCGGGTACGAGCTACATTGATCCAAAGGTCGCAACTATGAGAGATTTAGAAATTTGTTGTGCCTCATATATGCACTGCTACACAGATGATGTAAGACCATCAAAAACTTAATGTGAAAATGACCGCGCCTCAGCGTGCGTGCGACGAGGCTACGAATCAATACAAATACAAACAATAATCTAGCGGTGTACTGTAAGTGTGAAAGGTCAATTGTAATATTTATAGTGTTACAATGGAACACCTTTAGTATTCCAAGGATAGAGCCCAAAAGAGTTCAAGGACAAAGTGATTAATGTGAAATAAGCATGCAAATAGGAAGTCTAGCTAACTACTCACTAAATATCATATTACAACAAATCATAATTAAGGGGTAATTACACTAATTAAATATCTAGCACTAAGAAAGACTAAATTGCAAAATAGAAAAACTACGCAACTAAACAATTCAATGAGCACAAGTAGTTGGGTGCCTTCCATGTTGTTGATTAGCTTTCGGATTAGGGATCTAAAAGACTTAAACTTCTAATTGGTTCAATTTTACCTCTTGATCACCATTTTACCAAATTAAACTATTTAGTTCGATTTATCTCTCGACCTCACCAAACTAACTCGGGATAGCCAAATTGGTTCTCGATAGGTTCTCTTTTTGGTCTCACATGCCTAAATATTCACCTAGAGACGTCAATTCCAAGTTATGAAGTTTATTCGATTTAGTTCAATTTTTACAATTTAGTCTCTGCACCAAAAACTAACCAAGCAACATTTCCATCAATCAACCACCATAGATTTAATTACCCAACATCATTCTCATGCAAATAATGATCAAACACTTACTCAAATAGCTTATTAAAATAAACACAAGAGTCAAGTTAGAGAAAGCTTAGGAATTTCTTCTATGTCTACTTGAAGAAGATGATGACAACAACAATGAAGGAGAAAATAAAAATAAAGTTTAGATTTTTATGCTTTCTAAAGTAAATAAACTAAAATATATTGAAAGCTTTCAAATAAAGTCAAATACAAAGTAAGTTGAAGACTAGATTGCAAAGAAGATGAAAATGCTACAGTAAAAACTAACAATCAAATTAACTAAGCTCAGAAAAGCAATAAGCTAAACCTAAGAATGGAGAAGAAGACGATTACTTAAGCTAAAAATATGAAAGATAAAGTTGGCTCTTTTAGTTTTCAACCAAAAGTGGCTTTTATCAACTGAGTTCAAGTCTAAAAATCTTGACAAATATGTTGGACAAAAGGCTACCCTATAGCAATTTTCACTCCATCAGGCATCGGTGTCGCGACACCCAGGCTTCGGTGTTGCGATGTCATTGATGGTTACCATGATTCCTTCACTTCAACATCTTCAAGGATATCAAGACCTTGGAGGCTTGGTGTTGCGACATCATACCCTCACTGTCGTGACTTTCTCAACAGTCAACTTCAGGTTGATTTCTCGTTGAAGTTTTGAACCCTCGATGTAGAAGGACTCTGTAACACCCCTATCCCATCTTTATTATTGGATTAAGGTTATAGAGTGTTATCGATCAAAACAAAACATTTCACATTATTTCTAAAATAGTTAAACAATTAATTTATAAACATATAACAAACAATAACTATTCATAGCATGAATAGAATTATGGGCCTTAAATTGGGCTTACGGAGTCCTATGATCAAAACACTCTTAACACATTCTTAAACATGTCAAAACAATCAACCTAAAGCTTCTAACCAATGTTCCATCCATAGGCACCTCATTTCATAACTAAACATTCAAATAACCTAACAAGACCTTGTCTAGTACCAATTTTCAATTTACGCTCCCAAAACTAACTATATTATTATTATTACCTTTTGAACATGCTACAAAGTTTACCAAATAAACATTAGGATTTCCATTCATACATAAGATTTTGTATTCTAACATTACAAAACGTACTCAAAAGAAGCTAACAAAACTTCTTAACTATCCATTACCATTAACATTAATAACTTACAAACAAAACCTATATACACATGGCACAACCCAAAAAGAAATGAAAAAGCTACCAAAAATGATTAGATAGTGTGAGCTTTGTGGTTGATCCTTCCAAACGGTCAACAATGATTATCTACAAAACAACATAAGAAACACCATAAGCTTACATAGCTTAGTAAGGTCATAGTATAACTTTTACTTTAAATTAATTAAACTCAGTTTATACAATAGCTCAATACTCAATTTTTAGGGGCGTCAATGATGCAATTCCGAGGTACTAGAGTGCATTTAGAGCACTCATGTGCATTCAGGGGTACCGAAGTACAAACAGTGGCACGTATATGCATTTAGGGGTACTGAAGTACAAACAGGGGCATGTATGTGCACTCAGTAACATTTTCTTCATTCTCGAATACATACTTAAATTCATTTCATTCTTAAATAACTTTAACACAGTTCCAAGAGAAACATTACAATATTCTCTATCGATTTCATAGATACAAAATATTTGTAACTTTCATAGTTATATATAATTATCCAAAATAAATTCACCTACTTACATATATTCATCAATTAATTAAAGAACATTAATATAATTCACTAGCAAATTACATTAACATATTGAAATACTATGAACTTACCTGGGCGGAATTGCAGCAATTATAGAAGTTTAAGAACTAATCTATTACTTTTCATTTTCCCTGTATATCAACAGAATCTTAATCTAAAATATAATTTCTTTCATTTATTAGCTTAAATTTCATATATTAATAAATTCTAAAATTTGTACCATTTTATTTATAAATTTATAAAATTCCCCCTAACTTTTACACTTTATGCGATTTAGTCCCTTATCCCGAAAATCATCAACTTAGTCACTTTTGAAAATAACCACATCTAGCCCAATATTTAACGTTACAAAACGGTCCCTAAAATATCACTATTTCATAATTAGACTATGAGATTTTTAACATTTTAACAATTTAATTCTTTAACTAAAAACTAACAAAAATCACTTTACAAAACAATCCAAAATTACAACCAAGACCTTAAATTCATCATTAACATCAAGACCTTAAACTCATCATTAACATCAAGAACAATCAATATTAATCAATGACAAAATTCAAAATTTTTACAGTTTCAAAAACAAAGGTACGGGTTAGTTGAACCTAGTTGCAACGATTTCAAAAGCATACAAATAATTAAAAATGAGGTTCAAAATCTTACCATACATGTGAGTTTAACCAAAACCGAAAGCCTTCCCCTCCTTTCAATGGTTTTTCGGTTCCCTCAAGCAAAATAGGGAAGATGACCACTTGATTGATTTTTTTTTCTTTTTACTTAATTTACATTTTATTTTCTATTTACCTTTTTACCCTTTTTTTATTAACTTAACAATTAACAAAAACATGCCCATAATTGTCCACTATTATTATGCATGGTATAGTTACCATATAAGTTCATTAATTTAAGATTCTATAATCATTTGACCCTTTTAACAAATAGAAATTAACTTTTGCATCTTTTATAATTTAGTCCTTTTTACTTAATTAAGTTTCTAAACATTAAAATTTCTTAACCAAATTTTAGTATGACCTTAATTGCCTTGTAAATATTATATAAATAACATTTATGAACCGACATGCCAGAACTTGTGGTCCCAAAACCACTATTCTGTTACCACTGAAAAATAAGATATTACAGACTCGGTATTGCAACTTCCATAGCATCAGTGTCGCGAAACTCATGTTGAATGTTGTTTTACTCAAGGTCAAGTCATTTTCGTCTCCCTACACCAACTCAAATACTTTTTAGGTCCCTTATGGAACCATTTTACCAATTTGGGTCTCAAAATGAACAAAACAAAAAAGTTTATTAATAGTAAAAACTAAAAATGAACAAAAATATAAAAAAAAGACACCTAAATTGCTTGAGAATAAGCTCCTCAAGTGTTTTGGAGAGCCTAATTTGACGTATCAAATTATGATAAATTAAACTCCCCCGCACTTAAATCTTTACTTCTCCTCAAACAAACACCTATAACACTAACACATGCAAAATCGATGACTCTTGAACAACTGAGAGGTTTACAATCAGTTGATGGGTATGTACAGTGTAACCAATTCTTCTACCATACAACTTAAGAAAGAGGAATTATAAACTCACAAATTTGGGATGAAATCAATTTATTTCATGAAGTTACAGAGTAAATGAACATAGAGGTGATCCCAAAAGAACAACATTCTTCACATTATTCCATCAAAATAAGTCATGCAAATATGATGTATCTATACACTAAGGAATTTAACTTATTCATTTCTCAAGAAGTTTTGCAAGTTTTGGATTTGTAAACAATGACGTTAAGATCACATAAGGCTTTTTGGCTTGTAATGTTCTTATGCTTAAGTTGGTGTGAATTCAAAGAAAAGCTTGATTCAAAACTTTTCAAGCACTAAAAACAGTATAGCATATGACATTGTTCCTATTTTCCCCGAAAAGTGATTGTTAAGCTCAATGCCTTATTTCTCATTCTCTCACATTCCATTTCTCTCCAACAATGTGGAAGATATGGCTCGCTATTAGTGCGTACAAACAATTTAGCGACCAATTGTGCATAATGACAATGAAAAGTTCATTTTAGACTCTTGAATTGATTTTTCATTTTGTGCACATTCTAAACTTTTTGCTCTTTTCACTCATAATGATTTTATCACTAACCATGCTTTTTATTCACTTGCTTTGCTTTGACTCTCACAATGTTTTTGTTCAGTCTTTTTTTCATTCTACACGCATTTTTGTTAGAGTTTATACACTATTCACTCAAATTCATTTTTAAAACCATCAAGTTCTTTCTAACTAACCGTCAATGTTTGTGGCCTGACATCTATTCTATAGAGTATTTTTAAGAGTAAAGATTGAGAAGGGTTGAGTTTTTAACTCAATTTGCGCTCAAGGTTTAAAAAATATAGGTTCCTCAAAACTATCTAGGGTTGAGACATAACTATGGCATTACTCATTATTCCCGGTGGTCTATATTCCTTTTACACACCAAACTCATTTATTCTTGCGACTTATCGCTCCAATCACACAGCGAACTCTACTTTCACCCTTGACATCCTTCATGAACTGCAAACTTTCTAGTTATGATCCCCACATTTTACGTCTTGGTGGACTACCTGTGTTTACTGTCCTGACGGACTACCTTAGTTGCCATAACTGAGATATGCTCTTACACGTTAGACCTTATTTGAGGTACCGCCCTGAAGGACCTTATCGGTATCACGATGTCACTTCATAGAGCCTACTAACCGTCATCACGGTAATGCTCTATGGAACTTGAATATCACTGTCACAGTGTCACCCTAAAAGACCAGTCAACATCATTTCTTTTCACATTTTACCTTGATGCTCAAACACCAAAGTGTCCCCTCTGCAAGGCTTGGAGCTTCACACATTATGGTTTGCTCCCAGCAATCCCGGATGGCGAAATTTTAATGGGATTCCAATTTCTCTATTCCTCCTTCCGTTCCTCTATTTCATCATTCCTAACCTTGATGTTCGAACATCGTAATGTCCCCTCTGCAAGACCCAAAGCATCGTACATCACAATTTGCACTTAGCAACATTGTATGACGGTATTTAACAAAAATCATTTTTTTTACCCAATCCTAACTTTGTCTATCCCCTCGATGATTCTCTCTTATACCATGCATACAATAATCATGCATATCATACAACATGCCAGATAATCGTTCAACAACTATCTATTGCTAAACAATCAGCACATAACTAACAATGTCACACAACCGTGTCTATTAGTCATAAGTCATGGCACAAAAACTCACTTTGCTTCTTTATCCTTATCAATTTAGCTAGTATGAATTGCCAGAGTCTTCTTTGTCCTGGTAGCTAAGCATGACAACCATTCATCAATTAATCTAATGGTGGTTAGTCATTAGAAACCCAGAACCTTCAATTATACAGAAGCTTTGAGATTCTTACTCTACTCATTTCTTCAATCCATAAGCATAGAGAGATAAGAAAGCTTATCAGTTCCTCAATTTATCCACCACCAAGCTTAAATTCACTCCTCTCCTACGACGTCCAAAACTTTCTTCATCTGCATCCTCTTATTCTTCAGGACGACTAAAGAAGATCATACTATGGAGAGGAGAAGATTTATCAACAAAACTGAGAAAATTTTGTCTACACTTATGCCTATATATATACTCGGACACAATCCTCACCGATTATTTCCACCATCCATTCTTAATCATTTTATCTCTCACTTTGGAACCAGTCGGTTCCAAACTAATTGAATTGGAATTAGAATCCAATTAATAACAATTCAGTCAATAATACTACTGAATTTCTCGATGGAGTTTGAAAATTTACTAGTCTTTTCAATTTAATCCTAGCTTTCCTCAATTTCGAGTCAATAATGGTAACTAGGAGTTACAACTTGGACTTGATAGACGATATATTAGTCTCTCAATCGGTTTGGTCATTTTCGATTAGACTAAGGACATGTTTAGGTTTGTCTACTAATATAAGCTCTCTTTTCGTATTACGATCCAACCACATAATACCACTTAGTATTAGTTAAGCCTTAAACAACTAGTGAACTAATATTTGTTTCTATTTTTTTGTACATGCAAAAACCACATGATGAAAATTATACAAGTATATTACTGTAATCTATGAATTATTTTATTAACCAATCTGTTCAAAAAAATTACAAGTGTACATAGACAAAAATACTACACTTAGTGCACCAGATCCAACAGGTTATAATGACGTGAATATAATTTTATTTTGAAAAAGAATTACCTCCTCCCCGGCATATGCCTCCATCATTTGTCTATAGATAACAAGGGTTTCAAACTTCCCTATCCCCAAGCATGTAAACCATTTGAAAAGAAAGCAAACTTTTGATATAACATTTTCATAAAAGAAATAATAATTCTTGATCAAAGTTTAAAAATTTTTTTTTTTCTATTTACAAGTGGGAACACATATTGTTGGTGGCTCAGTGATGCCAGAAATGGCATCCTATACAACGCCTAGGACTGTAATAGTATCAGACACCCACCTATATCTTGTGTATCGGGTTTTGTTGTCCGGCAAAGCTCATAGTACAACATTGCTAATACTATTGAACTCCAATTGTACAAACAGGCAGCTTGAAATAAATTAATTGTTCCCAACCCTATTTTTGTATTTAATTATTCATAATCTCATTTTTTTATTTAATTAATTTTTTACTATTATTTTTATAAAAAAAGTTGTTAGATTATATCAAGCTTATTAAATACTTAATAAAATAAATTATTTTGATAAATAACTTTCAACCCATGTTATTTAAACTTTTGTTTATTTCATTTTATTTTATTAAAAAGTCATTTTTAGTTTTAATAATAAGGTTTTGTATTGGCTAACAAATAATTTATAGTTATATTGCTTGATAAACATGTCACCATTACAGGCATGACAAACTTAGACCTAGCTATGATTAGAGAGATAAGATCAAGATTTACTCAAATTCTAATAACTAGACTCACAATGATTAACAGGAAAGAGGGGCAGGCAAATCATCCTTGTCCAATATGAATACCGCAGTGATTGTCTAATCCAATCAATTAGAGTAATCTCTTTCTTAGCCTAGGTCATCCTATTTGCTGCTTTCATAGCTCATCTTTTGATCGTTTGGAATTTGATAAACTAAATTTGCAAAATCAGTTTGCCCAACTTGTTGAGAATGTGTCATATTTCCATCTCTTTTTCTGCTTGTCTCTTTTGAATATAAACAATTACTGGTTATGCATCATAATCAAAGATGACATTATCCCATTTCTTCTAAACAGCTATCTCAGTCCTTTTACAAAATTCCATGGCATCAACAACCACCGGAGCATGAGTAGTAATTTTCTCACCAAAACTAGCAAGAAACTGTCCCACAAAATCCCTATATATTGCACCAATCCCTGTACACTTGGACTTGGAGTCAGAGGTGCCATCACAGTTAACTTTGATCCACTCTTCAAGAGGTTTAGCCTATAATGTAACACCCTGAATTTCGGGCCTAAAAGAATTAGGTTTTGAACAAGGGGACAATTAGGAGATTGAACATAAATATTTAGTTGTGCAAGAAAGTGACATAAATGAATGTCTACTTCAGTGGTTAAGTGATTTAGAAGTGTTTAGAAGTGTCTGAGAAGTCAGGGGTTCTAGTCTTGGCTTCTGCAGGATTTTTAGTTTTGCTCTTAAATGAATCTGGACACTGGCATATAGGTCTTATAAATAATAGTGCTTGTTTCATGACACAAAAAGAGTTTGTAGTCTAGTGGCAAGGTGGCGTGTTGTGTAACTGTGAGGTCTGAGGTTCAAGTCTTGGGTTATGCAATGAGGTATCTATTTTGCTGCTTAAGCTGTGTAGGTGGTGGAGCTGGACTAAAACACAACTAAGGTGAGTTTGAATGGAGTTGTTGAGGGAGTTGAGGAGGAATTGGTGGAGTGATTTGAGGAGAGAATATTAGGATTTGGGGAGGTTGTTGTTGTGGAGAGATATATATATCACATCTCATTTTTTCCTTGTTCTCGATGGGAGATCGGCAAGGTTTTTAAGGTTTTCGTTGCTTTCTTCAACCTGTATTACTTCCATTCCTAACTAGAGGTGGTCGAGGTCGATTGGCACATAGCCTGGGAACCAAAGGTGTGTTGATCATTGATTTTCAGAATAAGAGTGTTCAGAACGAAGGGAATCTACAAATCGCATCAATTGTGTAACTACCCCAGTGTAATTATAGAACGGCAAAAGCCGAAAAACTGAAATACGGCGTTGAGACCACACAAGTGTGCGATCACTCGTGTGGAAAGCCAAACCTGCGAATCATGGGCGATAAATTGTAGAGGCCTCCATGAGCATTTCCATGGGCATAGGCCGTAATGGGCCACGTTGGGCTGAAATGGGTCGTGTGGGCTCAATAGGCTTATGGGCCCCATACGGATGAAATCCATGATTTATGGCAAATTTTGGACTGGGTTGTGAAGATCTCATAACCGTGGTGAAATCTGGGATGAACGGGCCACATGAGCGTATCGGCCCACTTGGGTCGAGTAATGGGACTTGGGCCCATTTACACTGCTATGATCGAAATACCTCTATAGGATAGAATGACCGAATTACCCTCATAGGGTAAAATGATCAAAATACCTCAATAGGGTAGAATGATCGAAATACCCCTATAGGGTAAAATGACTGAAATACCCCCATAGGGTAAAATGACTGAATTATCCCTATAGGGTAAAATGACCAAAATACCCCCATAGAGTAGAATGACAGAAATACCCCTATAGGGTAGAATGATCGTAATACCCCCATAAGGTAAAATGACTGAAATACCTCTATAGGGTAAAATAACCGAAATACCCCCATAGGATAGAATAACCAAAATACCCCTATAGGGTAAAATGACTGAAATACCCCTATAGGATAAAATGATCGAAATACCCCTATCGGATAGAATGACCCAAATAACCCCATAGGGAAAATGACTGAAATACCCCCATAGGATAGAATGAACCAAATACCCCCATAGGGTAAAATGACCGAAATACTCCCATAGGGTAAAATGATCGAAATACCCCCATAGGGTAAAATAACTGTTATACCCCTAGGAGATGAAATAGTTGTTATGGCCTTATGTTATGTATGACTGAATTGCTCTATGATATATATGACTATGATTGAGCATGACATTTTACATACACGTATGATATTATGTCACGACATGTTGCATGAGGTTGGGTTGCTATATTTGGAGGAAGTGTATTGTACTGATAAGGTCGCACGGGTCGCGCAAGACGACTGTGGACCTACTGGTGGCTTTGCTACATATACTGTTACTGGTAGCTTTGCTGCGATACTATTATTGACAGCTTTGCTGCAATATTAGTGTGTTGGTTGGGTGGGTCGATTTTATCCCCACATGGTGTGTTGGTGGTACGGAGTGGTGTGTTGGTTAAATTCATCACTGCATTGTACTGATTACTGTATCGGACTAAGGCCCACATTATTATTGTATTGGGCTAAGGCCCACATTGTTACTTATTAGGCTAAGGCCCACATTGTTACTGTATTGGGCTAAGGCCCATATTATTACTGTAATGGGCTAAGGCCCACACTGTTACTGAAATAGGCTAAGGCCCACATTGTACTATTACTGTATAGGGCTCAGGCGAGACTGATTCTGTATGTTGCGTAGTGATTATCTAGAAGGGGATTACACACTAAGTTTTGTAAACTCACCCTCTTATTTAACTGTGTAGGTAATCCTCAGCCATAGGCGATTCGGTGTTGCGAGGGACTCAGAGATGGCCACACAATCACTGCTTTTCATATCTGCTTTTATTCTGATTTAAATAATAAGTTGGGTTATGTTTTTGTAATAAGGCCTTTAAGTTTGTTTAAATTTTTAATTGGGCATTTGCTTATTTACTTTAAATTGCTAGTTTAGGGAAGACAAATTTTTAAAATAATGATTGTTTTCAAAGTCACGAACTTTAAACGAATAGAGTTTTCAAATGCTTTCGCATTTTAAAAACAACTATTATAACAGTAGCAGATAATAAGGCAAACATTTTAACTAGATGGTTTTTAAATAATAATAAAGGGGTTTTTAAACCTAGAAGCAAATTTCTACCAACGAGTTCAATGTTCGCTAAACACCTTAATGTGACACCGCCAGATTCAGCCATAACTTCTAGGCCGGGTTTGGGGTGTTACACATAAGGACTCTTTCACTTACTCTTGTTTCTAATAACTAATGTAGTGAATCTCTTGAGCATCAATGTATTTTTCAGAAGCAGCTTGAGTTCTTCTTATTGTACTTTACATGTCAACAGGCTTCGCTTACATCAAGGCTTCATATCTAAGCTATAATAACTTGTTTCTCAGTGGTGTTGAAAACAGTGGTTTCAGAGCCATAAAATCGACGAGTGAATTCGTAAATATTATATTAAAGTCAAATATAATATTATAATACAATTTGATTTGATAATTTATGTTAGTTAAATGAATAATTAGGTTCAAGTGGTAAATCATTAAAGTCAAGTGGTTTTAGAAAATAAGATTTTTGGACCTCATTTTTATAAACTGGGCCTGTAAATATTTTATTAAATATTTACAAAGTTTTATTAGAGTTATATTAAAATTTAGTTAAGAAATTTTAACGTTTAAATAGTTAATTAAGTAAAAAAGACAAAATCATAAAATATGTAAAAGTTGAATTCTATATGCTAAAGGGGTTAAATGGCTATGAAATCTTAAATTAAAGGACTTGTAGGTAATTATACCATGTATATTGATAGTGGACAATCATGGGCATGGTTTTTTCATTTTATAGGTTAATTTTATAAGGGCAAAATGGTAATTAAATAATAATTTAAGTTTAAACAAAGATGAAAATAATGTCATCTTCCTCAAATGGAATTAGCAGCCAAATTCTCCATGAAAAAGAAACCTAAGAATTCGGGGATGCTTGATTCTTCATGCATGGTGAGTAATTTTGCCCCGTTTTTAGCAATTTTTATGTTTTCGAGCTCATATTAGCTCAATCTAGCTAACCCAGGGGTCAATTTGTAAAAATGTTAAAATTTATAGATTATTCCATGGATGAATTTGATATACTTTTGAAGTTTTATGATAGATTATTAAGCTTGGTTGTTAAATAGAAGTATTTTGTCAAGTGATTTTTAATAATTTTAATGTTAAAGGATTAAACTATTAAAAAGTAAAATTATGGGATTCAATGTGAAATTTTGATGATTATGGATTGATATGTGAATAGGAGAAATTTGGCTAGCTTGGTTGATGGTTAAAAAAATGGTAAATTCAAGTTTCGAGTTTAGAGACTAAATTGAATAAGAGGTAAAACATTAGGGGTAATGTTGAAATTTCACAATAATATGGATTACAAGTTTAAATTAGATATTTTGAGTTGTTTGAACTATTTAATTGAATTAAATTACTATTTAGATCAAGAAATGAACCAAATAAATCTAAATCAAGGAAAAACTAATGTGTCGGGTTAGTCGTCGACTTCGTTTTTACAACTATTTTTGTCGAGGTAAGTTCGTAATACTATTCCCATGTTTATAATGATTTTTACTAATTAAATACTTTATTATAATTCGATTTAATGTTTCTATTATCTAGTGAATGATTAAAAATAAATAATAAATGAATATAGTGAATATGTGATGTACCTGAATAGCAGGCCTTAAGCCGATGATTATTTAACAGGCCTTGAGCAAATGATTACTTAGCAGGCTATGAGCCGGTGATTATTTAGTAGGCCTTGAGCAGGTGATTATTTAATAGGCCTTAAGCCGATGATTATTTAATAGGCATTGAGTCAGTGATTATTTAGCAAGTACTATGTACCGGTGACACAGACCATAACAGTGGCTTGAGATCCTACATGTGTTGCAGAGACTTTGAAGCTAATGTAAGCAACATCGTGAATTAGTTAAAGTTATAATAGTTAGCGGCCTCGCTATACAGTCGTATGACCCTATATTCACTTTTTGCTTAAAATTTCGTAGAAGTTTCAATTTAATGCAAACTTGACCCCGGTTTGTTTTAAATGTTCAGCAAGCTCGATTTAGGTCTCAACTTGTTTGAAAAGCATGAAAATGATTATTGATGAATTATTTTGATTAGTTTTGATTTGAAATATGAATTATGTTAAATTTTTAATAGTTGTAATACCTTATAGCTCGGGACGGTGATCGGACTAGATATAAGATGTTACATATGCTTCCATATCAACCAATAGGTAAAAGCAACCCTAACCATCATGTCCTTATTTTTTCCAACTTCATATATTCATATGTTAAAGTGATATTTTCTTTTTTAATTTGTAGTCATTAGCAAGCTTCGTACCATATGTCTTAGACCAATTCACACCCAACAGTCAAGTGTTCAGCTATTTCAACATCCTTAAAACATATTTTGTAATCAGGACTCTAGCAGGCAAGATATCCTTTTTTTCCAAAGATTCAAAGTAGTAAGAATAACATTAACAAATAATTTTTAGAGAAATATATTAATCTCGCTCAAAACTTGCAAGCTCCAAGTGACTTTCCAAACACTTCAAATAATAAAGTATGAAATAGAAGGCAAAAGATTAACCATATTCATTATTTTCTTACTTCAATTCTTTACGCCAAATTTCAAAATTAAATTTTGGTTTGATAATATTGATAGTTTTTACCCTTATACACTTCATTAGTATAATATGATCTTTCTGTTATTCCTTTTGAATAAGTCTACTAATTTTTAAAACTAATATCTTAGCTTTAGTTAGCTTTTTTCATTCTTAGAAGTGTCTAAAATTTTATGTATTTAATCTAGTAATTACTTTAATAAAATACACAACTCATTGTTATCTCTTATCAAAACTCTATACGCTGTCAAATCATCTAAATCTCTCAAGAGCTTGATCCCATTTTTATTTTTCCCATTTGTTCTACCTCATGCATAAACAACAACAAAAATCCTTCATGGCTCCCTTTAAAAACAACACGAATCCAGCCATTGTAGATGTTGTAAATCTATCAAATTCAACTACCACGACTATTATAATTCAATTCAATCTTGCTACCTAACTTCCAATTAAACTACAAGGAAATATGAATTTTTCCACTTGAAAGACACAATTTGTAATGCTTCTCAATGGTTATCGTCTTATGGGTCACCTTAATGGCACCAAGTTGGCACTATCAGCAATCAATCATCAAAATGAGTGTAGCATACCTAACCTGGCACACGAAGGTTGGTGTTGCCAAAACCAACTTATTCAACAAGCAATAAAGGCATTAGTTGATCATATGGTGATGGAAAATCAGAGCAAGCTCTGGAAAACAGGTGGTGGCAGGCTGTGGTGATGGAAGCAATAGGGGCTGAGAAAGGTGAGAGTTATGGTGTTAAAGATTGCAAAAAGATAGTTGCATCGAGAATTTTTAGACAGCTAAAGTTGGCCAAAAGATTTTTAAAAAAGTCTGAAATGAGATGTTCAAGCCTCTATTTATAAGCCTTCAAAACCAGGGATTTAAATAGCGATTGAGTAGCTGAATAGCGGCAGCTATATAGCGGTAACGACACTGTCCAAAATTGCTACTATTGAAAATAGCGGTGTGAAGTAGAATCACACCAATAGCGGTGGATCGCGGCCTCAATTTAATGGGTAACGACCAATTACGGCAATAACGGGCCGCTATTCTCGTTATTGTTTCGTTACAATAAAATTAAAAAAAATTCCAACTCCTTTTAAAAAAATCAACAGAAATATAATGAGAAAAGAAGGAATATATTTTTCACCTGCAGAATTAGATAATTTTTAATCAAAAAAAGAAAAAGCGGTCCAAAGTCAATAGAAAAAAGTAGTCCAAAAGCAATAGAAAAGTATGACATTCTCATATTTCACTGTCCAAACTCCAAACAAAACAAAATCACAACACAATCACAAAAATATCTAAACAAAATCTCAATTGCACTTTCAGAAATTCATAATTTCAAGTACCTGAATTTTTTTTGTCTTGATTCTTGCTTCTTTTTGTTGTAACATGCAAATATTCTTATAAAATGGAGTGTGTCAGAGAAGCAGTTGATAGAGATAATAGCAAAGGAAAGGTATTAGTATCTTGAATCTGCACAGATGTTCTTTGCGTTAGGGATGAGAAATAATTTTGGAGAAGGGGAAAGGTTTTGGAAGGATCTGGATTAGTGCTTTGAATGGGTTTTGAAAATATCTTTGGGGTTCCCAACGTTTTTGCTGTTTCTTTCAGGAGATTATGCATTTATTAATGACTACTGAGGGTTGAGGCTTTTGAGTTTTTTCTACCATTTGTTTTTCATATTATAGGATTTTATTTTTATTTTATTTTTTTCCTTACAGCCCATTTTGGGATTGTGGATTCCTATTTGGTTTTTGTTGGGTTTGAGGTCTATTTTAATTTTTGTTTCCTGGTCTTTAGAATTCTCACTACTGTTCATTCACTATATCCAACAACTATCTTCTAAAAGCCCCTCAAACCATCCTACAACTAAAATACATACTTTAATAACAATACGACAGTATGCACCTTTTTCCTCACTATATAGTATATTTATTCAAAAGAATTCAATTTATCTAATCCTAAACTATTTTTAGCAAAAATTTATAACGAATATTAACACTGAAGCTTTGCATTTAAAAAACCTATAAAATGCACATAGCGATTTCTTTAGCCCCAATCACTAATATTACAGTTTATGCAGTAGCTTAGTATGTTATGGAGCAGTTAGTTAGAGTTAGTTGATGAGGTAAGTTGTTAGCTAGTAGGTTAGCTTAGGCTAGATTGTATTGATTTATAATTGTTTTTAAGGTTTCTTTTCTCTAATAAAAAGTTTCAGCTATATTTTAAATAAAAAAAAAAAGGGGTTGGGGCTTGGGGCTTGGGGCTTGGGGGATTTAGGGATTTGGGGAACTTTTTATTTGAATTTTTATTTTTTAGGTTTTGGGTGACCGAGTAATAATGGGTTATGGTGTGTTATTTTTTTATTAAATAAATTATGGATTATGCAATAAATTTAATTTTTCAATGTTAGTGATGTTTACTTTTTTTTGTATTATATTGTTGATAATATAAGTAATGAATTGCTTATATTTCTAAATATAATTTTATGTTTCTTGTATATAAATAAAAATAAAGCATGCCACCACGTGAAGAGTTTTCGACTAAAGGATTGGAGGGTGCACAAGTAATGATATAGGTTGGCACTTTGGAACTCCAGTGCCAAATACGAAAGGAAATGTTGTATGTAAACTTTGTGGTAAAGTTGTGAAAAGAGCACATTGCTCATAAAACCAGCAATGTTGCACCATGCCCTAATGATAGTGGTATGTGATAGTTTATTATTATTTTTAAATGTTATTGTAAATTTATCAATAAAGATTATACATAATTTATAATAATATAAGGCGTGAATTATTTGTATTTTATTAACATGTGTTATTAAAGAAAGTATGATGAATATACTGAAAGAAAGCAACACAAAGAAAATAGACAAAAAGAGGAGAACAAATGAATTCTTAACCTAATTAAAAAGAGAGGAAGATGAACACGAGGAATTCATTAATGAGGTTTCTACTATAAGGCAAGCAACTCGAGAAAGTATCCAATCACAACACGAGTGGCATAGAAGGGAAGAACTCAAATAAAGTACTAATGGTTGGAGTAACATTTATGAAGAATGGTGATTTTCTGATGGATCTGCTGGAGAATATCATGGAGAAAGAACAAGTAAATCCATCCCAAGTGAGTCTGAGTTTACCTTAAGGAGAGCTATACATGAATTGGCTAGAAGTAAAAGCTCAAAGCAACCAAAGATCAATAACTCTTTTTCAAAGACTTTATGCATGAAGATAGGTGAAGTGGTATCTAAATTTTTAATATATCAACGACTTCCTTTTCAATTAGCAAGCTTTCCATGGTTGTATAACTTAATTCAAGTGTCAATAGAAGTTGGACAAGGTGTAAAGCTCCCAACACCTTATGAGGTTTAAGATGTACATTTGAAGTCAGAGTATCAACGAGTTCATGATTAGGTAAATGGTCTAAAGACTCATTGGAAAGAATTGGATGCAACTCTAATGTATGATGGTTGGACCAACAATTTGAATAAAATGCACATCATTAATTTCCTTGTTTATTGCAGTAAAGGAACCATTTCTTGAAAATCTGTGGATGTCTCGTGTGTTCGTAGTAGAGATGCTAAATTCTACTACAGTTTGTTAGACTCAATTGTAGAAGAAATTGGAGAAAGTTACATTGTCCAAATAGTGATTGATAATGAGACAACGAAGAAAGCTACTGGAAAAAAATTTAATGTTGAAAAGAAAGCATCTATATTAGACCTTATGTGTAGTTCACTGTTTAGATTTATGCCTTGAAGATATTGGGAAAAAGCCCAGTGTAGAAAAACTGTTAGATAAGGCAAAGAAAGTGATTTGTTTTATATACAATCACATTTGGACTGTTGATTTGATGAAGAAGTATACGCAAGGGAACCAAATACTTCGACCCGCACTTACTCGATTTGCAACTCATTTCATTCATCTTGAAGAGATAACAAGGCAAAAGCAAGGTTTGAGAGAAATGTTTAATTCAAAGGTCAATATTTTATAATTAATTAATATAATTACTTAAATATAGCAACATTTAATGATTTTATTAGTTCCAAATAATTTAAATTATATTATTTTAAAATTTTTCTTATGAATATATAGGAATTTAAAGAATCAAAAATGGGACAGCAAAAGTCAGGGCTTGCTTATGAAGCCAAAAAAAAAATTGTTTTGGGAAAAGATTTTTGGGAAAAAGTCAATGGCCTCATAAAAGTTTACGAGCCCCTAATAAAAGTATTGAGACTTGCGGATGGTGATGAAAAACCAACAATTGGCTTTATTTATGAGGCTGTTGATAGAGCTAAACGAGCAATTCAACAAGATTATTAATATTTCACCGAGTACGAAAAGATTATTGACAATAGATGGAATTTTATGCGTTCCGACTTGCATTCAGCTGGTAAGGTAAAATGTTTCATTTAATTAAGAACTATTTTATATTTTATTATTTTAAGCTTTATATTATTATTATTTGATGATATTCTTATAAATTATGCTTAGGTTATTTTCTCAATCCTCAATTTCAATTTGGGGTGCAGCATTTGAGAATGAAGTAATAGAAACATTAAAAGGTACGACATCAGTAATTGAAAGAATAGAACATTCTCTTAATACTCAAGTCAGAATGGTTAATTTGTAATAGTCCGTTTTCAGAGAAATCGGAACAATAGTTTCGGGACCACAAATCTAAAGTCAGAAGAAAGTTTATTTTAATATTATTTTGTGGTCTACGGTATAATAAGAATGTTGTATGAAAATTTCGTTCAGAAATTTCACCAATTACATGTCTAATTTGTTAAAAAGGACTAAATTAAAAAAGGTGCAAAACTTGTTAATTAAAAGAAATAGTGATTCAATAGTTCAAATGGTAAATAACGAAAGACTTTAGGCATAAATATACCTAAAGTAATTGGCTAAGGCGGCATAGGCTTAAAAAGATGACAAAAATTGTGTGAAATAAGGGCAAAATTGGAATTTTTACCAAATTTAAAGAAACAAATGAAAATTAAAGAATTCTAGACATTTGATCATCATTTTCAGTTCTAAAAATAGACATAAAAGAGGGTTTTAAGCTAGTTTTTTAATTTTTCTTCATGTAAGTCAAATCCTCGCCCGTTTCTTAAAATTTTTATGTTATTGTGATTGTTACAATTAGGTCCAATTAACCTTTACATTGGTTTTTGATTTTATTGAGAATTTTAGAAGTTACCATTGATGAGTTCATACGATTTTAGTTATTAGATGATGAATTTGAGGTGTTGATGGGTATTAAAAGTGTTTTATTAAAGAATTTTGAAAAAAAAACATGATTCAGGGATTAAATTGAAAAGATGTTGAATTCATGGAGAATTTTGAATTTTATGGAATTCATGGGATTGCTATTATTGTGTATAAAAATTTCTAGGCTTGGAATGAAGATTAAATTTCATAAATTTCATTTTTCGAGCCTAGGGATGAAATAAGAATTTATCAAAAGTATACGGGCAAAATGGTACTTTTGCCTAAAATATGAATTGGATTAAATTGAATATGAAATGTATTAAATTGATGTTAAACTTGTTTATATAGATCCAAAAAGATCAAATAAGAAGTTAGATCGAGGAAAAGAAAAAGTATCGGATTAGTAGATTTTTGTACACGAGCAAGTGTCGAGGAAAGTTCGTGTAACTAAATTGTGTATAATTATATGCTTGAATTGAATTTTGTGTATGTGATTGTATTGTTGCTATGAATATGAAATTAATATTATATCCGACAGTGCTTGACAAACATCAAGTCCTGATTGAATAAATGAAATTCGATGGATACAGGATTTCTCGAATTGGTTGTGGTCCTGCATATGTTGCATACACACCATAGCTCAAAATAGCATCTCGTTAATAGCCCTCTCAAGCTTCCCGTTGTATGGTTCATGCGAGTTTCCTGTTAATAGCTATTCGGAGCATCCCGATCGGTTGTGATTCTGCATGTATTGTAGACACACCGCAGCTCTTTTGAGCATCCCGATATATGGCTCTTCTTGAGCTTCCTGATTAAAGGCTCTTTGTGAGCTTCCTGATTAATGGCTCTTCGCAGCTTCCTGATATGGCTCGCTTGAACTTCCCGATATATGGCTATCCGTAGCTTCCCGTTAAGGGCTCTTCAAAGCTACCCGTTATTGGCTCGCATGAGCTTCCCGATTATGGCTCTTATGAGGTTCTCGTTATATAGCCCGGATAAGCTTTCTGTTACATGGCTCACAAAAGCTTCTCGTTATATGGCTCGAGAGAAGGGTTCCTATTTATGTGCTCTAATGAGCACCCCCCGAATATGAATTGACGGATTTCAAATTTGTACACTTCATGTGTACTACCCTTGTATCCATCGATATTTTAAACGATTCAACGGGTAAAGTTCCGGTATGAGATGATATGAATTCAAGATGAATTACTATGAGAAATACTTGAAATACAAAGATATGGTATGTACATGTTCATTTGACACTTGGAGTGATAAATACATGTATGTGGAAATGGAATATTGATGAGCTCATTCATGTTTCTTGGTACTTATGTGAATTACATAACTAACATGTTTGATGAGGATGTATGTATGTTAGGTTATTGATTAAATTGATTTGTATGCTTACTTTAAATGAACATGAATGGTAAGTTAATTTACCGTTATATGAACTTACTAAGCATAAAATGCTTACCCTGTTTTATTTCCTCTATTTTATAGTACTCGAAAGCTCGTAAAGGTTGGAAGCTAGTCGGAGCATCATCACACTATCCCTCGGCTCATTTTGGGTACAACTAGAAAACTAATTTTATTTATAATGACATGTATAGGTTAATTAGCCAATGTTTACATGATAATGTTTTTGTTATAACTAGCCATTAGAATGGCTAGTATTAGGTATGTTTTAATGTAATTATATAAGGCCTTATCATGTTTGATGTGTGTTGAAATAGCTATATGATGGGAAGTATATAAACCTATTAATGAATGATTTTAAGTTAGCATAATTGATAAAATATGTCTATAAGTATAAGTGTGTTTTTGGTAAGTTTTAACACTTGAACTTATAAGATAATATATCATGCATAAAAATTTAGTTTTGGCTTGATTTTAATGTTATGAAATGGTTGGTGAATGTATTCAAGTGTTGATGTAGGTGGAGGACAAATTGGGTGAGCAAAGTGGCCTTGAAAATGGCCTATTTTCGTCCACACGAGCAGAGACACGGGCGTGTGTCTCAGCCATGTGTGACATACAGCCATGCGCACGGGCATGTGGTTTGGCTGTGTGTCCCCTGCATCTTAAAAATTGAGAAACAGAATGCTCCGAATTGCCCACACGGGTGGAGACACGGGCATGTATCTCAGCTGTGTATGACACACGATCTAGCACACTGGCATGTGTCTTGGTCGTGTAACCCCTGCACCTAATTATTGCAAATTAAATTGTTCACATAGCCTAGCACACGGGCGTGTGGCTTGGCCGTATGACCCAAGTCAGAGAGTTACATTGGTATGGACACGGGCTCGAACACGACCGTGTGCCTCACATCGAATGCCCGCAAGGCCTAGGGCACACACGGCCTAACCATACGGGCATATATCCCCTGCACTTAAGAAAAATTTTGAAATTTCGCAAAAAATTCTCTAAGTTCCCAGTTTAGTCTCGACTTGTTTCTAATGCATAAATTGGGCCTCAAAGGCCCATATAAGGCACAATATTATTGAATATGTTTGATTTCGGATGTGAATAGTAAATGATACAAGTTATCTATATTTGATCTGTAAACACCGGTAATGCTCCGTAACCCTGTTTCGACAACAGATCTGAGTTAGGGGTGTTACATAATCAGGTTAGATTCAAGTACTATTATTTGTAACTTAGTTACATAATTTGAAATGGAATTATTTTTTTCATTTTTACTCTATCTTTTATTTATGCAGTTGTTACTATTTAGAGATAAACATGAGACATTCGGTACTCCACAAGCATAAAGAGCTTGGAAGCAAATGAATTTGGGTAAATATTTAATTAAATTATTTAATTTAATTTATATTATTTAAATATATTTTACATTTTGAAGTTATTTTGAAATTTAAAAAAATTATGCAGCTAAGTGGTGGATAATATACGGCACATGTGTTCCTGAGTTACAAAAATTTGAAATTAAAGTGCTTAGTCAAACAACTTCTACATCAAATCGCGAACGAATTAAATTGGAGCACATTTTGTTATATTCACACCAAGGGAATAAATAGGTTGAAGTATAAAAAAACTTGAGAAACTAGTGTTTACCTACTATAATATGAGGCTTCAGATAAGGCATCTAAAAATAATGAGCATTGATGATATAAACGCTAGTTTTAATCCTATCAGCCTTAATCATATCTTTAAAGGTATTCATCCACTATCAGAATGGCTTCAAGAGAAAGAGAAACCATTGTTAGATGGTGAAAATGCCGATGTATTGCTTGTGGATACCTCTGATGATGAAATGAATGTTGATCAATCTTAACAACAAAATTTGTCTCATTCAAGTTCTAGTGCAACGCCCAAGTCAGAGTGACAATGGACCCGATGGTGATGATTTAAGACCAATTGATGACGATGATGGACATAGTGGTGATAGAGGTGAAATTAGGTCTTTTAGTCAGTATGGAGGAAAATATGGGGTTGTTACCACTAGTGGATATTTTTGTGATAGATCAGAATTTGATGAAAATATGTTTCCTGAACCTAATAGAGATAAAAGTGAACCTAGAGCTTCATCAAAAGGAAAAGGCAAGAAGCATACTTCTGTAGGCTCTTCATCTAGTAGGAGATCAAGTTCTTGTAACCTTGGGTATAGTGATTCATCTACTGGCACTCAAGGTTTTTATCCACCAGAACAACCTTCATATTTTCAACCTTCACATGGTTATCCACAACCATATGGTTATTATCCACCATTTCCTAATTATAATGTGCCATATCAACCTCAAATGCATCCTCCACCACCAATGTATCACCCACCTCCACCTCTCATGTATCCTACTCCTCAATTATATGAAAACTAAGGTGAAAATGTTACTTTATATATATATTTCAAGAAAGGCCAAGAGAATCAAATCAATAACACTCTCAAAGTGAAGGTGAAGGATCTGATTCTCCTCGTCATTCCACTAATTGGTGAAAACTAAATCGTACCACTACCACTATTTGTAAGGTATGTTTTTTTTAAGAAAAATTTTGTTAATGTTTTAAATTTTAATGATATTAAAACATTTAAAATATATCTTTAGATAAATGAATGGAGTATATTTTATGAAAAGATAATTAAGAATTGAAGCATGTTAAACTATATATGAAAGTAGAATGAAAGTGAGAATAAGTGGTAGGAAATAGGAATAATTAATGAGAATCTATACATTTATCTATTCCTTTTTTCCTTTTGCAGCATAAAATGTTTGATATCTTCACCCTCTTCAAAGCTGTTAAGAAATATTGAAGACCTCTCTCATGTATGAATTTTTAATTATTTTATCTATAAAACTTTCAAACTTATTAAATATGATGAATGTTTAATATTTCCTATTTTTTACTTTTTTATTAGTTAATATAATATTCTTAGAAAATTCGTAAATAAATATAAGAATAATTAATGATTGTAAAAATTGTGTTCTCATATTAATAAAAGTTCATAAGTGTTAAAAAACACTCTAAAAATAATTAAAAATGACTTTTTATAGTTATAATTATAATTACTATGCTTTACAATAAGTTGTGCGAATTGAAAAAAAATTTACGACCGTAATAACTGCAATGACCGCAATAACATCTGTTATGTCCGCAACCGCAATAAATGTAATGCGGCCGCAACTGCAATTTAAATCCCTGAAGTCTTCTTCTCCTTGCAAAAGTCTATTCAGTCAAAATCATAAATCAGTAGGCATCTAAATTAAATAAATCTAGTTTCCAACAATAGTTGAGCCTTCAATCTTGGATTACTTCATAGGTTGATTTAAATCTGAAATTCTGTAGTAGAAGATGGTTTCCAAGCTATCCGGTCATCTTCAGTAGGAACTTAAGAGCTGAAATAAAATTACGCGGCCAATCCCTAGCTCAAGACCTAATCACTCTGTATTATTACATTGAAAATATATTAGAAAAAAAAAGGGGGGGGGGGGGGGGACGAAATGACACGACAAAAAATTTCGTTTGGTTGTCACAGTTGGAGCTTTGAATTCGTCTCTCTTTATATGCCGAAGACTGCAACTTGGGAATAAGCTGAATGATGTAAAACTTAGCTCATATACTCTTGCTGACCCGCCATCCAACGCTTCTTAACCCCTTGCCTTGCCTCATAAACTCAATGCATGCCATTACATCAAAGAATAATAAATAAACAAATAAATCTTCATCTTGATTTCACAATTCTAGTATGATAGTACATGTTGACCGAGGATCCTCTTTGTGTATTTTATGCGGATGTTGTTGAGCAATTAAAATTTAAATTGAAGTACATCAATCATTTTGCATTTGCTTTGCAATTAAAAACTATATTAAGATGTGATTGATTAACCAGGATGTCGGGTTGGACCAGTTAGGGTACCAATTTGAAGAAGGGTATTGAACTGGTTGAATCAGATTTTAATATATTTTTTTATTTTTTAATGATTTATTTGGACAGATCTTTTGAACCGATTAGACCGGTTGAACTGACAAACCAATAGCTTGAATGATTTAACCATCAATTCGATTTTAAAAACCTTAAAAATATCATTCAAAACATTAAAAAAATATTATATCCAGATAGGATTTATGTCGCCAATAACATGTAATTAATATATACTAACTAATAATTTTATTTGAACCTAATTAATATTGATTATAATTATTATTACTTTTACTTGATTTTAGAGTTTAAAGTTTAAGATTTATTGAATCTCGATTTAATTGTTTAAGTTTGAGGTTTAAGGTTTATATAAAATTGAAGTTTTGGATTTTAGATGTAAAATTTATGTTTAAAAACTTATTACTATTTATTTATAATTATGCACTGTTTTTATTTTTGTGTTGTCCACTATCAAATATACACTAAGTAATTATACCTTCCTAACAAATTAAGAAAAATGACACATTAATATTAGATTTGGTAGGAATATTATTTTTTCACATATTTGATATAAGTTAACAATAAACTTATTATACACATAATTTATTTGTGACAAAACAAAATACAAATTTTCACTTATTTTTAAAAAGTCACATTTTTTTAAAGAGTTTTACTCCTCCTTTTACTTTTATGTTTAAAATTATATTACTTATTTTTTTATTTTATACCTAGTTATTTTAATATATGTATCTCCTATTATTAGACAGTAACAAAACATGTCGTAAATACAAATGAAAGATAAAAAAAAAACAAGGCTCATATGTCAAAAAAGCATTAAGAAAATGAAAAAAAATATAGTTAATTAAAATAATTAATTAAATTTCTTTTTCATTTATTACGTTGATTGTTAAAATAAATTGATGAACTATTTAGATGGTGACACGTGATAGCTTTTAATTTAATCTAATATTTTGGGATAAATTTTAAAATTAGACATGAACTTTGATTGAATGTGCAATTGTATACATGAACTTTAATTTAGTGCAATTATACACGTAAAACTCTAATTGTGGTTCAAATGTATATTTGAAATTTTAATTTTGATTTAATCATACACATTTAAACAAATAAATACATCAATTTATTTTTAAATTGGATAAATATAATTATTTATGTATGCAATATATAAACATAAAATGATATTATATCAATAATTGTGTTAATAATTTATAAGAATTTGATAAAATTAAAATTTCATGTATAAAATTGTACAAAATCAAAGTTCATGTATATAATTGCACATTAACCATAGTTCATGTATAGTTTTGAGATATATCCCAATATTTTTTCCATAAAAATGATTAAAAAATCATAAAAATTGGAGAAATTTCATAAAAATTTTAAAATTGATATATATATTTAGATTATAAAAAATTATAAATATTATAAAATATAAAATATAATAAATTCTAATAAATTATAAACAAATTATAAAATTAACTAAACTTATTTAAAATATTTAAAATTTAAAAAAACGTATCAGAATTCTTAAAAATTGTAAATAAATATAAATAAATATTAAAATTGATATAAACTTATACAAAAAAAATTTTTTAAAAAATCATAAAAACTTAAACTAGATTAGTTAGCCTAAAATCAGTAAGGGTATCGGTCTAAGAAAAGCCATTAGACCGATTAACATGGGAGCTGAGAGGTTGAACCAATTTTTTATTTTTTTAATATTTTTTATCAAACCAAAATTTCATTACCCAACCATTAGCATATGGCAAAATAAAATATTTTGATCAAGGTTTCAGAAACAGACCGGTGGTTGAATCGATCAGGCCACCTGTTTGTCAGTTAGACCGATCCGACCAGTTTAATTAAATGAAATATAAAAAAATTAAATATATATTAAAAAATTAAAAAAAAATTGGTTCAATCGTCTGGTTCCAATGTCAATCGATCTAATGGCTTTCTCCGAACCGATACTCTTACTAGTTTCGGTCTAACCAGTCCAACCGATTGATCCGGTCCAGTTCAAGTTTTTATGATTTTTATAAGTTTATATCAATTTTAAAACTTTTAATACTTTTTTACAATTTTTATGATTTTTATAGAATTTTAATATGTTTTTATAAAATTTTAAATATTTTAATTATATTTTATTAATTTTTATAGTTTTTTTATAAATTATTATATTTTGGATAATATTTTTATTTTTTTATAATTTTTATAAGTTTATATCAATTTTCAATTTTTTTAAATATTTAATAATGTATATAATTTTTTATCCTTTTTTCTGATTATTTATAATATTTTTTTATTTTTTAATATTTTTATTAAAAAATATTAGATTAAATAAAAAATTGTCAGATGTCATTATTTGATTAGTATATTAATTTATTTTAACGGTCAATTTAATCAATGACAAAAATTGTTAACGAATTTTTTTAATTAAGAATGAATACTTAATTATATATAAATTTAAATAAATAATTATTTTAACTAATAAAGGGCTTAATTAGGTATAAAATTAAAAGAAAAGCTTAATATTTTTACATTGTTTCTCGACATGTAAGGCAAAAAAAAAACGAGAGAGATGCTGCGTATCAGCCAAGTTACAAATTTCCAAGTAACTATGTTGAGTCAATGATTCTAACCAAAATTTAGAGGGGAGAGAGAACACGTGTCAATTTCCCATTGAAACATATCTACCTGATTGGAACTGCGGGGCGTAGATTGAAGTAAAACCATCCAAATTTCCACGCAAAACCTCACTTAACTTGAAAGACTCTACCCTACCCTACCCCTTCCTGGAAATAAAAATTAAAAAATAGAAACAAGGCTTCCACGGAAAATGTCTCTTCTAACATCTCTCCCTTTCATCTTCTTTTTGCTATTTCTTCTAAAACCAACGGCTGCTCAACCTTGTCCCACTTCATGCCCTGGCGGTGGACCACAAATTAACTTTCCTTTCGGGCTCAACCCTCAAGGCAGCCCCAATGGTCGCTGCAGCTATCCCGGTTTCGGTCTTTCTTGCAGCAACAAAACACAACAACTAGTCCTTAATCTCCCCGAATCCGGAGAATTCATAGTCCGGTACATCGACTACGAGGCCCAACAGATATGGATCAACGACCCTAATTTCTGTCTCCCTCAACGGTTCTTGCACTCCTTCAATATATCAGGAACTCCTTTCGACTCTGAGTTTTGGTATACCTTCACCTTCTTCAATTGCTCTGCTATCGAAGCTGCCGAAGGTGGGTTAAGGCCAATCCCATGTCTTAGCAATCAGAATTATTCTATTGTGGCTTCTCAGGCGCCGGCAGACATTTTCGTGGATTCTACCGATGTTTTGCAGTCAGCATGTCATCCTATAACAACTTTTACGGTTCCATTTGTTTGGTATGGGTGGTGGGACGGCGTCCGGTTAGAATGGAGTAAACCCGATTGTCGATCATGTATTCAAGGTCGAGGAGACTGCCGGTTCAAGAATAGTACTGCTCTGGAAATTGGGTGTTTTAATCTGCCAACCCAAGGTAAGTTACTGCTTGCTCAACTACGGCCATGGTGAATGCTCTGTTCTGAAAATGGTGAACTCTTTTACTTTTTTTGTTTATAGTGACTAGGAACCTAATAGCACTTGAAAATAGAGTATTACTTGGTCAAAAAAGTTTTAGAAACCTTAATTTGGATCCATGTCATGAAATCGTGTTGATTTTACATTGTTTTATTTTGTATCAAAAGCTTTCAAGTAAAACTTAAAATGGAACAGGTGATGCAGAACAGAACGATCAGCTTTTGTAAATTTAATCCAAAATATCAACGACACTGTAGTTAAATTTTGAAATGCAGAAATAATGCCAACACAAGTTACCAAGACTCCTTACAGACCATTGAAATGGTTTTTTCCATATGTTCTTATAAAAAGGTTAAATTCTATAAAAGCTCCCTGTACTATGTATTTTTTGCGGATTTAGTCTTTCTACCACAATTTAATCTGTAAAAATACTATAGAGGTCTTTATATTAGGAATCAGATTGTATTTTTATTTCTTTATTCAAAAAATGGGTAAATGAATTTCTGCATGTTAGATTAAAGAGCGAATTAATCTTTTTATTAAAAATTTCATCTATTTGTACCGTTAAAAATTGGTTCATATACATCAGCATGAGGTACGTATAGCACACCACTTGTTAATATTTGATTATTTATTAGCCACACAAGTTTTTAACAATATCAATAGATAAAAATTTTTTACAAAAATGATCAATTTATTTATTTTTTTTAATAAAAGAGACAAATTTTAATTTGGCTACCAGTAAAAGGCCTCCATGATACTTTTTCTACCCAATTTAATCATTTTCAACCTAATAAGCTGATACTATTTTTTTAGTTATTTATGCCAAATAATTTGACGTGACTCATTTTCAAAATCATATGATGACATAACATATATATATCTTGATTTGGATTTTTCTTTTTTGCATAATGAAGGGAAATTGTATAATATTTATCCAAACTATAAAAAAAATGACAAATGTATATATGCTACCTCACTATATGTTAAATAACATTAGGATAAATCAAATTAATTTACTGAATTAACAAAAAAAAATTGGGTTAGGACTCTAAATATACAAATTTGAAAGAAAAAAATAGTATGGAATTATCACTGGCATTGGAAACAGAGAGCTTAGACCCTGATATTGGTTTTCCCATTACAGGCGGTCTTCCAAGGGGTGCCAAGTATGGAATTATCATTGGCATTGGAATTCCAGGACTCTTGAGCCTAATTGGGTTGGTTTCGTTCATTGGTAGCCGAGTGAGATGGTATGGACGTGGAGGCAACCTCACCAGTCTCGAATTCTCCACGTCAATCGCCCCTTCACCGGCTGTTATCATAACAGGGCTCGACGGGCCAACAATTGAGTCCTACCCCAAGACTAAGCTTGGTGAGAGCGGGCGTCTTCCCAAGCCGAACGATAATATTTGCCCCATTTGTTTATCGGAATATCAACCTAAGGACACATTGAGGACCATACCAGAGTGTAGCCATTACTTCCATTCCGATTGCATAGACGAGTGGCTAAAGATGAAGGCTTCGTGCCCTTTGTGTCGCAATTCGCCTGGTGGACCTGCTGAAGTTATCCCCTCTATGTCTTCTTCGCCTTCATCGTCATCTTCACTCTTATCACCGTAGACAAGTTCTAATTTATGCCATTATGTATATCAGCTGTTGTGAATATATATATCCTGAGTACTTTCTTTTGTAGTTGATGAATTAGGGTTATTAGGAAACATGTTACGTTTCTAATTTTTTATCTAGTTGTCATTTAATTTCACACATTTCCCCCTTAAAAGGACTCGTTATCAGTATATGTGATACATATTTATTTACGAAATATTTGATGTTTAAAAAAGGTTATTTGGTATATTATTAGTGGAAATTTTAAACTTTATAAGGTTAAAAGGTTGACAAATGTCCTATAGAATTATAGTAAAGTAATTAAAAATACACATATTATTTTTTTTAAAACTGTTCATGAAATAAAAAAAAATACATTACCAGCAAGATCAAGAAACTATTATGCATTTCTTTTCTCTTTTTTTTCCTTTTTTTTGGGTTAGTTTTGATTTTATTTTTTTGTTTTCTTCAGAATAATATATATAAATTATATTCTTCAAAATATATAAAAAAATTAAAAATTAAATGTATCTCACATTTAAAAAATTTAAGGTTTTGTTTGGTTTTAAGAAATAGATGCTATTTTTATTTTCGGTGTTTGGTTGAAATTTTTAAAAATAATTTTTGTAAATTAAAAATAAAAATATGTGAAAATAGAAAATTATAGAAAGTTGTTTTCATTATTTTCATTAAAAATACTTTATAAAAATGAAAATAATGAAGTTTTTAACTTTAGATTAATTGACACTGATTCAAACCTGTATAAACACAAAAACATTCTTTTTTTTTCTAACAATTTTTTAATATTAAATTTAGTATCCTAGTTCGAATACATATAAAGGTAAAATATTTTATTTTATTTTTGTTAGAGAAAAATAGTTACCAAATATGTTTTCATGTTAAATGAGAACTATTTTCTGAAAATGAAAATGAAACTGAAAATTGAAAATTGAAAATAGAAAATAGTTTTAGAAACCAAATGCAACCTAAGTATTTAAAAATGTACATTTTTTAAACCAACAAGTGTTGGGTGCAATGGTAAGGCACCCGTAACATGCTACAGAACATGCTATAACATCTCTCACATTCGTAAAACATATAAGATCACCCGTAACATGATTTGAACACCCCGTATCAATAATCCAATTATTCTTGGACTTACCATTCAACCGAGTGGAAGTTGATTGTTATACCGAACACCGCCAGAAGAGACTATCATTACTCAGTGGTAAAACTAAGAAGTGTTGCCCCCTGAAGGTGGTGGTGGTGGTGGTGGTGGTGGTGGTGGTGGTGGTGGAGGAGAAGTCTTGCCGCCAGCCATTTAGAGTGATGAAAGAGAAGAAAAAATTGTGTCAAAACCTTGCTCAAATGTCATGACAAGAATAGGATAATCTCTTGAATTTTATTGATAGACCTCAAAGGTATATATATCTATATAGTAGTCGTTACATAAGAATCAAATCGCTAAAAGATAATATCATATAATAATATCCTATAATATCCCATTAGGAATTAAATTTCTAAGAGATAATATCCTATAATATCCCTTTAGAAATCAAATTGCTAAAATATACTATTTCATAATAATATCCTAATAGGATTTTACTGAGAACTACAACCATACAAAACATTGCACTTTTAATGGTACTTTTAAGCACCACAATTTATCAAATTCAAAGTTATCATATGACAATGAAAATTGATTTAGAACCAATGAGACCTTTTTTTACTGAGAAAACCCCATGAGCATCATTTTTCCCAAATAACTGAGCCCTTTGATTCCTCTAGTTTCACCGAAGTTGTACAAAGAGCTCCACTTCCCATTACAAAACCTCTCATTTATAGCATACTTGACAATCTTTGCATACTTGTCCACAAACAAGCATAAAAAGCCTTGGGTATTTGTTGAAAAATGGCTAACCATGCTGCTATGATGAGTGCATACAGCTTGTATGCGTGCTACATTAACAAGCTTTTTATTTTAATTGCAATGTAATTTAGTTTGGTTGAAAATGAATAAGCTTAATGACAGCTTGATGTGTTTAGATAGTTGAATGACTTGTTTAACTGGCTTGTTTGAGTGTACAAGCAATGTTTCACAACTTACTAGGTTCATTAGTGGTGTTAGTTGTGTTTGGTAAGATGATTGTCTATAAAAATCATGTATTGCTATGATAATGGTAATGAAAATAAGTTTTTCATTCCTTACTACACATTTTTAGCAAGTAAATTATATCAAGCTTCTTGTTGTTTTGTTCTCTATCTTGTTCTTTGCTTTTGTTGTTGTAAAACCCCAACAAATGCTATCTAAAGCCTGTGATCTTTGAGGGCCTTTATTTTTTCTTGTTTGTTGATAAAGAAAAGAAAAGTAATGAGAGACAGTAGAAAGGAGAAATATCCACCTTGGTTGAGAATATGGACAAAGTAGAAACAATTTATTTAGCATATCATTTTTTATTGCTAATTGGCTCGTTCCTTTTAAAAAAACAAACAGATCAATTGATTGCTTCAAAAACAAGTGAGAATGAAGTAGAGCATATTACAGACAAGATAAACTGCAACCTTTGGCTTATTTTTGCTCTCTTTCTCATTTCTTTGGTAGTTTGAATCGATTGTTTATTGTTTGAATCAATTCATTGTGATTTAAATTGATTCTTTCTGGATTAACTCAATTTAAAACCCAACAGTATTGGTGCTTGAGAGCACATTCACCATGCTATCTATCCCGCCAAATCAAAGTTTCTCTCCAGTTACCAGGACACCACGTGTAACCATTAGCACCAATTAAACTTTCCACCCCTTCCTCTTGTTGGACATCCACAATCTGTCTCCATACATTTAACATGCTCATTCTTTTTCCAATTGCAAGAATCCATTATTGCACTTGCACTCTATATTCTGTAGTGATTAATTTGCACCACAAAGAGTCAAGTTCTTTAGCGAATCTCTACCACCATTTAGATAACAGTGTAGTGTTATTTGTTTTAAGGTTTATCATGCCAAAACCCTCGACTTCTTTAATATGCATACCATATCCCATCTTACTTTTACTACCTTACTTTATGAATTAGTTTTTCCTCAAGAAATCTCCTTATCATTTAATCAATTTTTTTCAAAACACCACTCAACATACAAAACAAATTCATGTAGAACAATGGCAACAAAGACAATATTGAATTAAAAAGAATTACAAGTATAAAATTATTTTATTTATTTATTTTTACTACACAATTCTTGCATAAAAATTTCTTTTACTAAAAAGTCTCACACAGAAGGCAAAATGTAGATATTCGACTTTAATTACTAACATTTTATCTCTCCCTTGAAATAAAGATAAATAATATTATATTTTAAGAAAATATGCTTTTTAAGTGTATCTCTTCTAATGCAACAACTCTTGTTTAAAATAGTTATTGTTCAGAGCAACTATTGTTCGAAAATAACTATGTTCAAAATAGGGCTTCAGTTAGAATAATTGTCATTCAATATAGTTGTTATTTGAGAACGATTCTTGTTTAGAATAATGGCATTTTAAGAATAATTATGTATAGAACAATCATTGTTTGAAACAACTCTTGTTCAAGAACAACTCGCATCCAAGAACAACCATCGTCTTGCATTTCAAGAGATGTTGCACGAAAAATGTTTCACGTGGTACCGCTTCACCAAAGTAGAAGAAGTGAAAGTAATCCCCGAATATGGTGGGGTTCTTGGGTTATATTCACTTTTGAGATGTTTCAGAGATCTTGGCTTGGTGGATCAGATATGGAGGTAGTTAAAAGTTCTCCTCTTAACCTTTTCTTGTAACGTTAAGTGTTTTTTTCCTCCTTTTATAAACATAATGAATTCTTCTTCACTATTCACCATCACCAACGAAACCTTTTGCTATCCCTTCTTAATCATTAAAGTAATTGTAACTAAAAAATATTTATCATTACTATCATTAATTACCAGCTTTATAACTCATATTCTTGAAACACTATAAATAGGTGCCTTCCACAATTGGTGAATGAACTTTTGGCAATTTTGGCATTTTCAATATTTTGAATTCTCAAAGAATTCTCCTTTAAATTCTATCAACTTGATTTTTTGTTAAGTTTGATCGTCAACAATATTTCCCTTTCTTTACTCAACCACTACCTTGTTGGAAAAAATTCTATTTGAAAATGATTTTCTTGCACATTGAAATATTAAAATTTTGAAAACCAATCCAGTTTGTGATATTTATAGCAATAAACCTTCATTGAATTCGTACCTGTGTTTTAGATAAACGGGTCCTTGATGTCCTTCGGATTTCAACCAAACGATCTTCTCTGCTATTGTAACAGCCCATTTTTAGTGAAATTGGAACAGTGGTTTCGGGACCACAAATTCGAGTCAAAAAGAAAAATTATTTTAATATTATTGCATGGTCTGCATTATGATAGAAATAACGTATAAAAATTTTGTTGCAAAAATTTTATCGATTACATGTTTAATTATAGAAAGGACCAAATTGCATAAAAAGCAAAAGTTGAATTCTAATAGCTAAAAGGATTAAATAGCTATAGAATTCAAAATTTGAGGTCCTTAAATGGAAATTAGACCATTAAATGGAGTTAGGAGATATTATAATGATTCATCCATGGAAAATTAGAAAAAGAAAAGGACTAAATTGGAAATTGAATTAATTAAAGATGGAAATAAGCTAATATCATCTTATTTCATCATCTTCCCCAAATTAAAATACATGGAAACCCTAGCTAAGATAAAATGAGTTCAAGCAAGTTGTTTTGGCTCAATTAGGTATGAATTCTTGTCACATTTTTAGTAATTTTTATATTTCTGAGATCGTAGTAACCTAATCTACCTATTTTGGGGATTAATTTGTAAATTTATCAAGGTATTAAAAGTTCTTCATGGATGAGTATGCTGAAATTTTGAAATTTATGGTAGAAAATGAAAGGTTGTTGATAGATAAACAACTTTTTTAAAGTGAATTTTGATGAAATTGTGATTTAGGGACTAATTTGTAAAGATGTAAAGTTCATGGAAAATTTTTGAATTTTTTGAAATACATGGGCTGTAAATGTTATATGAAAATTTTGGTTAGGCTTGGAATAAGGATTAAATTGCATGAATTTCATTTTCCGAGCTAGGGACGAAATTGGAATTAATCAAAAGTATAACGGCAAAATGGTACTTTTGTCTAAGATATAAATTGGATTGAATTGGATATGAAATGTGTTAAATTGATGTTAAATTCATTTATATAGATCCGGAAAGATCAAATAAGGAGTTAGATCGAGGAAAAGAAAAAGTATCGGATTAGTAGATTCTTGTATACGAACAAGTGTCGAGGTAAGTTCGTGTAACTAAATTGTGTATATTTATATGCTTGAATTGAATGTTGTATATGTGAATAATATAAATGCCTTATGTATGAAATTGATCACATGTCCAATTATCCTCGATAAATAATAAATCTCGTTTGAATAAATGAAATTCGATGGATAAAGGATTTTTTGTATTGGTCGAGGTTCTGCATATGTTGTGGACACACCATAGCTCGAAAGAGTTTCCTGTTATAAGCCTCTTGAGCATCCTGTTACATGGTTCCTGCGAGCATCCCGATCGGTATTGATCCTGAATGTGTTACAGACATACCGCAGCTCTTTGTGAGCATCCTGTTATATGATCGGTATTGATCCTACATATATTGTGAACATTCCGCAGCTCTTTATGAGCGCCCCGATATAAGGCTCTTAATGAGCTTCTTGTTATGGCTCGCTTGAACTTCCTGATATTTGGCTATCCGAAGCTTCCTGATAATAGCTCTTCGGAGTTACCTGTTAAGCTCACATGAGCTTTCTGTTTTAAGCTCTTATGAGCTTCCTGTTATTAAGCCCGGAAAAGCTTTTCGTTATATGGCTCACATGAGCTTCTTGTTATATGGCTCGAGAGAGTGCTTCCTGATTATGTGCTCTAATGATTACCCCCGGATATGAGTGACAGATTACAGTTTTGTACACTTTGAGTGTACTACATGTGTATCCATCAATATTTCAAATAAATTCAACGAGCAAAGTGTAAGAGTATGCCCAAAGATCAATCAAGAGATGATTGTAATAACATACTTAATTTATCATGTTTATTAATATAAGGCAATATAAGGCGTTACCATTATTATTTCAGTTTCTTTTTGTGAGTATAAATAAACTATTTTATAATAATGTCCTGAGAATAATATGATTATTCTTAAAAGGTCCTTAGTCAAGTATTATTGTTGACTAGGACAAGAATAATGCATTAAGACTAACATGTAGTTTATTAATGATAAAGAGTTGTCATTGATATGGAGTGTCAAAATTAATGCATGAATATGTGTGCTAGAGAACAAACATATTGGACTGACCCGCTATCAGTATGTTTCTTGGATTATTATGTAATTGTCACAACATTACTCATAGTGATTAATATGTATATGATCCTCAGACTTGAGATCATCATTATCCCAACATCGTGAGTTGTATATTTTGATACAGTCAAACGTACACAGTAACTGGTTGTTCTATAAAGGCTGATGTTGGATATACCACAATCTAAGTAAAGGGATATGGTTGATCAATATAGGATAAGTCCCTCCTACATAATGGGAGTAATATCTTAGGCCACTTGATTGAGTGAGACTAGAAATGCATGGCCATGCTCAAATAAGTTGATATGAGATGTCATACTTATTTGTATATCATAGTCTACTCAAGATATCAAGGAACATGGGATGGACTATGCAAGTGTGACTATTCCCTGACTTGTGTCCAATCCAGAGATAAAGGACTTAAGGATTAATGCATGAAAGGTTAATCGCAAAAAAGTTATGTCGAATCATGATTTCTTATAACTTAGGTAGCAATGATGCATTGCTAGATGCCACTCATTGTTTGTAACATTAGAATCGTTTTAGTGTTATTGCTAAGGTTACAAAAACCTACAAGGTCACACCCTATGGTTGAAATGAACGAAATAAAACATAATTGGTATTGTGTTTGGTTGTCACATGAATTAAATTAATTATAGAATTAATTTAATTGGGTAATCAAATATCGAACATATTATATGTACAAGGTTGTTGTACACATAATGAGAACATAGTTCTATCAATATATGAATTTGGTTCGTATATAAATTTAAATAAATATAGTTTACCGAAATCCTTGTTATAATTAATGTAATTATAATTTTAGGTTTAAAACATTATTATATTTAATTTTAATTATGATTATTATGTTTGGATAAAAATTTTATGAATTATGATTCATTATATATACACCAATTATAAGAGGGTCAGTGTGGGAGAGTTTTAAAAAACCTAAGAAATAAAATCACGAAATTTTGCTTGTGAAGTCTAGCAGCCGTCAAGCAAAGAATTCTCTAAAACAGTTTTGGGGATTTCTTCCGTTCATTGTCAAACCGTGTGGATTACGTAGAGGTCGGAATCACAAAAGGTTGCGGCTTGGTTCGATAGTAGATTAGAATGCTCATTGATGAGGCACTGCTGTCTACACAGATTGAAATTACGGTAATTTCGAAACCATTATTTCACCCCGATTCGTTCCTCACACATGAATCCATGGATTGGATCGCTGGAATTATTTTTTTATTAATTTTTGCTGCGCCAAGGCGGTACCAACATTCCCAACACAAAGTTCTAACATGGCTAAACTGAGCTTAAGATGATTTGTCACGGAAATGCACATGTTAAATGGAAATATGATATGGAAGGCAGATCTATATGGAAGTCGTTACATGATGAGCTCATTCATGTTCTTGGTATTTATGTGAGTTATTTGATTAACATGATTACTGAAATTTTGTGTGTTTTAGGCTTTAAGCCAAATTGTTTAGATGTCATTTATATGTTATTTTAATGAAAATGATTGGTAAGTTAATTTCTCGTTATACGAACTTACTAAGCATTATATGCTTACTTTATTTTAATTTCTCTTTTTTATAGTACTCGAAAGCTCGTAAGGTTTGGACGTGAGTCGGAGACACATTACACTATCCTTCAGCTTGTTTTGGTATAAAATGGCAAATTTTATTTTGAATATAATGGCATGTATAGGTTAATTAGCCTATGTTGGCACGTTAATGTTTTGGTTGTAACTAGCCATTGGAATGGCTAGTATTTGACATATTTTGATAAAATTATATTAGGCCTTATCATGTGTGATATGTGTATTAAAATGGTTAAATGATGGATAGTATATAAATCCATTGATGGATGGATTGAGGTAGTATAGTTAGTTAAATATGCCTATTTGTACATATATATTTGGTAATTTGGACACTTGAACATAAGTGATAATATGATATGCATAAGACTTGGTATTGCCTTAGTTTTAATGTTTTGAATTGGTTGGTAAATGTATTTAATTGTTTATGTAGGTGGAAGACAAGTTTGGGTGAGAAATAGGCTTGGAAATGGTCTTATTATGTCCACACAAGCAGAGACACGGGCGTTTGTCTCAGTCGTGTATGACACACAGCCATGCACACGGGTGTGTGGTTTGGTCGTGTGTCCCCTGTACCTAATTTTTGAAAATTAAATTGTCTACACGGTCTAGCACACGGGCGTGTGGCTGGTCGTGTGACCCAAGTCAGAGAGTTACATGGGCTACGACACAGCCATGCGCCTCACATCAACTGCCCACACAGCCGAGGAAATGGACCTGTCACTTGGCCGTGTGCTGGCCACACGGGCATGTGTCCCTTGCACCTAAGAAAAAAATTTAAAATTTTGTAAAAAATTCTCTAAGTTCCTGATTTGGTCCCGACTAGTTTCTAATGCATAAATTAGGTCTCGAGGGCCCATATAAGGGACATTATGATTGAATACGTTTGATTTTGGATATAAATAGTAAATGGTATGAAATAATTATAATTGATTAATAAACTCCGGTAATGGCCCGTAACCCTATTTTGGTGACGGATATGGGTTAGGGGTGTTACATTTATTGGTATCAGAGCTACGATCTAGCCGATTCTTGGACTAACGTTGCAAGTACGAGTTTAGCTATATATGCCATTACATAATTTGTGATAGTGTGATATCTCCTGACCATTTTAAACATGTTTTTCATATAGTAATGTTGTTCAAGCAAGCTGAATCCAAAGAAGCTGAGAGTAATGCTTAAGCTTTAGTTCAGGGAGCTATTTCCAGTAGTAGAAAGCCCCCGTATCTAAGGGCCGATGTGAGGAGGCTAAAGAAGCCTTCTTTCAAATGATGAATGAATCGTTCACTGAATACTTGGGAACAAATCCTGCTGCACAACAACCTCCCTCTCTTATTCCTCAATCAGTTCCTGATATACCATAAGGTACTAAACTTGTTAGAACTGGTAAGCCTCCGGTAGATAAATTTCAAAAATATGGGGCAGAAGAATTTAGGGTCATTGCTGAAGATGATCCGAAAAGGGTAAATTTTAGTTAGAAAACACCATCAGGGTTCTAGATGAGTTATCTTGTACACCAGCTGAATGTTTGAAATGTGCAGTATCTTTGGTAGAAGATTCGACTTATCAGTGGCGAAATACTCTAGTTTCTGTTGTACCGAGGGAGATTGTTACATGAGAATTTTTCCAAATAGAATTCAAAAAGAAATATATTAGCCAGAGATTTCTTAATCAAAAAAGGGAAGAATTTTTAGAGCTCAAATAAGGGAATATGAATGTATCTAAATACGAGCGGTAATTTGTCAAATTAAGTAAATATGCTAGAGAGTACATCCCGACTAAAGTTGCCATGTGTAAACGTTTTAAAGAAGGATTAAATAAAGACATCAAGTTGTTAATTGGGATTCTAGAATTAAAAGAATTCGTTATTCTAGTTGCCCGAGCACATAAAGCTGAAGAATTAAGTAAAGAAAAGAGGTAAGTAGAGATGGAAGCCCGAACTTCAACTAAAAGATTTATGGGAAAGTCACAACCATCGACTTCAAAGAAATCAAAGAAATATCACGATCTCTCTACCACATTTGTGAGGTATTGTGGAAGAGATTGGAGCACTCAACACTCTAATCTCAGATCTATGGTCCCATCAGTAGCAAGTGCAGAAAGTGTCAAAAGTCCCAAACCCAGATGCAAACATTGTAATAAATTTCATTTTGGTGAATGTCGCATGAGAAGTGGAGCGTGTTTTAGTGCGGTTCTCTTGATCATTATCTCAAAGGCTACCCGGAAAGGCTTGAAAAAGATATTATTCAGACTTCAAGGCCGAGTAACCCCGCCTCGAGAGGTAGACCACCTCATAACCTCAATAATATGAGTGATAACCGAGGTACAAAAACATATGTTATTCGTGCAATAGAGGATGCCTCTGCACCAAACGTCATTACTGGTACTTTTTCCCCTTTTTATACTGATATTACTGCTTTGATTGACCCTGGTTCAACATATTCATACATTTGAACAAATATAGCATTTATTAAAAATTTATCTGTTGAATCCACCAAATTCCTAGTAAAAGTTTCAAACCCCCTGGGCTAATATGTAATGGTGGATAAAGTTTGTAAAAATTGTCCATTGATGGTATGGGGTTATTACTTCTTGGCTGATTTGATGTTGTTGTCATTTGATGAATTTGATGTAATTTTGGGTATGGACTGGTTGACTCAGCATGATGCCGTAGTAAATTGTAAACAAAAATATATCATGTTAAAATGTCAGAATGGTGAGTTGTTTCATATTGAATTTAATAAATTGGATGGGTTGTCTAATGTAATATCAGCCGTGACAGCATAGAAATATATCAGAAAAGGGTATGATGCTCACCTTGCCTATGTGTTGGAAACTAAAGTATCCGAGTCAAAGATTAAATCAGTGCCAGTAGTATGTGAGTACTCTGATGTATTTCCAGAAGAATTACCTAGATTACCGCCAATTAGAGAGGTTGAATTTTCTACAAATCTTGTTCTGGGGACAACTCCTATATCTATAGCACCTTACAGAATGGCCCCCACAGAGTTAAAAGAGATGAAAGCACAGTTGCAAGAATTGACTAACAGAGGTTTCGCTCGACCTAGTTCTTCACCGGGAGGTGCATCTGTTTTATTTGTTAGAAAGAAAGATGAATCGTTGAGATTATGTATTTATTACCGACAGCTCAACAAAGTCACAATAAAGAACAAGTATCATTTGCCTCTATTGGTGACATGTTTGATCAGTTGAAAGGTGCCATTATATTTTCAAAGATTGATCTTCGTTCTGGCTACTATCAGTTATGAGTAAAAGACTCAGATATACCAAAGATAGCCTTTAGAACCCGGTATGGACACTATGAGTGTCTTGTGATGCCGTTTGGCTTGACAAATGCACCTGCGATATTTATGGATTTGATGAATAGAATTTTTAGACCGTATTTAGATAGATTTGTAGTGGTATTTATTGATGATATCCTGGTATATTCCCGAGATGAAAATGAAGATGCTGACCATTTGAGAATTGTGCTGCAAACTCTGCGTGAGAAACAGTTGTATGCCAAATTCAGTAAATGTGAATTTTGGCTTTGGGAAGTTGGTTTTCTTAGACATATAATATCTGCTGAAAGTATCAGAGTAGACCCGAATAAAATTTCAGTGATAGTTAACTGGAAACCACAAAAAAATGTGTCTGAAGTCAGAAGTTTTCTAGGACTAGCTGGATATTACCGGAGGTTTGTAAAAGGATTTTCAATGATATCCTCTCTAATGACACGATTGTTACAGAAAGATGTGAAGTTTGAATGGACTGATAAATGTCAGCAGAGTTTTGACAGATTGAAAACCTTGTTGACTGAAGCACCAGTATTAGTTCAGCCTGAATAGGGTAAGGAATTTGTGACTTATAGTGATGCATCATTGAATGGTTTAGGCTGTGTCTTGATGCAAGAAGGTAAAGTAATAGCCTATGCTTCTAGACAATTAAAACCACATGAAAAGAATTATCTGATACATGATTTAGAATTGGCAGCCATTATTTTTGCACTAAAAATTTGGCAGCACTGTTTGTTTGGTGAAAAATGTCATATATTCACTGATTACAAAAGTGTAAAGTATATGATGCAAAAAGACTTGAACTTGAGACAGCGTAGGTGGCTTGAATTATTGAAAGATTATGATCTGGTTATCGATTATCATACGAGAAAAGCCAATTTGGTTGCAGATGCTCTAAGCGAAAAGTCTCTGTTTTCTTTGTGAGTAATAAATACTCGATTTTCGTTGTCTAATGATGGTTCAATTATAGCTGAACTACAAGCTAAATCGACATTTCTACAGCAGATTTGCGAAGCCCAGAAAAATGATGATGAATTACAAGCTAAACAGGTACAATGTGAGTCAAATTCTGATTTTTTGAAATTAGTGAAATTTTGTGTATTTGAGGCTTTAAGCCAATTTCTTTTGATGCCATTTATATGTTATTTTAATGAAAATGATTGGTAAGTTAATTTCTCGTTATACGAACTTACAAAGCATTATATACTTTGTTTTATTTTCTCTATTTTATAGTACTCAGAAGATTGTAGGGTTTGGATTTCTGAACTCGTAAGCTCGAAAACTTTTGTAAAGTAAATTTTGATGAAATTGTGATTTAGGATCTAAATTGTAAAGATGTAAAATTCATGGAAAATTTTTGAACTTTGTGAAATAAATGGGCTGTAAATTTTATATGAAAATTTTGGTTAGGCATGGAATAATGAGTAAATTGCATGAATTTCATTTTCCGAGCCTAGGGACAAAATTGGAATTAATCAAAAGTATAGGGGCAAAATGGTAATTTTTCCTAAGATGTAAATTGGATTGAATTGGATATGATCGGTATTGATTCTACATATACTGCGAACATACCGCAGCTCTTTATGAGCGTCCCGATATAGGGCTCTTAGTGAGCTTCCTGTTATGGCTCGCTTGCACTTCCTCATATTTGGCTATCTGGAGCTTCCTGATAATAGCTTTTCAGAGTTACCTATTAAGCTCACATGAGCTTTCTATTTTAAGATCTTATGAGCTTCCTGTTATTAAGCTTGGATAAGCTTCCTGTTACATGGCTCACATGAGCTTCATGTTATATGGCTCGAGAGAGTGCTTCTTGATTATGTGCTCTAATGAGTACCCCCGGATATGAGTTGACAAATTACAGTTTTGTACACTTCGAGTGTACTACATGTGTATCCATCGATATTTCAAATAAATTCAACAGGCAAAGTTCTAACATGGCTAAACTGAGCTTAAGATGATTTGTCATGGAAATGCACATGTTAAATGGAAATATGATATGGAAGGCATATGTATATGGATGTTAATACATGATGAGCTCATTCATGTTCTTAGTATTTATGTGAATTATTTGACTAACATGATTAGGGAAATTTTGTGTGTTTTAGGCTTTAAGCCAAATTTTTTGGATGACATTTATATGTTATTTTAATAAAAATGATTGGTAAGTTAATTTCTCGTTATACGAACTTACTAAGTATTATATACTTACTTTGTTTTATTTTCTCTGTTTTATAGTACTCGGAAGCTCGTAAGATTTGGGCATGGGTCGGAGCAACATCACACTATCCATCAGTTTGTTTTGGTATAAAATGACAAACTTTTTTTTTGAATATAATGGCATATATAGGTTAATTAGTCTACGTTGGCACGTTAATGTTTTGGTTGTAACTAGCAATTGGAATGACTAGTATTTGACATATTTTGATAAAATTATATTAGGCCTTATCATGTCTGATATGTGTATTAAAATGGTTAAATGATGGATAGTATATAAATCTATTGATGAATGAATTAAGGTAGTATAGTTAGTTAAATATGTCTATTTGTACATATATATATTTGGTAATTTCGACACTTGAACATAAGTGATAATATGATATGCATAAGACTTGGTATTGGCTTAGGTTTAATGTTTTGAATTGGTTGGTAAATGTATTTAAGTGTTTATGTAGGTGGAAGACAAGTTTGGGTGAGAAATAGGCTTGGAAATGGCCTTATTATGTCCACACAGGCAGAGGCACGGACATGTGTCTCAGCCGTGTGTGACATACGGCCATTCACACGGGTGTGTGGTTTGGCCATGTGTCCCTTGCAGCTAATTTCCGAAAATTAAATTGTCCACACAGTTTAGCACATGGGCATGTGGCTGGCCGTGTGACTCAAGTTAGAGAGTTACACAGGTATGGACACGGGATGGGATAGGGCTGTGTGCCTTACATCGAATGCCTACATGGCCTAGGACACGGGTGTGTCACTTGGCCGTGTGAGCCACACAGCCTGTCCACACGGGCATGTCCCTTGCACTTAAGAAAAATTTTTGAAATTTTGCAAAAAATTCTCTAAGTTCCTGATTTAGTCCCGACTGATTTCTAATGCATAAATTAGGTCTCGAGGCCCATATAAAGGACATTATGATTGAATACGTTTGATTTTGGATATGAATAGTAAATTGTATGAAATAATTATAATTGATCAGTAAACTCCGGTAATGCTCCGTAAACCTGTTCCGGTGACGGATATGAGTTAGGGGTGTTACAACTATTCTCGTACCACAAACTGCTTCGAGTTTGGGCTCGAACCAATGGAATTAAAACACAAAACTAGAAAAAGAAATCCTTTTAGGGTGAAAATGAAAAATCTCTCTTCTTTAATAGAAATTGGTAAAGTTTTTATTCTGAAAAATATGTTTATAATTTGAGAATAAATTCTCTCTATTTTTGGGCAGAATAACAATCTCACAAAAGTTGTGTTAGCTCTATCATGCCATCTATTTATAGGAAGAGAAGGTAGAACCCTTGTAGAGTTATAGAGGTTTATTTTAAAAAAGAAAAGCAACATTCTACTTAGAGTAGGAGATGAGTTAATGACTTACCCTTGTATTTCTACTATGGTTGTCGCCCTCTTCATGTTTTATGAGCAATTTTTGGCCTCCTTCACATCAGGTACAATTACGAATACTTTTTGAGCCTTTTTTAACCCAATACTCTATAACATGGTCTAACCAAATTTAGTTTTTCTATTTCCCAAAATAAGTTTTAATATTTACATATTTAAATCATTTTCTCATCCCAAATTTACCCCTAGTTACCCCCGGTAAAATTTTGAGAAAATTCATTTTAATATGCCACAACTCAACATGTTCACTATGACCGGATGATTTATTTTCATTTTCGAGCTTCGAAATAGTCCAAAAACATAAACTTAGTTCCATCATTTTTTAAGTAATCATATATAGGATTGCAAGTTTCCATATTCATTTTTATTTCTATTTTCATTTTTGAAAACCTATATTCATTTCCAAATGATTTTATTTCTCCATTTCAGAGAAAACTATAATCATTAATGCATGTTTCTTATTTCTCTTTTTCTATTCATTTCGTTCATTTCTATTCAAACACACAATTCATTTATGGTTTCAACGAGCTACTGGAGGAACCTATTGGACATATGTGGTTGAGACTCGAATGATTTATAATTAAGTTTTAGCTTTTCACCTATTAATTATAAGCTCATTTAGTCATGAAGTCATTCCACTATAGTATTATGACTGAGCTTTCCTCAACGACATACCATTACGAAAACAACTACTCAGTGCTCGTCCATTGATCTTGTCATAAGTGTGTTACCCTCATAGGATGTCATTGATCTCTTTAGGATAATATCTGTTCTCCCAATAAGATCCTATTTTATTTCATGGTAACCATTACATCTTCCTTCATGAAAAGTCAATCACTATTAAATAGTGATAAAGTCATTCATCACAAAGACGGATGACCTGTGGCCACGTTTACCTTTCATCAACCATGTAGTGCCAATGAGAGAATATCATTTACCCATGTTTTGGGCTATGAATTCTACTATTGTGAATGACACTACATACTACAAAAGTCATACACCCAACGCACCAGCTTTTTGTTCCTTATCTATTTAAACTCAGGCTTTTACTTGCATCAAAGTGTACGATTCATGCATACATACTCCGCCATCCACCCAGGATTTAGGTATGACACTATGAACGTCACAAGTGAATAAATTCATAAATGGATTCAGGATCTATTCTACTTGGGTCATGTCCGATGCACTATCAGCCCAGTCAGTCATATCTATATTTCTATCTTCTGGGAGTCATCTGCTCCGATGCCCAAGATAAGACATCTCCTCAATTGGACTTGATAGATGACATATTAGTTTTTTAATCGGTTTGCTCATTTTTTATTAGACTAAGGACATGTTTAGGTTCGTCTACTAATACAAGTTGTCTTTTTGTATTACGATCCGACCACATAATATCACTTAGTATTAGTTAAACATTAGACAACCAATGAACAACATTTGCTTCCATTTCGCTTTGCATGCAAAAACCATTTGATGACAACAATACAAAGTATTAATGTAATTCTTGAATAATTTTATTAACTAATCTGTTCGAAAAAATTACAAGTGTATATAGACAAAAATACTACACTTAGGGCACCAGATCCAACACACCTACCGTTGCACTCAATGTTACTGGATCTGCTCTAGTCTTTCTCTCCATCTTCTTTCAGTACATCTCATTCAATTGTTTGTGACGATTCCTCTCTCCATCAAAAGAACCCTCTACATTGCCATATTTAGAGCGGTCTATTTGAATTAGTTTTAGTAGGTCACAGAGATCGGTGAAGGCCTTTTTGAATTGGATTTCCCTTCCCATTAAGTTTAATATGGACGGTTCCAGTTCAGACAATCCAGGACTAGCAAGTACTGGTGGTATTTTTCGCGACATGACTGGTAACATTTTATTTTCTTTCTCTAAATCAATCGAACTTGCTAATGCTTTTCTAGCAGCGCTGCTTGCGATTAAAGAGGTTGTTTCAGTCTGCCTACTTGGAGGAGCAATTTTACCCTTATTATGGAGAGAGAAAGTGCTTGCGCGGTGGAGTGGATCTGTAATCCACCTTTAGCCCCTGGAAGATTGAGATTCATGATCAATGGCATTAAATCCACTGGGCTTAGTGATATTGAGTGGTTTGTTATATTTACTTCAAGAACAAATAATCGAGATGTTGATTTGTTAGCCAAAGCAGGGCAGCTTCTTTTATTCTGCTTCCTCTTTAGTTTTTTTCTTTCCTAATGTTTCGTGTTTCTGCTTGTTTGCATTTTGTTTTCTTGCCTTTGCTTTGTGATTATACAAACTATGTTTGTTTTAGTGTTGTTGTTTTGAATAAAATTACTACTTTACTTTTTTTAATAATAATAAATAAAAGAGTATGAATTGGAATCTTGAAAATCCTTTTGATAAAAAAAAAACTGAATTCAAATTTCATTTATTATACAAAATTGTAAGAAATTTATGTAAATATGATATATATTTGAAGTTGTAAACAAGAATTTTGAAATAACAAATGTCAATTTCTATTTATCACTAAATAAACATAAATTTTAATAATAACTATAAGTATTACATTTATATATGTATCATCACATAATTTATATTATTCAAAAATATAAACAAACAAGAATATATATACTGAAATTTAACATATCCATGTATCACAAGATTCTCTAAATAATCCAAGATGTCAACCTCCTCCTTTGCTTCTTTCTATTTAACGTCACATATGCCTCAATAATATATATACTGAAAATTAACATATATATACATTTTTAATGTATCAGACCACACTAAATTATCATCATTTTTTTTAAAAATATATATGTAGTCGCCTTCCGAGTAAGCATAAAATGACATCTTTGAACTCATTTTCTTTGGATTATCTGGTTAACAATAAAATTCTTCAACTTTTCTTTTTCTTGTATTTTTAAAGTTAAATCTTGCTATTATGAACGTTATTGATTTAATCTTTGTGCTTTAATTTGATCACTTTTAACCCTTATATCTTTTTAAATTTTGAAACCCGAATAGTAGCATATAATTTTTTTTGGTTAAATTTAGTTACTAGTATTGTACCATGTGTACAGATGTAGATTTAGTTCATATTTTCTTATTGGATCATTATAAGTCTCCATATTTTTTGAAATTTGAAATTTTAGTTTTGACGTAAATAACAATCATTAATCCATTAACTTGATCATTTTTAGTCAGTAATTTGTGGAAATAACAAACTAACATGTCATAATACAAATGATAATATGTTTGTCGTATCAAATTTTAGAAACAATAGAATTTAATGAATTTAACAATTATCGCTTGATGAGGATTGGAATTCTAAAAATTAAAAAGTACAGGGACTAAAAGTAACCAAATCAAATAACGTGGATAAAAAATATACAACTTTAGTAAAGTACAGAGACTAGTGGCACAATTTAACCATTTTTTAATAGTTGAGTTTCTCGCAAATTACCTAACCCAGGGTGCTAACTAACTCGAGAAAGCTTAAAAGGAAAATTGAAGGTTTTTTTACTTAGTTTTCCGGTGAGCACCAAATGACTCTATTTCAAACCATCTTATTCATCGTCTTTTTATTCTCTCTTCAGCCATCAGCAAGCGTTGAAATTTGCCGTGTTTCATGTGGGAATCAATTGGTTCGTTTCCCTTTCCGTCTCAGCAGCCAACCCGATCGTTGTGGCTATCCCCGGTTCAATCTCTCATGCAAGGACCAAGCCCAAACTGTCCTTTCGCTTCCATTTTCCGGTGAATTCAATGTCGTACACATTGACTATTTGTTCCAAAATATATGGCTCAACGACCCTGATCATTGCACCCCCAAATGTCTCCTTCATGGACTTAACCTATCCAGTACTCCTTTTGATTCGCTATATCCTCGAAGCTTCACGTTTTTCAATTGTTCCGCCGCTGCATCAACACAGCTTCATCAAGCAAAGCATATCTCTTGTCTCAGCGGTACAAACTTTTCTGTCGTGGCTCTACCGGCGGACCGACTCGATTCGTCGGCATCATTGTCAACGTCGTGTTTAGAGATAGCGACGGTTTTGGTTCCGTTTTCCTGGACGGGTTGGTCGAATCTTGGGAATGGTATTATGTTGACATGGAATGAACCGAATTGCCTGAGGTGCGAAACTGGAGCAGGGAACTGCATGTTCAAGAGTGAGACGGGCCTGGATGTTGGATGCTCCGGTGGTTTTACCAATGGTATGTTTCTATTTTGCAGTGAAAAATTATGGAAATTTTGGTTAAAAATATTGCATATATAGTTGCAGTGAAAAAAAAGTACATATCTTCAGCTACCATAAATATTCAAGCCTTGCTAATTTGTAAGGAGAATTTTAAAGTATTTTTTATTATATGCTAAAATAAAAACTAGATTTTTCAATTCTAGATATGGATTTTGTGAAATGCTTTTGATTTTTACTAAGAAATTAGTATTTATTATGTCATTTTATACCAATTTTTTTCATTTCTATTTATTTTTTATTTAGTTCTCAAACTTGGTAATTTTTTTCAACTTAATCTCTAAACTTATTTTTGTCCACATTAATCCCAGAATTTAGAAATAAATTTTTAATTTAGTCCTTGAACTTAGATTCCATTAAGGTGTGATGATGTGATCACCTAAAACTTTTTTTAAAAAATATATAAAATCTAAACATACAAAAAATTTTGAATTATAAATTTTTACAATTTTTCAGGTAATGATGTAGCAGTATGAAAATGTATCATGTCATCACACTTTAAGAGAAGATCAAATTAGGAAAAGTCGTCAAGTTCTAGGACTAAAGTAAATAAAAAAAAGTTTAAGGACCAAGGTGAGAAAAACTATCAAATTCAGGGACTAAATGTTACTTTATCCCTTATTGTTTTTTACAAATCTAATAATAATTAATGCAATTTTTTTTCTTATTTTTTCTATTATTATTATTTAATTATTTGATCAAATTTCATTGTTGAAAATTCTTTCTAATTTCTAAAGTACATTTATCCAAAAATTCAATTAAATTGATAAAATTATAGAAAAAATCATTCAAGTACACCCTAAAAGTAATTAATACATAATACCCACATTCAATGGTGATATAAAAATATATATACTTGCTTTAGGCTTACTAGTTAATGGAACATGTGAGGAAAGATAAAAATGGGACATACAGAGCAAATTTCAAAATTGCTATTCACTTCTCAATCTGTTGGTGAGGCATCGCTTTCATGCTTCCACAACCACGTCAGGCGGCGGTTGAATTTCATACTTGCGTCTTTCATTTTTTTTATTTTTTTTTGTTTTCAAAGATCAAATAAAATAAGGAAGATAAATGTTTCATTATTTATTTTTAGGTCTTTCAAGACATGCTAAATACGGTATATTGTTTGGTGCTGGAATACCGGTGTTGTTCATCGTCGGCTTAGTAATTTACCTCCGCAACAAGGTTGAAGAAGACTACAACAATCGGCATCCAAATCAGCCAGAACTGTTGTCGACCACCCCAAGATTAGATGCTTCCGTCAAAGGTCTCGATGGACAAACCATCGAGGAGTATCCAGTAACATTGCTGAGTGAAAGCCGGCGATTACCGAGGCCTAATGATAATACTTGCCCAATATGCCTTAGTGAATACCAAGCTAAAGAGATGATAAGGACTATTCCAGATTGCGAGCATTATTTTCATGCCGTTTGCATCGATGAGTGGCTGAAATTGAATGCTGCATTCCCCTTGTGCCGTAATACCCCGCAAACATTAGCTCCTATTGTTTCATCTTCATCATAACAGATGATTAATTTACTTATTTTTCTTTGTGTATAATTTCTGTATGGGATCAATGTAAAAGAAATAAAGTGAAAATTACCAAACCCATCATTGTGATTATTTATTTATTTATTCATTATCAATACCTACCAAAACAATTGAGGGTGACAAGGAAAACACAAAAAAAATAAGGAATAAATTTCGTCGGTGAAAACAAAACTACAACATAGTAGACAGCTAACTATTGTTTTTCAGTTTCTTCTGACATGCCAACTCGAGGTCTACAAGTTTAATCTGCCAAAAAAGCAAGAACAAACTGTACGTTGTTTATAATCCTCTAAACTAACTACTTACATGAATGGACTTCTTTAACGTTATTAAAAGAATGGATTCAATTTCCATTCAACCTTTCTTGTTCATCATCATTTTCTTTTCTTTTCAACCATCAATAAGCCTAGAAATTTGTTCTACCCTATGCGGATCTCAAACTATTCGCTTCCCTTTCAGGCTTATAGACCAGCCCCAATACTGCGGCTATCAAGACTTTGAACTCTCTTGCCAAGTCCAGGAGACGACACAAGACGTAACCATCCTCACTTTCCCATATGCCGGTAACTTCAGCGTCTTCCATATCGATTACGCCCAACAAGTAGTGCAACTCAGCTACTCGGAAGGGTGCCTCCCGGGGATTCTTCTTCAGGGTCTTAATCTCTCAGGCTCTCCTTTTATGTCAGTAAACACTCAAAGCTACACTTTTTACAACTGTTCAACTATGGTGCAATATCCTGGAGTAACAAAAATTCCATGTCTTAGCGGGTTCAACTTTTATGTCGTCGCTATACTGACGGATGGTTATACCCCATCGACGTCGGTGTGTTTGGAGATAGCAAAGGTTATGGTCCCAATGTCAACAGATTGGTGGGAGGACGGTATGACTTTGGGGTGGAACCAACCTGATTGCCGGTGGTGTGAAAGCCATCAAGGAACTTGCCTATTCGAGAATGTTGGTGCAGGCTTGCAGGTCAGATGCGGCAGTGCTATTAAACACGGTATGCTTCATTAACTTCTTCTACGCTGTCCTTTTCTTTAATCGTTTAAATGTGTGTTTTTTTTTAATGCAAAAAGGTTAAAACTGAGAAAAAAACATGCATAAACTTTGAAGTGTAATAACCAATAATGGTAATCGAGTTAAAAGAGCAGTTTTTCATCTTTGCATTCCATTGGTAAAGTGGAAGCCGGAAGCATGTTAAGAAGGGTGATATGGGGAGTATATAGAACAATTTGGTATTAGAATTAGGATTTACCGATGGAATGCAAACTACATTGGATCTTTCAAATGTGCAGATATCGCTTTTCTTCTTCACGGATATTCCTTCAATATCTTTTCTTTAAGGTAATATTCCTTCGATATCCTGACTACATTCCTCTAGAAGTAAGTGGAGTGTCAAAATTTTATCCATATTTATATTTAATTTTATTCACGATTTAACCATTAAACTATACCCACTTTAGTAGTTAATTTTTTTTCTTTTGTATTTTGATACTTAAAGCTTAACTCCATTATACAAGGTTAAAAAAGCTGCCAATAACAACACGCCAAGTCATCAATAACATGATGTAATATGTTAACCAAAGTTGACCGGTATTCGCCGAGAATTAATTGCTTTGATTGACCATTGTTTGGACAAAAAAATCATTAAAATTGTAAAAAGTATAATTTTTTTAAAAACTGTAAAAGTTGTTTTAAAATATTTAAAAGTTGTAAAAATTATTAAAAACATTAAATTTTGTAAATATATATAAAAAAATTATAATTTTTTAAAATGAAAAAAATTTAAATTATTAAAAATTATAAAAAAATATTAAAAAGTATTTTCAAATTTTAAAAAAAATTAAAAAAATTGTAAAATTTGGCCTGCCTTAGCATAAAAGAAAAATCAATTTGAGATTTATGGCAAATTCCATTTCGAATATCAAGGATGAATGTGAACCAAGTTAGCTAAAACTGATTATGGGAATCGTATACATTTTTTAATATTTTTAAAATAATTTTCACAAATTTTTTTACTTTTTAAATATTTTTTGCAATTTTTATAAAATTTTAATGATTTTATTAATTATCAATTTTTTAATATTTTAAATTATTTTTACAGATTTTTATAGTTTTTAATAAATTTTAATAATTTTGTACAACTTTTAATGATTTGTCCTATCAACGACCAATCAACACAATCAACATAGCACGTCATCAGTCAACATGCCACATCATCAGTCAATGTGCCATTTCATCGATGACATGGTGTGTTCTCATTTGCCACTTTTTTAACATCGTTAACTTTTAGGTACAAAAACAGGTAATGGAGCAAAGTTCAGTATCAAAATGGGACAAAAAAAATTTTAGATACCAACTTGGAAAAATGAGTATAGTTTCAAATAATGAATAAAGCCTTTATATATATATATATGATTTATTCTAAACTTTGCCCCCTACCTTACGAAAATTGAAAAGTTAATCTTTTTACTTTAGTTTGTCAAAATTTAGTCTTCGTACAAAAATTGAAAAAAATAGTTTAACAATGTATCATTAATGGTTGACCTGGAAGTCAATAATCTAACAAACTAAAATAAAAAGACTAACTTTTTTTAATTTTAATAAGGTAGAGGGATAAAATTCATAATTAATATATATATATTAGAGCCTCAACTTTGAATTTAATTTGCATTCATCTTTTCTTGTGTAGGGCTTCCATCAAGTGTTAGAGATGCCTTGGTTTTCGGCTTGGGAATATCCCTTGTGTGCCTCATCGCGATTATAAGTTGCGTAAAACTCAACTTTACCGAGGGACAGAACCACCCCAACCCCGAAATCCTCATGACCCACCCTCGATCAACTCCAGGTTCAACAAAAGGCCTTGATAGACAAACAATTGACACATACCCTACAACTTTGCTTGGTCCAAGCCGATGCCTACCCAATCCGAGAGACAACATCTGCTCCATATGCCTATGCGAATACCAAGCCAATGAGACGTTAAGAACTATCCCTAATTGCAGCCATTATTTTCATGTCGATTGTATAGACCAGTGGCTTAAACTAAATGCAACATGTCCCGTATGTCGCGATAAGTTTGAGGAGCCTCCTCCTGTCGCTCCTACATTATCATCACTCATGCCAGTGGTTGCCTTTTTTACTTTAATATATGTGCTTTAAATGTTGTCAATTAATATTCCTTTGGGTTAAATGGAGACTTAATTATTGCTCTATATCTTCACTTATCATTTATAAAAATAGATTTTGTTGGATGCATAAGGGCATGTTTACCTTTGCCTTTGATTTTTATTTGATATATGCACTATTAATGAATTCAAAATGAAGTTACGAACTTAATTATGTTGTATTATTTTATGCATAAACAAAGTTCATATCGTGTTATAAACATCATATTATAAAGGGTTAATGTTATATTTGGCTCTTGAAATTTAACTAAATGTGCTATGTGATACTTGTATTAAAAAAATTGTAATTTACTACCTGTAGTATTTCTCTACAATAAAATCCACCCTAACACTTTAATCTATATCTATAATTTATATAAAAGCACGAATTTAGAAAAAAGTTTCAATCGATGAAAATACCCTTTCTTTTTCTTTATATTACTAAATTGACATTTAATAAAAGAGTTTTTATTCATTTAAACTATATAGTTGAGGTGAAGTTAAATTTAATGTGTAACAGCCCGCCCAGTGTAGACCGTATTGATATGTTATTTGACGTATAGTTAGGTAAGCCAGGGTGGAAAAAGGATGGGATTGGTGAATTATCCGTTGCGTCTAGGTGGCGTATTGCGTGAATACAATAGTACACCATTTTGCAGAACTCCTCGTTGGAATTTGCCATTTGGCAGACTTTTTTGGGAGGCAATCTGCCAACCCCAGATGCTTTGGGGTGAACTTGTTAGTTTACAGATTGATAGATTTGTTTTCTGTGTTTTAGCACGAAAACAATAAGTCAGTGAGTATCGTTAGAGTTTAGCTGAGACCTAGTTGAGATTGAACTAGATTTCTGTAGATGACAGCTTGATGTGCTTAGGTAGCTGAATGATTTGTTTAGTTAACTTGTATTAGTGTACAAGCAACGTTTTACTACTCACTAAGCTGATTAGTGTTAGTAGTTATGTTTGGTAAATGATTAGGTTTCAAAATTTTAGGAAACTCTATTCTCAAGTTTCAAGGGCTATAGTGGGATTTTCTAACCCTTCCAATAATCTTTGTCGCCATTATCTGTGCTATATAAGGATGTCGATAACCGACATGTTTCACCTTTGTTTTTCTCTACATTATTTTTTGAGTCTTTGGAAAATTTTAAGGTATCTTCATTAGAGAAGACGAAGGAGGTTCCAGTAGCTAGTCAAAACGGCCTTGTCAAGTACTAGCTTATTAGTAATTTCTAGAAAGCCTTTAGGTAGTTGTCGAAGGGATTTACATTTTTGCATTAGTGCATACATGATTAAATTAGATAAATGGTTTGATGGTTATAACTGTTTCTTATTTAGCCCAAAAAGCTAGTGAAGGTTCAAGCAATTGAGGTAAATGACCAATAGAGTAGATCCTGTTCTGAAGCTTGTTGGTGAGTTCTTTCTTACTTCCTTTGATTTATGATACTTACATGATACGTAGGTCGTGTACGATAAGTTGTCTCTACTGTAAATGAGTTTATGTGTTGTATCTGGATGGGTGTGTAATAAACCAATATTGCATGTGTGAGTATGGCCATTGTCAATGTAAAAACACCCTCCTTGTTGCATGAGCCCAGTATTGCACAAATTGTGATATGTGAAAATATGGAAAGGAAATCTGTTTGTGATGCCTCCACTAAGGCAGCTATATTGCAAATTGGACTGACAGATCACGGTCTAGCCTTACGAGAGAACACGTGTTCAACTTAACAAGGATGATATGAATATGAATATGACTGATTTATGATTTTGGATTATGGGTCCAAGGCTGGCACAAGGAATGATAGTTTGTAAACATGCATGATTATGGGAGATACGCATGAGTTGGCAAATAGTAAACGCCCATGTACTATGTGTTATATTTAAAATGGCAAAGTATTTCTACCAGTGAAATGTAGATATCATTATTGATTTACCATGTCTGTACGACAAAGTCTCACGAATAAGTTTATTTTTCTTATGAGTATCGATGCTTGTTGAATCGCGATATTTCTGTAATTTATTGCATCCATTTTTGGAACTCACTAAGTTCAATTGAACTTACTCCATTACTTATCCTTCTTTAGGCATATTTCTAGTAGAAGAGGAATCAGTTGAAGGAGACTACGCCAGAGCTACAGTTGCGAGTGAGCCACTTGTTTATTTCTGTATCATGTATGGCTATTTTGGCGGATGACGTATACATATGTTTTGTATTTAACTTTTGCAATTAACTTCGTCGTTTGTATTGTTCTGTCTTAAAAAGAGAATTAACTCTTACTATAAAAGTGTACGCCAAACTCTCTTGAATTGTAGTTTGTGACCTTATCTTTTATATGCTTACACCATAACTAGGCATTGGTTGGATAATATAACTTTTCTTGTATAACTCCTATTACTTTCTTTAGAGATGCGTCGAAAGAATAATAATTTTTTTTTCTTAAAAAAGAAAATTTTATAATTATTTTCTCAAAGATTTAAGTTAAGCTAATGGATTTAAATCCATCAATAATGCCCTAGTCCATTGGGGTCTGTTTTTAGAAAAAACAGGTTTGAAAAACGCAACAGAAAATAAATTTAAAGAAAACAGAGTTTTAAAATTTTTTCCAAAACAATATCTTGGTTGCGATATTTAAAGTAATAAACACTTAATCAAAAGTATACTTTTTTTATTCGTCTAGGGTGAGCGCTTTGACCAAGTAGTCTTCTTTGCTATCCTCAAGCTCACGTCTACCGAGTGTAGGCTCGCTTCAAATCAGAAAATTTTTCACAAAAATTACTGGTGGGGTAATTCTGCAATTTCTCTAAACTTTAGGGTCAAGTTGTAAATCAAAAAAATATCTCTAGAAATTTTCTGAAATAATCTCTTCAAAAACTTTTCTCTCTACAACTTTCTCTTGAATTCAAGTGTGTTAAATAATGATCCAATACTCTCTTTACATAAGGAGAATTTAGAGAGTTCAACTATTGTTAAACTTAATCACTTTAATATTAAATTAATACAAAATTTATCAAGATAAATATTAAATTAAATTTAATATTAAATCTTATTAAAATAATAAAATATTTATCTACAAGATAAACATTAAATTTAATTTAATATTAAGATAATCACTTTAATACTAAATTAATAAAATACTATTAAGATAAGTATTAAATTAAATATATTATTAAACTATTAAAATAATATTATTTTTGGAGTAGTTAATTTAAAATCAAATTCTTTGGTAGAGCCCCAGTAGGAGTGTAACTTTTACACTATTCAACCACCAAAGACCAACCTTCACTGGCCACCGGCACACCGTTGTTGCAGCCGCTGACACCGCTGTGTCCAGTGATGCAGCTGCAACACCCTTACGGCACCCCAAGCCGATTCAGTTACTATTGGTTCGATCAGAGTCAGTTACAACCCGATTGGTCCGGTCTAACCACCAGTTGGACCGTCAACCTAGTTTTACAAGTTGGGCCCGATTCGACTAGTTTTTAGGTCTTGGTATTGGTTTTGGGCACCCAGGCCATATTTACGATCTTAGGCTCAATTTTCAAGTTCAATTACCCATTGGGCCAATTATCTGACTTGAACATTAATTTCTAAAAGTATCATATTAATTTTAATTAATTTGATTAATTTAATTTTACTTGATCTAAATTAACATTTCCAAAAATCACTTAGATTTTCCAAATTATTTTTTCAAGAAAATTCTTTAATCAAATTCTCTAGTTGAACAATTCTCACGACCACCTAATTTAATTCCACGTCGAATAAATCAACTCAATTAAATTATTTCCAAAGTCATAGAATTTTTTTCTGATTCAACTGCAGTCCGATCGAGCTTTTGTTGAGCTAGCGGAGGGACCAATCGAACATATACAATTAGACTCTAGTAATTGCAATTATATTCAGAAGCATCGTTCCAATAATTTGCAATTACTTAATCATGGAGTTAATCCACAAGAAGTACCATGATTGAAAACTCCTTATTGTATTCTCTTTATGTAAGCAATTCATCCAACTTCTTTATCCAATGATCTCGTCATGTGTATGTTACCATCATATGATATCCATGATTTCTTTGAGTTAAATCCGTTTACTCAATACGATCTTATTTTATCTCATTGTCACCATTATGTTTTCTTAATGATTAATATGATCACTGTCAACAAATGACTGTGATAAATTGCTCGTTCGAGAACTAGCAACTCGTACTCACGTTCCATATTTATCAATCCACACAATCCCAATGAGAGGATATCATTAACTCTTTATTGGGCTATGAATTCCACTGTTGCTAGTAAAGTCATACCATACACAAGTCATATACCCAACATACCGGTTATGGGTTTGATCATATTTAGAGAATAAGCCTCCACTTATATCAAAGCACATGAGTTGCATACGCATGGTCAGTGACTAACTCAGGATTTAGGTAAATTACACCATGAACGCCACAAGTAACTTAATTCACAAATAGATTCAAATTTAATTCATCTTGGGTCCAGTCCAATGTATCATTCTACCAATGAATACATCTGTGTCTCTACCCGTGGAGTCAACTACTCCGATAGCGAAGACTAGCCATCTCCCCGATTGGAATTGTAGACGACATAATAATCATTCTCAGTATTTAAATCAAATATTCACTTTGATTCTTTTACGAGTTTACGGACTCATTTCGATTATCTACTGAAGTAGGTTGTCTTTCTCGCAATGTAAACGTTCTTACAATACTACTTCTCTTCAGTTTGAACTTAAACAACCAATCAGCTAATATTTGCTTGTTACAATTTCGCTATGCATACAAAATACAAAAGATAGAAATATAAAAGATATAATTGTAAAATGTGAAATTAACTTTATTTATTTATTCATCATTCAAATATATAGAAAACAGTTACATGCTTACTATAATATGGACACATTTTTCAATATTTGTTTGGTTGAATGGTACACGCCATGCCTTCTTGACGGGCTAAGGGGTGTTACACAATGTATTAAGAATAAGTAATATTAAGTACTAAAAATAAAAAATTCATATCAATCAATTTTTTCATTTTTATATAATAGAGTTTTTAATTCATTTGAACTACACGAATATATTAATTAATTATAAATAATGTATTATTTAAATTAATTATTATTTAATTAGTATTAAAGTTGTATAGCTATTAAAATAAGATTTATCATTATAAATAACATTAAACTTTTAAGCATTTTCATATTCAAATGACGACGACACTTGTGGAAATTTATTTTAAACGATGACAAGGTAATATTATGATATTTTTTCATCACAAATTTATTTATAATTTATTATACATATTATATTAGATTTATTTTAAACTCACTTTTATTAGCTTCTTATTATTTCTTTGCCTAACGTGATTAGGAGTAATTTTCATTTTTGAATTTTGCTAAAATTTTAATTTCTATTAATTTTTTCTATTCGATATGCAAGATATCACTACATTTGTTCCTATGATCTAATCCGTATGATTTTTGTTTTCCCATATTTGCCTAAGTTTGAAAGCTAAATACTTATTTGTATGGATAAAGAGTAAGTCTAATACATCAACTATACCTGGCCAAGTACTCCACTCAGGTTTAAAGATTTACCCGAAAAATAAGAAAATTTGGACGAAAAAACGAGGCCTGAAAAATGGGTTTGTGTAAAATTTAAGACCCATTTTCTATATTAGCTAGGCCTTGGGCAAGATTTTTTTGCCCGAGCCTGACCCGACACGAATGTATTATGTTATAAAAAACTATATTAATTATATATGTTAAATAATAATAATATTTTATATTTAATCACTAACCCAATAACAATTAAACACATTACCCAAAACCTTAAAAAAAAAAACTTAACTGACTAAATAACCCAACATAAAATATAAAATTTTAAAAATTTTATTTAATACAATAAAATATTTATTTGTGTTTTAAATATAATAAAACATTTATTATATTTATGATAGTATTTTTTTAATGTACTTTTAATGTGTTAGAAAAAAGATTTGTGTTTTTTAGTGCATTTAGTGCATTATATATATTTTTTAAAATATCTTTAAATAAAAACTAATCTAAAAAATCAAATATGGACGAGTTCAGTCGGTTTGAGTTTATTTTTCTTAAATTGGGTTGGGCTTGGAAAAAAAGTAAGTCAATTTTTCGAGTCGAGCCTGGATTTAAAAAATTGGTTTAGATACCTTATATGAGCTCGACCTGATCCAACTTATGAGCACCTCTAATTGCAACCATACCCAAAAAATCATGATTGAGTAAAAAAAATTAAAAGGAAGTGAATTATTATAATTGTAATTATATAAATTATTCAATTTATAATAATAAATTTTTATTATTTATCATATTTTTTATTTATATATTTTCAACTTCAAATAATTAATTGTACGAGGAGTTTAATAAGATAATATATTGAAAAAGAAAATAAAGATGGTAGTAATAAGAATGATAGTTTGAAATCGAATATTAAAATAGAAAATTTTGTTAAGAATATCTTATTAAGTGGATGTCCATCAAGATTAAGATAAGTTTTGATGTACTTCAAATTTTAATAGTTATTAGAATTAGATCTCTACTTCATTTATACTTCTTATGCCTATAAATAGAGATTTTGAAGAAGCATTGTAATCATCCCATTGATTAATAAATTACCTTCTCTATTAATTCCCATATTTTCTTGTTCTTTATTTTCTCTATATCTATTTATTTTATAACATGTTATTAGCACGATTCTCAATATTTTTTTCTAAACCCACCTCGTCCTAATTTTTTATTTGACAACCCATACCTCAAATGCTTTCTATCCCTTTCTAATTCCTCGTTGAATTGCTTTCATTATTTTTCTAACCTAACATTCCAATTGGTTGCTTGGCTACCTCAAAATTGATGAAAAAATAAACTTTCAAAGAAACTTAAGGTAATCCTAAATCTTATATCACAAATTGTTTTATACTATTTCCTATTTTCATGTGAGGTAAAATGAATTCAACAATATTTGCCCATGTATGTACATTTTAATTATTAATTATTTTTTAAAAATATGTTTTCATTTTTGTTGGCGTCGTCTACCTTATGGTATCAAATATACCCAATGCAAAGACTACAAGAAATTCTCCTACGAACGATTGGCACAACATAGTTCTTCTTTGCTTGATTGAAATCTGGATTTTCCAAGGAGATTGTTGAAATGAGAGGGCCATGGGCTCCTCTGTCAGGGTTTGCTCGAGTTCCTTTGCCAGCCCAGTAGAAACGAACCATTCGTTACACTAACATTATATGATTTTGGATTATGGGACAAGAGCCGCTTTAGCTTCAGCTTCTATATTGAAATATTGCTCCATAACCTCATCCTGCCAGTGCCAGTGCCAGTGCCAGTGCTAGTGCCAGTGCCACATTGTTGTTGAAAAGCTATTAACACAAACAGTTTTGATATTTTACCTGAATATAGATATCAAACAATCACCTTCCAAGGCTTGCATAGCTTGAGAACTGAATCTCAGCAAAATGTAGCGTCACATTGTAGTTCCCATTCTCCAAACAATAGTGATAGTAAGTAAGCGAGAGCGGAGGCAGACGTGCTGTAGGGTATAATTCAGAGAGGTTTGTTGACTGGACAGCTTTAGTAAAGCGTGATTGAGTTTAGTTCATCACCATGTCTCTAAAATCTTTGGTGCTAGTAGATCCCTAGTTATCACCATTTCGACCGTGTATACTGCTCCACTTTCCTCTGATGTAAGCCTTGTGGTACAGTTTATTGTTAGGCTTGTTTATGGTCTTGAGCAAATTTGCATAAAACTCATACACAACATCCTTCACTTAAGGTTGAACATAAGTCACTAACTGCAGCAGATCATTCTTCTCAAGAACGACATCGATTCCTCTAACGCCAAAGCTTCGCTCATCGATGCTCAGTTCTTCAGTTAAGTTCTTTATGGCCAACAACAAATACCTGTTTGGTTCTTCTTGAGGAAGGCATCTTCTTCTTTATATAGAGAATGTACGGGCTATGCATTTTGCTTCTCTGAAGCCTTCTTTGCTTTGGGTGAGAGTGGAATGTTAAGCCTTTTTGTACAAGCCATGCCTCCAAGGTAAAGCTTTTTCAAAGGAATATCATCAGACTGTGTCTCACATGATGATTCAGATACCAGGCTCGATCTTCTTTCCGGGGCAAAAGGATCTTTCCCTTTGTCAAGAGCTGCTCTAATTTTTGCAGCTTTATGGCTATGTTCGATCTCCTTGTGAGCTAGAAGGCATTTAATCTTACAAGGCTGAGACCTGTGTCAGACTATCTAATCGTATTTTAGTGTTTCTGAAAAAGTAATTCTAGGAAGTTGCTTTGTATATACAAAAGTTGGAAATCGGATTCTGCGCTTCCCAATCTACTTCTCGGATGCAACTGAACAAAATGCAAAAGCACGTCTTTTAGAATACCGTCATACTAGAGGAAAGTTCCTATGTGGTAACACTGAACTTCCATGAAAATAGTTCAATCTTGGACAAAACACATTGTTGTGCAAACTGTATTTATATGGAAATTATAAAATGCTGCAAAGCTTTGATTACAGCACAACACTAAAAGGGAAAAAAACAGACATTTGCTCTGCTCTGAAGCACAAATAAAAAACACTCCTTTTTAATCTATTGAGAAGCCATTTGTTTAACTTCTCAATTCTTACTCTTTTTCATGTCTTCTATTCTACCTACTATAATATTATATATAAAAACTAATGAAGTAGAGGGGAATGAGGATGAGCTCTTCTTTTTAATTTGTCTCTTCACTCCTTTCTCCTCCTATCTTCATTGTTATTTATACCTAATATATCACCTACAACCCTAATCAACAAGTAAAGTTGGATATCCCCAAACAAGAGAAAGAAAACCCTTTTTTTTTTCTTTTTGGATAGGTATTCGGTATACTGCACAACTCTAAGCACCACAATAACCCAGAAAATAGAGTGGATTTTTTAACTCTGCTATAGCATTGTTGTTAGTCCTTTCATTCTTAAGCCAAATTGTAGCTTGAAACCGAGACATCAGCAGGAGAAGTAGAATGGATGTATACAAACTCAATACTCTTTCCAGCAGGTAGAGAGTTGAGCCATGTTGGGAAACCATAAGAATTGCCAGACTTGGAGAGACCCCATAGAGGACCATAAAGCTTTGATATAGAAAGCTTGAGATCCTTCAGTGTCTTGTAAGACTTGTTGGTCACTATTGTGGAATACCTGTAGTAGGTTTTTCCCTTGGCATTCCAGGAAGTTGTCATCTTCTGCTCTATGGTAATTGGATTAGACGATGTAGCTGCCAAATAAACAAAAAATTCCCCCACTATCAGATCTTGAAATTTAATAGCTACTATAATGAGAAACAGAACCAAACGTTCCTTCATCAATAACAGGTTGTGTCCTAATTCCTAAGAGTAGGACCAACAATGTTTATGGGGAAATCATTTAAAAGAGAAGCAAAGAATATACCAGGGGTTGGAGTGAATTTGGGTTTTGGCGCCGGCTTTGGTTTGGCAACAACAGGATTAGGAGCTGGGACAACCACTGCATGAAAAGCCAATGTCATGATCATCATGATTGATGGAATTAGCGAGAGTTAGAATAAAAAGTTGTAACCATATAACTTCAACAGGGAGATAAATGCTTTTACATACCAGGAAGGAGCTGATTATAACCGCCATGACCACCACCAAGTCTAGCCAATATGCCAAGAAGAGGAGCATTGTTGTAGGTAGCAGGCTCTGTTTGCTCATAATTGTCCCTTTCATCGGCAAAGTTATCATAGGCATCAGGTCCTCCGACAATAGCACCGGTAAGGACATTAGGATCACTTGCTTTCCTTGAATACCAAGTGGCATAGCCTTGTCGGCACGCAACGAATTTAGGGTCAACCTTGAACGAAATAATTGAAGAAGCTCGGTGGTGAACTTGTCGTGGGAAATTGTTCCCATAACCAACCATGTAACTTGTTGCTCTTGGATTGTCTCCAAGAATGTAATCCACCTGATAATTCAACATTGCAAAAACATCAGAAATTTTGTTATAAAGGTTGAATTTGTCAGTGGTCATCATTCAATAATACTTGAATACATGAAGAGAAGAGTGATCACTTGAGATTTTGCAAAAGAAAGAAGCTCGGATGGTGCAACATTGACAGCAGCACACTTCAAGCTTCCCCTAGAGGACGCGAGATAGTCAGAGTACACGGTGGCCAAGAACGAAGCACTAGTCACGAACTGCATATTATTCCACCTCTGTCGGAAAATCAAACCCCCGGGAGTCTTCTGAATATTACGGCCACCCTTCCCGATCAATGAGCACATGAAGTACTCTGCCTTTTGGTGGTACCTCTCAAACACCGGTGCATGGAGTCCAGCTTTGCCTTGCATTAAGAACTACAGGGAAACGAAAACTACTAGGTTAAATTTTGAAGCTTGAAGAAACCAATAAGTACTAGATTCAGATATTGAAAATAATACCTTGGCGACAAGGGTCTGAACCCCAGCGTACTTGACGTCCCAACCGAACTCAGTCATGGCCCAACCTGTTCCACCCATAGAATCACCATTTTTGCCAAGATAGTTCAAGTAGTACTCATTGTTACTAGCTTGGTACAGCCACGCAGCGGCCCACAACAACTCGTCCTACACGATAACATTCCAACTTAATTAATAAACCGTACCAGTAAACATGCTATTTTCTGCCATTAAAACTATAAATTGCTCAAATTGATTGCTTTGATAAAATTTAGAAAAACTTACATTGTAGCCACTGATGGATCGGTAGTATTTTTGGGCAACTGTGATGCTGCTGTCGTATTTACCTCTGTATTTATCAGCAAATTCGAATAGCTGAAAACAAAAACAAAACTTAAAATTAATTATATTGTAAAATTTATTGAAATTTTTGTTGAAGAGAATGGATAGGGTAGGTGAAGCAATTTGAGGAAAGAGGCAAGGGTAATTTGGGGATGTAAGTTAAACTGGAGGAGCACCGACAGGGTTGGCACGTGAGAAACGAAATGACTGGGTATAAATGGACGGTTAAGATCTGCTTGTACGAGAGATCTGTACGGTCATAAAAGATTAATTACCCGTGATGGATGGGGCAAAAGCAAAGCTAAGCGTTCTCATCACAAGGAGTCATAAAATTAGAACATCAATCCACTGGAGTCAATCCGTTCCATTAGAAAAAAATATTATTTTATTTTTATATAAACTTTTAAAAGCTTAATATAGAAAATAATAAATATTTATTTGATTTTAAAAAAATAAAAAATAAAAAATTTAATTAAAGCCAAATTTATAGAGATGATAATGATATAGAATCTAACTATACCCACCCCTTCCACCCATGATCAATTTAGAACCATTAACAAGAATCTAGCGAACGACACCGTTTCACCCAAAATATAGCTACTACAAGGGTTAAAAGGTTTTTATTTTTCCTGGCTCAAAAACAGTGGTAGTATTTTGGTGGAAGAAAGAAGTAGACAGAGGTGGTTGTTTTTATTAAATGAAAACTAGGGTTGGGCCCCCCAAGTTGCGAAATTGAGGCCGACAAAAGAGTGCGCAATAACAACCATTTTTTCCATCATCTTCTGATAAAAAAAGGTATAGAGTGTAAGCTAACAGGCATCGGCGGATCCAATGGTCCCAGCAACGCGAGAAGACACAGACTGCGTAAATGTATACCTGGTGGGCATGGCGAAGAAGCTCGGTGGAATATGCAGGGTTGGAACGGCGGAAGACGATTGAGGCGGCAGCCATGGCGGCGGCAGTTTCACCTGCCAGATCCGACCCAGGGTTGCTTGGGTCTATCTTGTAAGCATGACGGTTTGTGGTCATATCCTCTGGTCTTTGCCAACAGTAGTGGTCACTGTTACCATCGCCCACCTAAAATGGATCTCACCAAAATTAATTATTTTTTAATTGAGTCCTTTTGAGTTTTAGCAGTATTAAATTCAAACTAATATTTTATTAGTAGCCAAGTGTTGCTATCAAGTATGAGATTTGAAAAAGGGATTTGGACATATTAGTGACAAAATAATGGAGTGTTAAGAATGGGAAGAAACACGAGGGAAGAAGGTCGGGAAGAGTACCTCTCCATAAAGGACATAAGGTTCGGGATGAGCTTTAATGAGGTAGTCAGTGCCTCACTTGACTGCTTCCATCGCATGGCCGAGCTCTCCATTGGCACCCATTTGTTTCCCGTACTCTATAATACTCCAGGACATCATTGTTATGGTGAATGCCATGGGCAGTCCGAACTTCACATTGTCCCCTGCATCGTAGTACCCTCCAACCAGATCCACCTTGAGAATTTGGGAAAACAACTTCAACCATAAATACCATAATTTTCGATTCTAAATGAAGCAAGTCAAAGAACAAAAGTGACGTTTTGACCGAGAAAACAAGTTCAAGTTGAGAGTGGAACTTTAACTTACCCCACTGGCCTTGCCGTCATTCAAGCCGGAATTGGCTCTCCACGTAACTCTCTGGTTATGAGGAAGGTAACCAGATCTCTGAGCTTCAAAGAACAGAATGCTCTTGCTCAGAGCTTGGTTATAGTCATGTCCAGCAAAAGCAGAAGGAAGAAAAAGCAGCAGAAGTAAAGGAGTCATTTCAATCAGCCTCATCAACTTCTCCATGTACATTCAAACTTATCAAAAGACACAATTCAAGTTTCAAGTTGAAACAAAAACAGATCTCTTTCTGCAGAGTGGGGTTTCCTTCAAGTTTCTAAAACTAAAAAGAGAAACCCATTTGGTATCGAACACAAAAAATGCAGTGGGATTGGGAATTGGAGAGAAAGGTAAAAAAAAATGGAATGAGTTAAAAGAGGTGATAGAAATGAAAGTGAGGAGAGAAAGAGCAGTGGGATTGGGAATTGGAAGAGGAGCTGAAGCCTCTATATATTGTGGAGTGGAGGGAAGGAAGAGCAAGAGAGGTTAAAAATTGGTATTGAAAGTAGTTTTTAATAATAATTGGAGGAGAGGGAAAGGGAAAGAACAAAGTCATGTGGGTGTCCCTGGCGCTTTTAGTCTTTCACTGGGTAGAGTCGGTGCGGATTTAATGGTTCTTTTTGGCAGGGAAACTGCTGCTAAACATGATTAAAATTAATTTCTGATTTTTACTCTTCTGTAGAATTTCTTTTTATGCCTTCTCCACTCCACTAAACTTACATTGTTTGTAACTTGGGAATAATGCCCCTGAAATTAAGGCATGAAGTTTATTACGACTCCATTAAATCTCTGTTGGGCACCGCATGTGGGAGGGTACCCTGTCCTGGGTCACAAATGGTGGACATAATTGGATTTTGCAAAACTTGGCTGCTTGGTTTATGTTTTGAAATTTGTTCACCCATAATTAATGCAAATTATTTTTATTTTTATTTTTAAATTAATCATCTGGCTTCTGCAGCCTGCGACCTGTCCGTTTGCGTCTCCTGTCGTATTAGGTATGGGAAAATTGCAAACCCTGGATCATCTTTTACAGGTGCTGCCACACTGCTTGATTAGGCCAATTATAGCACATATCTAACCCTAATTATTTTAGACATTTTATTTTCTTTTTCTTTTTGAATTGTATTAAATATGATTATTTTAAATATTAACTTAAATCTCTTAAAATATATTCATTTTCTCAATTTTGTACTTAATTTTATTTATCTATTTTGTAATGTTGGTTAAAAATATTTGTTAGGCCACTTTGATCAATGAAAAAAAATGTCACAGTGGTCGATGTTGATCGACCATTGACGAGTATTGATTGATCATTGGTAGATATTGACCAATTGTTGACGGTAATTGATCAGACATTGATTTGCCATGTTATGCTATTAGAATATACCACATGTCTCTTTTATTTTTTTAATATTATATATATTATATTGATTAAAAATATAAAAGAAATCATATATAATATATATAATTTTAAAAAAATTATAATTATTATCATAAACAATAAATTTTAAGATATAATTTATTGACCACACATAAATCTACATATGTTTGGAGAATGAATTGATGTGAAAAGCATAAAGAAAAAGATGCATTATTAATGGATAAATGTAAATGTTATATATTATTGATGAAGGGGGTTGAATGTAACCCTAAATTCTCAACTAAAAGCCATTATTTTGTCCAGCTAAAGAAAAGGGGGTTGAGGTTTTTATGACGATTGGATGTAGAATTAAAATCTAAATATTAGAGGGAATTTGAATTTTTTTTTTGACAAGCTTAGAAGACATGGAATTTGAATAATTGCTTTAATTATTGAGGGAACTTCTCAGCATCAACCGGAATTGTTGATAATGGTAACTATGATTCGCCAAACCCGACAACCCCATTTTATTTTCTCTTCTGAAATTAGGAGTCCACCGACGGCATCCGGTAGGCAATATGACAATCCTTTGTAAAATCAACTGTGCAAGATGTCCATTTTCATTTGGTTATTTTATTTAAAAGGTCAAAAAGAGAGCGCTTAATTCCCAACAGCAATCAACGGTCTCCGCCGGAAATTAACCTTTTTCTTTTTTTTGGGTTGCCGAAAATATTTTTGTCATCTTGCTTTTCCTTTTGCCCTTTCATAAAAGTAAAAAAGAGTTTTTTATTTTAATATCATAAGAAGGTTTTAAAAAACCAAGAGATGTGGACAGTGGAGACGTACGGTATGTAAGTCAAAGAGGCAAGCCTCCGCAATTACCGGCTAACAACGGTTCTATCACGACTTCTGATGGTTCTACCTAGGCAACGCGGTCACCGGCTGTCCGGGTGAGTTAGTTTTTTATCAGCCTCCCTAAGTACACCTGCCCCCCCCCCCACCAATTTTGTTCCCACTTTGACGTGGCGAAATCCATGTTAAAACATTAACGTTGGTTATAAATTGAAGGCATAGGCCATCTTCCATAAGTGGAACTCTTGCTTTGCTTTGTTGTTGGTAAAGAATGGGACACAGTCAGCCCGAAACAGTACCACCAACTTTGCTTTTATGGCCTACAAAAATATCTTTGGATAGTATTGTTGCGCAACGCAAGCACAGAATTCAAATTTGCTTTCCTAACTAATAGGCAAGAGATGCCTAATTAAATTAGTTACTCCTTTTATTCAAATATGTTATACTTTGACTACAAATTGTTAGCTTATACTAATACAATTCCACAAACAGTTTACTTCAATTTGGTCTCTTTTTTCTGGCAATTAGAGCTAATTTGTTAGATTGTTATGCACTCAAATTTTGACAAACTCTTAGTTTTAAATGAAGTATTGATTTAGGTTACTCAATATACTAGTTAAACATCATTAAGAGTTTAAATGTTTTTTTAGGTGCAATTAAGAATACCAACTTATCTTTGGTAAAAGTATATCTTGTAGTAGGAGTTGAATTGCATTTTGTCCTCTCTACTCAAAAATTAGGCAAATTAATCATTATATATTAGATCAAAGAATAATTTGATCATTTTGTTAAAAATTTCATTTATTTCTACTGTTAAAATTTGGTCAATGTACATCAGCATGAGGCATATATGACATGTCATGTGTCACTGTTTGGTTATTCTGTCAACCACGTTAGTTTTTAACAGTATAAACGAATTAAATTTTTAACAGTAAGTACCAATTTGATCTTTGATCTAATGTATAGAGAATAATTTGCCTATTTTTTGAGTTGAGAGAGCAAAACGCAATTTGATTCCTAGTATAGGGGCCCCCACAATACTTTTACCACTTATCGTTATAGAGTTTAGGGATAGATATCAAAATTATACATACTTTGATTTAATTTGCAATTGTATAGATGAACTTTACTTTGGTGCAATTATACACGTGAAACTCTAATTATGGTTCAAATATATACTTGAAATTTTAATTTTGATTTAATCGTGCACATTTAAAGAAATAAATACATAAATTTATTTTTATATTAGATAAATATAATTATTTATGTATGCAACATATAAACATAAAATGATGTACTATCAAGAATTGTGTTAATAATTTACAAGAATTGAATTAAATTAAAAATTTTTGTATAAAATTATACAAAATCAAAATTCATGTATACAATTACATATAAAAGTAGAAAATGAGATGGGGGTATATAGAATTATACAAGTAAACTGGAAAGGGATATGTGAGAAGAGAGGGCTAAGGACATGTGGTGTGAGATAAATGTGTCTCATATCTCCCAGCCAGGGTCTCTTTCTTTCATCATATTTGGAATTTGGAACCTCCAATTAAACCTTTCTCTGTAGTTTGATTAATAAATTCCTAAAGCGGCTGCTAAATTATTCTTCACAAGATAAGATTAAAAAAATGTCATTTGATTTTGATCTTTAAACTTACAAAAGCAACATTTCTTTTCTTTTCTTTTCTTTTTGTTTTAGGCTCCTTTTGGAAAAACAAAACTTAATTAGTAGGGCTGTATTACCTCAAATTTTATTTTTTAAACCAAACAAATGGAGGGTTTAAATTGGGGACTAAATCGTAGAAGCCTGAAGAATAGAGGGAGTAGGGGCAGTATTAGACTTTTATAGGATAAGGAAATTATACGGGAGGGCATGAAGCTAACAAAATAATTGTAAATAAAATTATTGAACAGAAAAAGTGGAAGGTAACTGAGAAAACCTCAAGGAAATAGTTGAAGAAGCAAGGAATGTCTAAAAAGCAGTGAAACATGAAACTTGCTTTTTTTTTTTTTTTGAATTTACTTTTGAGGCATGAACGCAAAGCAGAATCCTTGGAGATAATGGTGATTGTGTTGACAGGTGAGAGTAGATAGGACACCCCCTAGGCAAGGGCACCTATGAATATGATCCCTACACGTATGCAAGAGGACAAAATGCCTTTATAATTTATCCTTGGGGGTTCAAGCTTGGGCTTGTGAACATGAAAAGAGAAAATGTGCAGCTTCCTCTGTCCATATTAGAAGAACGATTTGAGTTCAAAGTTGATTGGCACACTTTCGCACGTGCAAAATAAACCTTTCCAAAGGACAGGTGGTCCTTTGCAGATCTTAGGTGATATATGCATGTCTCCTACTGAGATTGATGGGTGGATAAAGTTTTAATGCCAAGGGTCCTTCCCTTCCCTTATCCCTAATCTGCTGAGAGGTTCGGATTTGAAGCATATTTTGGGCGTTAACTTGTTCCCCACCCCCACACATTGTTTTATGTATCCAGTAATTTATTAGGTCGTGGTTGAACCATAAAAGAAGAAGGAAGCACCGGAATATCATGAACCCTTTTTCATACCAATACATATAGAAAAGAAAAGAAAAGAAAAGAAAAGGGTGAGTGTGCTTGTTGGAAAGCGCAAATCAGGGCAGATTCATGTCAAGGTAAATGCGAGGCAATCACGGGTGCGGTCCGCACAAACTCCCCCTTTAATTTATTTCGCCCCTCCCTTATTCTTCCAAATGCGTACCAGATTCTTTGGAGCCGTTGAGATCAAAGTGTTATACGTTTTTTATGACTCCACTAAACACTCCAAGTGTTTTCCACCAATATTGTTTCTTATGCTTTTAATTTCTTCCTTCTTGTATTCAAAAGTGGGAGCTTGATTAACGCTATAACCAAAAGTGATTGAAACATTTACGTATAAATTATACATCTCCTCCACACTCCGACAATTCATTTTTTTGGACGGAATAAGAGGAAGATCTTGCTAAGATTTTCTACCTCATCTACCCCTCTATCATTTATTTTTATTTTATTCTTCTAATTCATTAAGGATTCAATTTTGAGTTCCCTCTTTCGTAATTATCGATAAATTCTTCCTCAAATTTATTATTAGTTTAAATTCACCATATATCCACTTTATCGAAACTTTGTATTTATTTCATTCTAGTTTTTTTATTGTAAAAGCGCCTTAAAATATTTTTTTTTTTGACAATCAAGAGCATCACATTAGTGATGGAGCTACAAATTGTTTAATGGGACGCTGGGATAAAATTTTAAAAATTTGAGAGCAAAAGTTAAAATTTTGTATTAAAATATTTTTAATTTTAATTTTCAAGAAGGATAAAAATGTATTTTTCTTATTTAATGAATAAGCTAAAAGAGATTAAATTGAATTATTTAGGAGGAAGGAGATTGGTGAGATAATTCTCCCTCTAGTTGAGACTTGTAGGGAAGATTCATGGTGATCGAGAGGACGAGGGCAAAGGTGAAAGTTGAAGAGTATGGGTGTTGGGTGTTGTCTACCTTGATTAAGCTTCAAAAATGCATTTAAGGAAAATATTTACAGGTTATGTGTCTCTTTTAATTGGTGAACTCTCACCAAAGCTTTTGTAATTTAACTATCTCTTGTTAAGCTAAGGCCTCTCTTACCCCTTATGTCACATTTTAATCCAAAATATATTTTTCCCTTTATTTAAGCCCTTTTTGGTTTTTTTTTTAATTTTTATTTTGATCTTAGTATTAATGCTTAAAAAAGGTAATTTTGTGTTTGATCCCAAAATTTTTTTAGTATTTTTAAATTTGAATTTTTTTTTATAAAATTTATATTTTTATGATATATTTACTAACATTTTTAGTTTTAATTTGGTAAATAAATACAATGTAGTATCTAAATATTAATTTGGTAAAAATAAGGGTAAACTATAAAAATAGTCACTTTTGTTTACCTCAGGTTACATTTTAGTCTTTTATGTTTGAAATGTTACGTTTTAGTCACTTATGTTATTATTTTGTTACGAAGTGATCACTCTTCCGTTAAGTTCCGTTATCTCCCTAATGATAATCCTACGTGGCAGTCTAACTAGATTTTAAGTGCCAACTTAGATTTCCTAATGGGATGAGAATAGATTTTTAATTAAATAAATTTAATTAATTAAAAATTTTAAACCCTAAATCTTAGTTAAAAAAACCGTTTATCTCCCTTTTTTTTAGTTTTCTTTTTCAGTTGACTAAGAAAGCTATTATCATCAGAATTTTTCATTCACCTACAAAAACAAAAGAGGATTCAATGGAGGGTCCAGATATGTCTTCTTCACCGACAAATTTATGTTCTAAGACTTAAAATCAAGTGGTTGTCGACAAATATATGTGATAAGATGAACTACAATGACTGCAGCATGTGGAAAAATGATGTTCCAGTTAACATCCTAGAATGAAAAGCCAAAATAGTTTGTTTTAATGGTTGAACTAGCTTTTGTTCAACTTGGGGCTTTTTCCATTTTTATTTGACATGGGATTGTTTATTCAGAGAAAACTAAAAATTCCTATGTTTTGTTAATTTCCTATTTGATCTGGTTTCAGGTAAAAAAAGACAGAAATGGCAAACCAGCTTGGAGTTCTTAATGCGTTGGATGCAGGAAAGACACAATGGTACCATTTCACTGCAATTGTGATTGCTGGAATGGGTTTCTTCACTGATGCTTATGACCTTTTTAGCATCTCTCTTATCACAAAATTGCTTGGTCATATTTACTACTTCGATGCACTTTCTGAAAAGCCTGGAACTTTGCCTCCTTGTATTGTAGCTGTTGTTAATGGTGTGGGCTTTTGCGAAACTTTAGCTGGACAGCTTTTCTTTGGTTGGCTTGGTGATAAATTAGGCCGAAAACGAGTTTATGGACTCACCTTGATGCTCATGGTGATCTTTTCCATTGCCTCTGGACTTTCCTTCGGAAAGTCTCCAGATGGTGTAATGGCAACCCTTTGCTTCTTCAGGTTTTGGTTTGGTTTTCACATGCTACAATCATTGCAGTTCATCTTATTACATAAATTTATCGACAACCACTTGATTTTAAGTCTTAGAACATTAATTTGTCGGTGAAGAAGACATACCTGGACCCTCCATTGAATCCTCTTTTGTTTTTGTAGGTGAATAAAAAATTCTGATGATAATAGCTTTCTTAGTCAACTGAAAAAAAAACTAAAAAAAGGGGAGATGAACGATTTTTTAACTAAGATTTAGGGTTTAAAATTTTTAATTAATTAAATTTATTTAACTAAAAATCTATTCTCATCCCATTAGGAAATCTAAGTTGGCACTTAAAATCTAGTTGGACTGCCACGTAGGATTACCATTACGGAGATAACGGAACGTAACGGAAGAGTGATCACTTCGTAACAAAATAATAACATAAGTGACTAAAACGTAACATTTCAAACATAAGTGACTAAAATGTAACCTAAGGCAAACAAAAGTGACTATTTTTGTAGTTTACCCTAAAAATAAAGTTAATTAATTATAATATTTAAGTATGAAGAGTATCTAAACATTAAGAGCATGTTTAGTTGGGTGTATTGGCATAGCCAATACACCCCTAATCGGTGGGCCCCACTTAAGCCCCTTTTATTCCCTTGTTTGGTTCATGGTAATGATATTACGGGTGTAATACATTCCTGACTTAATCGGTGAAATCCACCGATTCGTAATACATCCCCAAAGCTCAGTTTAGGTGCTGCTTCCTTTACCCACCCTGTTTTACCCTCCTGATTGGCTTCCCCATTGCGTCTCCTCTTCCTTCCTTCTGCCTTCTGCCGATTTGCTCCGTCTGTCTCTCAACCTTTTCTTTTCTTTTTCTTTACAACCAGTCAATGTCAGCTCGTCCATCGACCGCTTCGACAAAGAACAGAAGTGGAACAATGAATTTTGTTTTTTAATTTCATTTTCCCCTTCTGAATTAGATTTCAGATTAAAACCTCGAAAACTTTAAGGATTTGATTTCAAATTTGAGATCATTCAATGGCTGCCCCTTTTCTTTCTACTCCTTTTCAACCCTACGTTTATCAGGTAATATTTCCTTTTTTTTGCAAAACTCTTTTTACTCTTGTATCGGTTTTCTGTTTGTTTCATGATAAATTTGAGGTAAAGTTGAGGAGACTCAACCTTGTTTCTTTACAACTGGCTTGCATTTCAATAGAATTTAGGTTATGTTATGCCATTTCATCTGTTATGTTTAACTCGCATCGTTGAGAAATAATGATCTGTTATGTTATGCCATTTGATCTGTTATGCCAAAAACCCCTGCGTGCACCCAGGCGATGTGCGTGTATTAAGGGCTATCAATGTGCCTGATTTGCACCTTATGGTCGATTGTGTTGTTTTTCCATAGAAAGGAACCAGGTACGTAAAGGGCATACTCTACGTTTTCTTACTACTCTGAGAAAGTGTTTGTTCTTCATTATACTTTGCAAAAGTTGATATCATGATGTATAACAAGTACTCTTGAATAATATCATGATGTATAACAAGGCATCCCATGTGGACATACCTAAAGTGTATTATAGGGATGCATTTGTCAGAATTGTTAAATGTTTATTGTGATGCATTTCAGATTGCTAATATAATAATTTTTATTGTTATGTCTTTTATTTATTTAGTGGAAGTTCCTCTATGAGCATGTACACCAGGTAGATGCTTAAATTCTTTTATATGTTGGATAACCAAGCCTTGTTTTGTTGTTTCAGATATCTGTTGAAAGTCTTTGTCCAAAGCAAGCAGAGAACGAGCTTGAGGTTCGGGGACCTCCCGCTTTGAAAGCCTTTGACCCTAAGGAAAATCCTACAAAGGTTTTGGTCGCCTCTTATTATGCTTTGCTATATATTTTTCTGCTGAGAAGAAGGAAGTATGATGTTTTGTCTGGTGATTTTGGTTGTTGGGCTGTATAACTTCAATAGTGAAGATTCTGGCAGTTCCCTTGGAGTTTTGCATTTTTTCTTTTTATTTTGGTTTCTACCTATATGAAATTTGTTGTTTACTGTAGGCTGCTGAGGGTTTTTGCCGCAGATATGCTGTTCCACTAGATTCTTTGTTCAGAAAGGCAGACGGTGAGTCAATTTTGATTCCTGCATAAGGCTTGAGTCTCAGTATTCTGTGCTTCATCTATTTTCTTAATAAAATTACTTAATATGACGCGCTACAACTTACAATCATGATAAAAACATCAAATAGGAAGGAAAACAACAAGCATTGCGTATTTCTTCATTCATGTCATGTTGTAAAAGAAGTGATTCTTTTTTTTGGTCAAACGCAAATGCATCTTACGTTCTCACTGGTATAAATTTCTCAAATTCAGAGCAATGAATTTCTCAAATTGCATCTTACATTAGAAGCCAAATTTTTTCAGTAACATACTTGTTCTGGTTCTTTTGCCCTGGTCTTTTTTTTTCTCAACCCGTTCTGGGTATTATGAAAATATGCAGTGAATAGAGCAGTCCCATAGTAGCAGTGTTTGCTTCTACGGGTGTACCAGAATTTCTCTTATTTCTGGAATGCATCTTATGTCTCTTTAGGTACTTATATTGTCTGTTCAATTATATGCAGTCTCGTTTCGACATCTTAAAAATACATTCTAGAAGAATGAATTTGATGAGAGGGATTGATCTAAAGAAGATTGCTGAGAAGATGAACGGTGCTTCTGGTGCAGAGCTTAAGGTATGTTTTCAGATAATAAGATGTGCTTCTGGATATGCAGACATCTTGCTTCCATTCAGAATATGGTTGGCAAGCTGTGAATAGCATCTTTTCTTCTAGTTTCCTATCTCCTTCCCTTACCCCAACTCCCAAACCGCATAGAGAGATGATTTATTTGAGGATTTATTAGTACATAAGTTGGATAGTCAGACTCAAGGCCTTGGGCTTGTGATTCTTAACTGGTTTGTGTTTGTGATAATTTGTGAAAAACTCTATTCCGTTTTTTTGCAGGCTGTGTGCACGGAATCAGGAATGTTTGCTTTGAGGGAAAGGAGAGTCCACGTAACACAAGAAGATTTTGAGATGGTGATGGCGAAAGTAATGAAGAAGGAGAGCGAGAAAAACATGTCCTTACGGAAGCTATGGAAGTGATTATGTTTTATTATTTAGTGTGCTTTCGCGGTTTTGGGGTAAATTCAAACATGGAAACCCGATTTAATATATGAACAATGTATAGAATATTATATTATTTGCCTGGCTAGTACTACACACGTCTACTTTTCTAGACAAGGTAAGAGGACATTTTATGAAATCATATTTGCTAAGTTTTGGATTCATGAGAGTGTCATTGGCAAAACTAAAACTGCTTCTAAAATAGTTACTTTATGAACAGGTGACAATAAATAATTGTCTTGCTGTTACTATATTAATCAAGAGAAATTATTTACCTTTCGGGTAGATTATGTACTTTATAACAGTCCTTGCCCTTACATTAGTGGAACAAATTATTATAGGATATCTTTGGTACAGCTCCATGCAATATCTTGCATCAAACAATATATTAGTGTAACTATTGTTCTGTCATTTTATTATAGGCTAAACAATAAATTTTAATTAAAATATATTTAATATTAATTATTTCAAATTTTCATTTATAGTATCATATATTATGATTTGAGTAAATTCATATAAGAATATTAATTATTAAGAATTTTATTAAATTATATATTTTAATTATAATATATTTAATAATAATTATGTTAATTTATATTTTACAGTATCATATATTATGATTTGAGTAAATTCATATAAGAATATTAATTATTAAGAATTTTATTAAATTATATATTTTAATTATAATATATTTAATAATAATTATGTTAATTTATATTTTATAGTATCATATATTATGATTTGAGTAAATTCATATAAGAATATTAATTATTAAGAATTTTATTAATTATATATTTTAATTATAATATATTTAATAATAATTATGTTTAAATATGATTAAATTATTTATTATTGATATTAATAATCTTATTAAAATTTAAATAACAATAACAATAATAATTTACCAAAACAAATTTCTGCTAATTATTAAGAATTTTATTAAATTATATATTTTAATTAAAATATATTTAATAATAATTATGTTTAAATATGATTAAAATATTTATTATTGATAATAATAATCTTATTAAAATTTAAATAACAATAACAATAATCATTTACCAAAACAAATTTATGTTAAGGGCATTCTAGTCATTTTAGTTTTTTCCATTATGCTATTACACCTCTATTCCATTCAACCAAACACAAGATTACTATTACGCCTCTATTCCATTACATTCAACCAAACAGTGGATTAGCTATTACACCTCTAATCCAATACACCTCTAATCCCAATACACCTCTAATCCAATACAGCGAACCAAACGCACCCTAATTAGGTAAAAAAATAAACTTAAATAATTATAATATCTAATATAAATTGAACATTTAATTTATTATACTTTTTCTAAATTTTAGTGGTCAAAATTATTCCAAATTTTAAAATATCTTATTGAAAATGGTTGCAAGTCTACTTTAAACATGTTTATTTCATATAAATATCTCAAGCCCTTGTCAAACATTTTTAACTTCTCCCTTGACCATCATATAAATGCTTTTCAAAGAAAACTCAAGTTTAAGTTTTTTCATCATAAAAGCAAGAAATATTCAAGATTTGAGCTTAAAATTAAATATCAAATTAATAATTTGGATCAACATGACAACTCCTCTTAACAAGTTTTACTAATTTACCGAATTCTAAAAAAATAATTAACTATTAACATTGATATAGTGCCCTTTCATGGCTTATCAAACAATAATTATGGTTAAAATATATTCTACTTTGTAACACAATAATATAGTCGAGATTTTCTGCACAATTTATATAATTATGAAATAATATCATTTGTGTTGTCCCAAAGAGATTTCACAAATATCTACAAATTCAATCTTCTTAAAGAAGAAAAAAGAAAATTATTTTTTTTGGTAGCATGGTCACAACAAATATTACTATTCAATGATTTTCCATTAAATATCCTTTCTTTGTATTGATATGATTGATTTATCCACATAATCAACCTCTTTTTAACAGCTCCAAGTTGAGGTTAATTTCTATTGAGCCCAACATTCTCCTTCCATCCATATCATCATTATAATACTTTCTGTTGGTGTTTTGAGACTAAGAGGAAAGCAAAATGAGACAAGGAACCAGTAAGATGAACTAATTTTCAACACTCTTAATTTTTTTTTCAAAAGGTTACAATATATATATATTGCTTTCCAAACAATTCAATTAATCCAATTTACATATTAGAAATAGGAAAACTTAACCTGTACATAAACTGATTATGAAATCAACACCTAAACACATGAATTCATTACCAACTTAGTTTGTTCTCAACTAAGTATCTTAATATAAGAATTGAACAAAATATTAAACCAAAACATCGGTTTTCTACTCTAGGAAGACAGCTTGTACTTCATCCTACAGCTCGCCTTATCGTTAATCAGATCACACTTTGGTTGTCTGTAGATATGCTCGATATTAAACTATTCGCCAATGTGCTTAAACAATTCGCCAAGCTTGTTGTGTAAAAACTATTCGCAGACAGTTCGCCTATTGAGAGTCCGCCAATCTTCTCATGCTCAAACTATCTGCCATATGACTTAGAGATAGAACTATCCGCCATATGACTTCGCCAACTGGATTGTTTTCTATTTGTGTTGTTCGCCATGTGTGTTCTCCATTTGTGTTGTTTGCAATGCATGTTCGCCGATGCATTGTTGGCCATCTTACAACACTCCTCATTGGCCTCCATGCTACGAACTCCAATATCATACCTCAACTTCTCAAACTTCATCTTCCCAAGAGGCTTTGTCAGTATATCAGTTAACTGATCTTATGAACTACAATAAACCAGTGTTACCTCATTTGCTTGCTCCACTTCTCTCTCAAAGTGATACTTTATTTTGAAGTGTTTTGTTTTCCCATGGAATATTGGATTCTTTGCAATTACAATAGCAGATTGATTATCACACTTGTTGCTTCCTCTTGGTTTATGTTCAAATCATTCAATAGTTGATAACAAGCTGAATTTGTATGTTTAACGCACCTAATTTCGGTAATTTTTTCTATTGAGTCTGTAATTTTTGTTTAATTTTATCAGGTGCACAATTGGAGTATCAAAATTTGAGTTAACAAGCAAATCGAGCTAAATTAGAGCACAAGTAATAAAAGGAGATCAAATTGAAATTTTGAGAAATTTATGGTTGATCAGATTTTTTATTTGACTTTGTAAAAGCTAGATTTAGAAAAAAACCTGATATAAAATCTGATTTTATGTGATTGGTTGTTAGATGAATTAGGCTAAATTTAGCATATGAAATGTATATGAATACCTTGTATGGTGGCTTTGGAAAACACACTGAAATTGAATAAAAACAATTTAAATATTTTCTCTTTTCGATTGTGAGCAATCTACCATTTAATTTTCTTTTCTTTATTTCTCACAGTTTTGGTTCAATTGCTCCCTAAGTCCTTCATCCTTCCCATCCTTCATCATTACCATTAAATTCCTTCCCATGAATCAACAGAGCATGATTAATTTCATGCTCAACTAACTTTCTTTTAGCTTTAGCTCGGTTATCATTTCAAAAATAAATCGTAAGATATGAACCCGCACTAAAAAAACCTTTCAACACGGTATTCGCATTTGCTATTTCTTCAGTATATTGGATAGTCATAATAGTCTCTTAAAGTTGATTAAATTTTAGCTCAAAGTGCACGTTTGGTGGGAGTTGTATTGGCGTATAATTGGGAAAATGAGATGGTCGTCTGTCGAGTTTGAATTCCTGTGAACAAGTTGGCGTGTTCAATTAGAAAAAAGTTAGTTGGATTCCATCAAGGGAGATAGTAATCGAATTTAAAAGACCCACACAGTTAAGGCCATTAATTTAAGTTGGGCTTTTCTATATCGCAAGACCGCCGAGATCTTAAATTGTGGACTCATGTTAGTGGAAAAGTTAGTGGTTGGGGCATCATTAATCGCTATAACAACTTATCGTTTGGAAGAGAAAATCTATTTTTCAAGGATCGGTTCTATTTTCGAGTGTACCAAGGCAGAGGCTAAACATTAATATATTTGATTCACCAATTTGATTTAATCTCCTTAATTTATTTTGCAACCATAATTTTGTTTTTACTTTATTTTATTTTTGTTTATTTTATTTTCTTTATCAACTAAACCCTCATTTCTTTATTTTACAACTTTGCACACACATGTCGAGGGCACGACAACTACCTAGACTCAGAAATTAGGTAACGTAAACAGGAAAATTAGGAATCTCAGTCCCTGTGGGATCAACCCTACTACTCTATACTACTATTTAATTAAGGTAAAGCGTAGGAAATTATATTTGGTGGTTTTAATGCCCATTAACAACTTTCTTAGCCAAATGGCCTAGTTGACAGCTGTAGTGGCTGCAACATACTCTACTTCAGCTGTTGGTTGTGCTACTGATCGTTGCTTCCTTGAGCTCCAGCAAAAAACACTTGACCGTAGAGTGAAGAAATAACTAAAGGTACTCTTCATGCCCTTAATAGAACTCGCCCAATCACTGTCTGAGTAGCCAAGTAAGTTAAGCTTTTCAGATTTCGTAAACTTCACTCCATAGCTCAATGTTTCTTTTACATAACTCAAAACTCTTTTGGCGAATTTGTAATGAATTATATTGCTGCAATGCATGTAGCTCAACAAAAAACTTATAGCAAATATTATATCTGGCATGGATGCAATCAAGCAAAGCAGGCATCCATCCAAGCTTCTATAGCTTGTCTCATCCACTCTTTCAAAATCTTCATTACTGATGAACTTCTCTCATTAAGCAATTAGAGTATTGGTAGGCTTGCAAATTTCCATGCTATATCTTCTCAAAATTTTCATGGCAAAAGCCTTTTGGCTTATAAAAATTACTTCACAAGTTTGAATTACTTCCAGACCAAAAAAGTATACCATCTCTCCTAAATCTGACATTTCAAACACTACTTGCATCTGCCTTTTAAAGTCATCAACTGACTCATTATTGCTACCAATCACAGATAGATCATCAATATGCAAAGATGCAATAAGAAGTGTTTCATTCCTAGCCTTCTTCACATACAATATAGGTTCATTGATACTTCTTCTGAATCACAAATCTGCTAGATGATTATCAACTCTCTCATACCGTGCCCTTGGGGGCTTGCTTTAGACCATACAGTGCCTTTTTTAGTTTGTATACCTTTGACTCACATTCTGGTACAAGAAATCCTTGAGGCTAATCTACATAGATCTCTTTCTTCAGATAATCATTCAAAAAAGTTGATTAAACATGCATTTGATGTATTTTCCAACCCTTTTGAGCTGCAAGTGTTAATAGCAGCCTTATGGTAGCTAATCTACATAGATCTCTTTGTTCAAATAACCATTCAAAAAAGTTGATTAAACATGCATTTGATGTATTTTCCAACCCTTTTGAGCTGCAAGTGTTAATAGCAGCCTTATGGTATCTAACCTTTCTACAGGGGCAAAGGTCTCAGTAAAATCCACACTAAATTGCTGACTATACCCCTTGATAACCAATCTGGCCTTGTACTTATTGATAGAACCATCAAGTTTCATTTTGGTTCTAAACACCTATTTGACCCCAATAACTTTCTTATGAACCAGTCTATCTACCAACTCCCAAGTCTTATTCTTGTTGATCATACTAATATCTTCCTTCATAGCATCTCTCTATTCAAGATTTTGTGCTACCTCTTTAAACGTAACTGGTTCCAACACTGCCAGATTACATATCTGATAAACTTTAGTAGCAAAGGTCTCAGTAAAATCAACACCAAATTGCTGACTATACCTCTTGATAACCAATCTAGCCATGTACTTGTTGATAGAACCATCAAGATTCATTTTGGTTCTGAACACCTATTTGACCCCAATAACTTTCTTATGAACTGGTCTATCTAACAACTCCCAAGTCTCATTCTTGTTGATCATACTAATCTCTTCCTTCATAGCATCTCTTTATTCAAGTTCTTGTGCTACCTCTTTAAAGGTAATTGGTTCCAACACTGCCAGATTACACATTTGATAAACTTCAGTAATTGGTCTTGTTCCTCTCACTGATGGTCATCAAATGCATCATTTTCAATTTGGTATTTAGTAGGTTATCTATCATAATTTGGTGTAGTAGATTAAACTAGTTTTCACATTTGATGTTGAATACGATAAATTTTAATATGCTTTAGTTATGCTTTCTTAGTTTAATTTAAATTCAATAAAAAGTGCATTTTGAGTCTTTTATTGACCTTAGCGGCTAAATGAGACCTAAAGGTGAGCTAACGTGCTCAGTAAGTGTGCAGGAAACCATTCAAGGGCTTAGAAACTCAATATTGTTCGTTGTATTGCTACACGAGACGTTTGATGTCGAACATAGGGAGCAGAATGCTAGAATTGCTATACTGCCTTTAGAGTCACGACACAGCCAAGGGATGTCGCAACACACCCCTGAAACTACCCTAGAACCATGCATACTGACTTCAATGTAGCGATACAGAGATTAAGGTGCCACGACAGCGGTTCTATACGTGATTAATTATGAGTCAAGGGCATTTTGGTTCACACAATGGAAATTAAACACGAGGACATCAGTTGATCTATGGTTCAGGATGACGACTATCCTAATTTTATAGATAGGTTTATTTAACACTTGTGGATGATGATTTTTCCATAGTTTAAGTTTTCTTTGTAATTTTAGTTGTTAGTTTTTCTTTCTTTTAAGCATTAGGCTTATTTTTAGTTCTTTTCTTTTTGTGTTCTTCAAATAATGTGGTTTGTAAATACAATCAAACGCCAGTGGAATTTCTACGCTTCATCTAATACAAACAAGATTCTCTAAACTCTACTCTTGATTTGTTATTTATATTTACCCTTATATTTAAGTTTATTATGTTCATGAGATCCATGAGGAACGAATCCTCTTATGGGAGATTGGTGAATAGAGGTATGATTTACTAATTATTATGTAGGATTTTCTTGGCAGATCAGCTGTTTGGGAAAGAAAGAACTTAAACCCTAGGTTTGACGACCCTAGGAAGTCATTTAGGTTAGAATTAACCCAAAATTGGTATGGCTTATCTGTGAACACCTTAACCCCAAACTGGTCTGGATTGTGAGGTCGAGAGATAAGTAGTTTTTTGTTGACTCATTAGTTTAGTGGAATATTGAGAGATCCTACTAAGTTTATGACTAGTTAATTCAGTAGAAACTCAAAATAAGAATTAGTTATGAACATCGAAGCGAGCTAATCACCTATGCCTAGAATTGATTAAGTCTATAAATTAGTTTTCTGAAGTTTTTTTTTATTTAGGTTTTTGTTATTTCTATTTCACTATTTATATAAATCCAAAAATCTTTCTTTTATGTTTTATCGTAATATAATTTGTTAAAAATACTAATTAGATCTATTTGCATTTAAGTTAGAATTAATTTAGTAATTCCCCTCCCTTTGGTACGATTCTTAGAGTACTTACCTACTTCATTGTAAAAACTATATTACAACTTGACCCGTATACTTATAGACACCGCATCGATTTCATATCTTTTAGTTATAGTATTCATACTTTAGACGTTAGTACGTTCGGAGGCAGTCAAGTTGTTGGTGTTGTTGCCGGGGAGGCAATATTACTAGATTAATTTTAATTTTTATGTTTAATAGGATAGTTAGGAAATTTTTAAATTATAGATACAATTTTATTTTATCATATTTTTATTAATTTACGTTTACTAACTTCTTTCTTCTCTGATCTCAGTATATGCCTCAGAGGAGAGGAACACATAAAGATGCCTTTATGTGAAACCACCAGGACGGATAACTTCGAGGTATAATCAAACAAGTCACATATGGTGACGCAAATAATGAAAATAATGCAAGAAATATTTGAAGCATTGCCTCCAAAGAAAGAGGACGTGTTTGATGTTCACAATTTGGATCATGAAAACCCTAGTACTATCGATAACCATGATGGGATCACGATGAAATTCAACCTGAGCCTGTAACTGAAGATCATGGGGATAAGTTGAACATAGTTGAAATAGTCTCTGATCCAGTTGACATAACAACAGATTTAACTGTAAAGGTAAATTTGGAAAATGAACTAACCACTAACATGAAGCTTAAACTAATATTGAATAAAAATGTAGAAGAACCAATACACTTTTTGGCCATAACAGAGAAGGTGCCAATTGAAGAGGTTGAGGAGTTCTATTTATTCTCATTCGAAAATGACAGCAAGGCACGAGCAACCAAAGCCTCACACAATAGGGAGGGGAGGAAGCTCGAGGCAATAATACCCCAGAAAATAATTTGGGGTTGGCTCAGATTTGATACTAAATGGCTTACAATGTGGATATCACGTTGGTCAAAAATAAGGCAAAATCATTAGAATCGACCAAAGTGGCTGGTTCATATGCATTGATAGGAAAACAAATGTCGAATCAAGGTGTCGAGAACTAGCTGGAGGTCCTTCTATGGCGACGACACAGATTGCCCCAGTTTTTAAAGAACTTCAGTTTCTTGTTTTAAATTTTGTTTTGTTACTTTTATTAACTTTAGTATATATTTTATTTTATTTATTAATTTACTTTCTTTATATTACATTGCATATTTCACATTTCTTGTCATAATATTTTATTGTAGGTACTTTTTGTCCACTTGGAGCAAATGAATCTTGATATCAATACAACGACAAGGATTCAGCCTTATCAGAAAAGTTTTCTTGTTTGCGCCTTAATCAATTTACAGTAAGGGTAATGTATGCTCTAAAGTGTGGGGGAAATACATCAAGGTTCATTTATATTAGGATTTAATTTTCTTCAAACTGCTTAAAAGTAGGATATGTATGCTCCGAGCACTTTGAAATTCAAGAGAGAGGCCGAAAAATAGTTGTGTCGCAAGACAGAACCTTCGTGACGCAACACCAAAAATGGATTCAAGAAAATGGGCACGAATTCCCTGGGTTGCGACATCACTACAATGTTCTGCAGGGTCAACCTGACCCATCGCACAACTCGACTGATCAAACCCTATTTTACCCTGGTTTTAACCTTAAATAACCTATTTTTGAACCTACAAACACCCTCTATTAACTCTTAAAATCTTTTAAAATCTTTTAATCCTCTCTAAACCTCTCAACAAAAATCCCCAAATCCTTTAAACCATAATCCCTTTCCCTTTTCTATTTTTGATGCTTCAATTCCCTCTTTTTCTTTGTTTTTCAGTGCATGCTAAATATCAAACATCACAAAGGGAAGTTTCAACAATCTTTAGAGAGAGACAACAAGACCTTAAAGTCAAGGTTAAGAGTTCCTATCTTGTTTTTACTGTTCCATTTGATTATTGCTTGATTTTTATTAGTTAGTCTAGCTATAAAAACGTTGAATATACCTCCTAAGAAACTTAGAAGCACTAATGTACAAGAGAAACCATTGGTTTTGAATTCTCAAAAATTTCAAAATCCTAATGTCGAAAAATATTTCATTGAATTACAACGAAAAACATTTATTCAGGAACGAGGATTTGAACCATTGACGGTTCTTTGAAAAGACATCGGCTCATTAGTCTGGTACCATAGGTGGGAGCGTTTTTGCATAATTCCAAAAGGGAATGTTGTTATCCCACTCATCTAAGAATTTTTTACTACCTTTAAGGACGAGGAAACTCGCAATCATACGGTGCCATATGGGAAACAATAATGGTAAGGGGTAAAAATGTGCCATTCACCCCAAGGGAAATTTGTGAGTATTAAGATGTCCCATATCATGAAACTGATTTCTTGACAAACAATGATTTGATAAACTTTTATAAAATAGACATTGATTACATTATAAAATATTTAATTGAAAATAAAGGTGAGTGGAAACACCGACCAAATACTGGACTCCTGACAAGCTTTAATAAAGATATTATGTTCCCAATAGCTAAAATGTGGATGCAGTTTATTTGCACTAGAATTACACCTGCTCTTAATGTTTCTAATGTCAATACGTTATGAGCTATTTTGTTATATGAAATTTTAAATAAAAAATAGATATGCATCGGGGAATGAATCCATCAAAGTATGAAGCGCTGTGTTAGTGGTAAGAAGGTCGAGATTTTCTTTTCCCATCTTGTGAGGACACTGTGTAAAAATGCAGAGGCTCCAATGGAAGAGAACGAGTAGTTCGTGCACCCAACAAAAAACTTAATAGGTGATTTTATATACCCTCAGTATGTAAAACTCAACCGAAAGCAGATTATAGATTGAAACCAGATGAGAAACGAAAAGATGGACGTTCTTGCTTTACTCAAAAGAAAAGGAAAATCGAAACCTAAAAAAATAGGTGAGAGTTACGAAGAAAAAATAGATGGAATGATACGATGAATACAAGAAATAGGCCCAGTACTTCAAGAATTTACGCGGCAAAACAATATGAGAGCTCCTAATTACCCGCCAGACATGTTTGGCTCGATACAAACCCATCATAGAGAGGAAGAGAAAGGGAGCGATAAAGGAGAAGATAGTGAGAAGGAAAGAGAAAAAGCAGGAGATGAGGAGATGGGTTATAAGGATGAGGAGGATGATTAAATGTTTTAATTTTTAATGTTTAATTTGGAACTATATTACATTTTGAATTTTTTTTAAGGGTAGGATTAATAGTAGATATTTTTTGTTCTGTTTTCTACTTCAAGTTTTCTGTGTAGGAATCTTGCATGTTAGAAGCATGACATTTTCAAGTTAACAACGAAAAATGGAATGGAGCACATACCATTAGATTACAGAACTATCACGATCAATCGGGTAACTTATTTCCTTATCTTTTTAGGGCTACACATTGAGGACAATGTGTTATCTAAAGTGTGGGAGGAATCTTGCATGTTAGAAGCATGTCATTTTTCAAGTTAACAACGAAAAATGGAATGGAGCACTCACCATTAGATTACAGAACTATCACGATCAATCGGGTAACTTCTTTCCTTATCTTTTTAGGGCTACACATTAAGGACAATGTGTTATCTAAAGTGTGAGAGGAATCTTTCATGTTAGAAGCATGACATTTTTCAAGTTAACAACAAAAAATGGAATGGAGGACTCACCATTAGATTACAGAACTATCACGATCAATCGGGTAACTTCTTTTCTTATCTTTTTAGGGTTACATGTTGAGGACAATGTGTTATCTAAAGTGTGGGAGGGTAACATAGGAAATTTGTTTTTAATTTTTATGCTTTCCTTTTATTTTTTATTTTCAAATGTGTGCTTGAGCTTGTAAAAATACAAGTGATTGGTTACGAGCATGTATATAGGTTTATTGTGTTTTCTATAAATTTGGCATGATAGTAAATGATTTTAATTTTTTTATTATTAAACTACTAAGTTCTATTTATTACACTGTAAATAGGTATTGATTGAATATACCAAATGATGTAGAGAATACAGAGAAACGAGCATGCTAATATGTATGATAAATAATGAATTTGTGATTGTTTGATTGATTAAATTTATGAATATTAAAAGACCTAGGGATGATCTAATGCATTGTTTGGTATACACCCAGAGCTAAAAAACTACCCCTGTTTATTAATCTTTAGTACTTATTTGAGCCAAAAACACACTTCTTGAAGAACCTTCATGCAAAACTCGAGCCAAAAAAGTTAATTTTTATATTGCCTTTTTCTTTGGTCCTGAACTGCACTACTATAAACGTCTAGCCATATGTATTGATTGTTAAGTAGATACATCATGACAGATTTTGTTAAAACAGAGTAAAATAGGAAGAATCAGTGTGATATAGTAATTATAAATTAGCCAATATGTGCAAGAAAAAAGAAAAAATCAGAAAGAATAGCCAAAACAAGTAGAAAAAGTACGTGAAAAACAAAAGCATTGTAAGTGAGATGTATGAAAAAGATCAAAAAGTGACAAATTCACAAAAGTAAAAAAAACTCAGTCATTTATGCACAAAAACTCGTGAGCTAGTCGTAATTGCTATATTATGTTGTGACTTACTATGTGGAGAAATAAGGAAGGTGAGAGAAGGAAAAATAAGAGTGTGAGTAGGCAAGGGTTGCTAAGGGGGAACAATAGGGAACAATATGATGTGTCAAACTATTTTTGTACTTGAAACTATTTTAATGCTTCTTGTTCTTGAATTTCATACCTACCCTAAGCCTCAGAACGTTATAACCTGAAAAGCCTTATGTGACTTAGATAGACTTATTCATGAATTAACATCATATTAAGTAATTGCATTTACGACTTTTTGTATTCTACTAGAATAATCAAATTACCTGTATGATTTATTGATGAATGCATATATTTGAAATCCTTAATACATGAAAATATCTAGTATTGTGCTCAAACACTAATATTTGTATCACACTTGCTCAATGGGCATATTTTACTTTTTAATTTTATTTTTCTTTGCTTGAGAACAATCAATGATCTATCGCAATTCGGTGTCGCAAATTAAAGTAGTTTTCATACTTTATGAATAATTTTAGTATGTTTTAGTTATACTTTCTTAGTTTAGTTTAAATTCAATAAAAAGTGTATTTTGAGTCTTTTATTGACCTTTGAGGCCGAGTGAGGCCTAAAGGCAAGCTAACATACTTAGTAAATGTGCAAGAGATCGTTCAAGGGCTTAGAAACTCAATACTGATTGTTGTGTTACAACATAGGAAGTTTGATTTCTTAATATAAGGAGCAAAATGCTAGAATTGTTATACTGCCTTTAGTGTCGTACACAACTAAGGGATGTCGCAACACACTCTTGAAGCTACCCCTGAACCATGCATACTACCTTCAATATCACGACACAAGGATTAGGTTGTCGCAACACCGGTCCTGTAAGAGAATAATTACAAGTCAGGGGCATTTTAGTCTGTATAATGGAAATTAAATACGAGGACGTTAGCTGATCTAGGGTTGAGGATGACAGCTACCCTAATTCTATAAATAGGCTCATTTAGCACTTGTGGAGGATGGTTTTTCCATACTTTAAGTTTTCTTTGTAATTTTAGATTTCAATTTTTATTTTTTTAGGCTTTAGTTTTATTTTTAATTCTTTTCTTTTTGTGTTCTTCAGAGAACATGGTTTGTAAACACGATCAAACATTAGTGGATTTTTTGAACTCTACTCTTGATTTGTTATTTATGTTTATCCTTATATTCAAGTTTATTATGTTCATGAGATCCATGAAGAACTAATCCTCTTATGGAAGATTAGCAAGTGGAGGCGTGATTAACTGATTATTATGTAGGGTTTTCTTAGCGGATCAGCTGTTTGTGAGTGGAAGAACTTAAACCTTAGGCTTGACGACCCTAGGAAGTCTAAATCCAAAAATCTTTGTTTTATATTTTATCATAATATAATTTGTTTAAAATACTAATTAGATCTATTTGCATTTATGTTAGAATTAACTTAGTAATTCGCCTCCCTTGGGTATGTTCCTCGGAGTACTTACCTACTTTGTTTTAAAAACTATATTACAACCTAATCCGTATACTTGTGGACACTACCTCGATTTCATATCTTTTAGTTACAATATTCAAACTTTGGACGTTAGTACGTCCAGAGACAATCAGTAGGCTGTAAATCCAGTTTAAGTTCTCCTTGCTCAATTATTTTATTTTCAGTTGCATCTCATTTCCAAATTCTTCCTTCATCGAACTTCACATCTCTGCTTATAATTAGTTTCTTGGAGAAAGGATTATAAACCATATAAACCTTCTTGACACAACTATATCCCATAAAAATCCTAGACTATGATCTTCTGTTAAGCGTACCTATCTTCTCCACCGGTACATGAAAAAAACAAGTGCAACCAAACACTCTTAGGTGAGAAACCGAAGGTCTGAACCTAAACCAAGCCTTAAATAGAGTCTTCCCTTCAACAGCTTTAGTTGACATTCTATTCAGCAAGTAAACTGCATTGTTTACTATTTCTGCCTAAAAATCATTTGAGAACTTACTCTCAAACAACAAGCATCGAGCCATGTTCAACATAGTTCTGTTTTTCCTTTCACACACTCCATTTTGCTGTGGAGTGTACACCTTGCTGAGTTGATGATGAATTCTAGCATATTCACAAAACACTGAAAACCTTTCTGAAGTGTATTCTATCCCATTATTTGACCTAATCATTTTAAGCTTGCAACTGGTCTGATTTTCAACCATAGCCTTGAATTTAAAAAAATATATTAGCCACTTCAAACTTGTTCTTCATGAAGTATACCCAACAGAATCTTGAACAATCATGAATAAACAAGACAAAGTACCTACTTCCATTTAGCAAACTTGTCTTCATAGGTCTACAAATATCAGTATGTACTAAGTGAAATTTTTCATTGGCTCTCTAAGCTTTATTGATTGGAAAAGGAAATCTACACTACTTTCCTAGCTAACAAATTTCACAGAAATCCTCATGATCAACCATTTTTGACAAATTCTCAACTAAATTGTTCCTAGAATTTTGACTTAAAAATATATAATCAAGATGTCTCATTCTCCTATGCCTGAATTTTTTTCATCTAACGAACTAACATTGGCTACAGAAGTTGCCAAATTCCAATTTACAGCAATGCTTCTATCAAACATAACTACTCTTATAAGTCTGTATCCACTAGGATAAAAAATTAAGCATCCATTGCTCTTAAACACCACAAAATATCCCTTCCTGAGCAACTGACCGACACTTAACAGATTTTAATTTATATTAGGAACGAAAAGAACATTCGAGACAAGTTTAGTACCTGGTGGAGTGTTGATCAAAACATCTCATTTCCTTACTATTTTAATGTATTGGCCATTTCCAACTTTATTCTTGGAGTTGAAACTTCTATCAATGTTTTTGAAGATACTTGCATCTGAGGTCATATGACTTGTACAACCACTATCAACAAGCTAATGGTTTCCATTTCTACTGGTGGTAGGACATGAGACAGTGAACATTAAATCTTCTTGATTCACTTCAGCTATCTGTGTCTGAGCATCTTACTTCTGTGGATATTGCTATAATTGCCCTCTATTCTTGACACTTTTTCAACATGGTCGAGCTACTTGTAGCTTTTGCACTTGACATTAGGTCTAAACCAACATATCCTCTTTAGATGATGACCTGACCTTTTACAAAGAGAACATGGTGGATATTTAATTTTTCCACAGTCTCTTTTAGGCTTTTCTTTCTTTTCTGACTAGCCCTTCTTTCCCTTATAACTTAAGGAGCTCGAGCTTTCTCTATTTTTAGCCTGAAAAGTTCGTTTAGAATGCTCCTCTTACCTTGATACTCTTCTCTGCTCTTTCGCATATAAGGCATTGATCAGTTTTGAAAGTGAGATAATTGACAGATCTCTTGAGTCTTCAAGAGAAGATATGTTTGATTCATTTCTCAAGAAGTGTGGTTATTATTGGAAAAAAAGGTTTGGAAAACGCAAAGAAAAATAAATTTAAGGAAAAATCAGAGTTAAATTTTTTTTCCAAAATAAGATCTTGGTTGTGATATCTAAAGTAATAAACACTTATCAAAATTGTACATTTTCGATTCGTCTAGGATAAGCTCCTCGACCAAGTAGTCTTCTCCGCTATCCCCAAGCTCACATCTGCCGATTGTGAGCTCACTTCAAATCAGAAAATTTTTCTCAAAAATTACTGATGGGGTCATTTTACAATTTCTCTAAACTTTTGGGTCAAGCTGTAAATCAGAAAAATATCTCTAAAAATTTTCTAGAATAATCTCTTCAAAGAATTTTCTCTCTACAACTTTCTCTTGAATTTAAGTGTGTGTAAATAATGACCCAAGACTCTCTTTATATAGGTAGAGTTTGGAGAGTTCAACTATGGTTAAACTTAATCACTTTAATATTAAATTAATATAATATTTATCAAGATAAATATTAGATTAAATTTAATATTAAATCTTATTAAAATAATAGTGTAGATAAACATTTAATTAAAGTTAATATTAAAATAATCATTTTAATATTAAATTAATAAAATATTATTAAGATAAGTATTAAAGTAAATTTAATACTAAACTATTAAAATAATATTATTTTTAGAATAATTAATCTGAAATCAAATTTTCTGGTAGAATTCCAATAGGAATGTAACTCTTTACTACTCAACCATAGACGACCAATCGCTGCCAGCCACCGAAATGCCGCCGTCGCAGCCACAGGTATCGCCATGTCCGGTGATGCAAGTGCGACACCCTTATGGCACCTCGAGCCGATTCGGTCTGGGTCAATAAAGACCCAACCGGTTCGGCCTAGCCAACGATTGGACCATCAGCTCAATTTCACATACCGAGCCCGGTTCGACCCATTTTTGGGTCTTGGTCTCGGTTTTGGGATCCCCGACCCAATTTACCATCTTAGGTCCAATTTTCAAGTTCAATTACCCATTAGGCCAATTGTTTGACTTGAAAATTAACTTCCAAAAATATTATATTAATTTTAATTGATTTGATTAATTTAATTTTACTTTATCAAAATTAATTTTTCCAAAAATCACTTAGATTTTCCAATTTAATTTTTCAAGAAATTCTTTAATCAAATTCTCTAGTTGAACAATTCTCACGACCACCTACTTTAATTAAATATCGATTAAATTGACTTAATTAAATTATTCCCAAACTCGTAGAATTTTCTTCTGATTCAAATGCAGTTCGATCGAGCTTTTGTTAAGCTAGCAGAGGAAACAATTGGACATATACAATTAGGCTCCAGTAATTGTAATTATGTCCAGAAGCATCGTTTCGATAATTCACAATTACTTAATCACGAAGTCAGTCCATAAGAAGTACCATGATTGAAAACTCCTAATTGTATACTTTTTACGAAAGCAATTCATCGAACTACTTTGTCCAATGACCTCGTCATATGTGTGTTACCATCATATGATATCCTTGATTCTTTTGCGTTAAATTCGTTCACTCAATACAATCCTATTTTATCTCATTGTGACCATTATGTATTGTTAAGGATTAATATGATCACTATCATCAAATGACTGTGATAAATTACTCATTTGAGAACAAGCAACCCGTGGCCACGTTCCATATTTATCAATCCACACAATGCCAATGAGAGGATATCATTAACTCTTTAATTGAGCTATGAATTCCACTATTGCTAGTAAAGCCATGCCACACACAATTCATGTACCCAACATACCCGCTATGGGCTCGATCATTTTAGAGCATATGCCTCCACTTATATCAAAGCACATGAGTTGCATATGCATGGTCAGTAACTAACTCAGGATTTAGGTAAATCACACCATGAATATCACAAGTGAATTAATTCACAGACGGATTTAGAATTAATTCATCTTGGGTCCAGTTCAATGTATCATTCTACCAATGAATACATCTTTCTCTCTTCTTGTGGAGTCAACTGCTCCGATAGCCAAGGCTAGCCATCTTTCCAATTGGAATTGTAGATGACATAATAATCATTCTCAGTATTTGAATCAAATGCTCACTTTGATTATTTTATAGGATTACGAACTCATTTAGATTATCTACTGAAGTAAGTTGTCTTTCTCACAGTGTAAATGTTCTTTGCAATGCCATTTATCTTTAGTTGAACTTTAGACAATCAATGAGCTAATATTTGTTTGCCACAATTTCGCCATGCATGCAAAATATAAAAGACAAAAAATACAAAATACATAATAGTGAAATGTGAAATTAACTTTATTTATTTATTCATCGTTCAAATAAATAGAAAATAGTTACATGTTTATTACAATATGGACACATTTCCCAACAGTTAACACCTTCTCTACAGCTCTACTGTCACTAAACTGGTCCCTTAGCAGCCTGATCTGGTTGACTACTGCCATGATTCTATCTGAGTATTGCTTTACTATCTCAGTCTCTTTCATCTTGAGGCTTTCAAAGTCTGTTATGAAATTGATTAGTTGTTGTTGCTTGGTCTTTTGCGAACCCGAAAACTCCTCATTCATCTTATCCCAAGCTTGCTTAGGAGTATCACAAGAAATAATCATTGTAAAAATGACATATGACACACCATTTTGTAGGCAAGACATTTTCTTATGCTTTTTTGCACATTCTTCACCATGTTGTCTCGTTTGAGCTATGGTGAGATTTGCTCTCAAAGCTGGTGGGTCTATGTCAGTATTCACAACTTCCTATAGGTCAAAGGCGATAAGTCTTCATTTTTACCACTTATATGTGGTAAATTTTGCCAGTGAAGATAGGAGATGGAGGTGGTGAGAAACTAGATGAAGACATTCTTGTAGAACACAACATCCCTCAAAGGTCAAAATGGCTCTCGATACCAATTGCTTGTGTTTTGAGACTAAGAGGGAAAAAAAATGAGACAATGAACCAGTAAGATGAACTAATTTTCAACACACTTAATTTTTTTTCAAAAGGTTACAATATATATATATATTTTGTTTTCCAAATTGCTCAACTAATCCAACTAACATCTTGGAAATAGAAAAACTTAACTTGTACACAAACTAATTATGAAATCAACACATAAACACATCAAGTAATTACCAACTTAGTTTGTTTCTAACTATCTTAACATAAGAACTAAACAAAAGATTAAACCAAAACATCAATTTTTTACTCTAGGAAGTTAGCTTGCACTTCATCCTACAGTTCACCTTATCACTGATTAGCTCACACTTTGGTTGTCAGCAGATATGTTTGCAATTAAACTATTCACCAATGTGCTTAGACAATCCGCCAAGCGTGTCGTGTAAAAACTCTTCACATGAAAGTTCGCCTATTGACAGTCTGCCAGTCTTCTCGTGCTTAACCGGTCTGCCATGTGACTTAGAGACAAAACTATCCACTATATGTTGTCCACAATATGTGTTTACCAACTGGACTATTCGCCATTTGTGTTGTTCGCCATGTGTGTTCGCCAATGCATGGTTGGTCATCTCGCAACACTTTCTAATCTCTCCTTAATTAAAGTTTCACATGTATTGAATTAGGTCCCTCACATTCCATGCTTTCTAAATTTTTATACATTAAACCATCCACAATCATTTGTACATTCTTTTTACTTGCAAGTGTTTGATATATTCTTTAAATATTTATCTTTTTAATTTTTTATTATACCTTTATAAGATATTTATCAATCTCTAGCATTGTTTATGAAATTTAAAATTTTCACTAACAATGTACCGAATATTATTTTTTTAATATTCTTTTAGTTAAAGTAAAAAAAAAGATTTTGAATTTAATCATTTATTCTGATTAATTGTCTTAAATCCTATTTCATTCAAAATACTTAATTTGTAATTTCACTCTAAGATACTTCAACTTTAATTTGTATCTAAATACGTTTATGACTTTTAAGTTATACATGAATTTTTTTAACAGAAATCAAAATTTCACTTAAAATAAGTATTTATTTTGAGGTAATATGGTTTTGTTTCAATCCTTGCATTGCCCAAAATTTTGTTATCCCACTGTTTCGCTATATACTATTTGTGGTGTATACACATTACACAATCCTTGGTGGGGCATTCTTCACACTTACCATCAGTTGTTTAATTTGATGAATTAATTCAAGAATTAATCTTATCAATGAAAATTCATTCCAACTTCAAATATTCAAATTCTCATGACCTCAGTATTGCTATTAAGACTTATTTGACTAGTATTCCTTTATATTTATGTATGATTTGTATCTCATATATAATTATAAGCATAAATATATGTTGAGGGATCTTTGGTTCCTTCAGGAAAAGTCGTCAAAGTGTTATTTGTTTAGAGTCAATAAAACTCTGAATGGGTCGATATTGTCTCTTGACTCCACCTAGTTCTCGAGTGCCTGAAGAGGTGATGGATTTAATAGGATGAGAGTGCCTCGTCGGGTGCTTGAAGAGGCAGACCATATTTGGGGCACGATCACTCACTAAATAAAGGTTGTGCTATATTTTAATATGTTTGTATTACTGGACTCATAAAATTGTGGTAGTGCGCTAAAGCATGGTTCGCCTCTTTAGCTACCCAATGAGGCACTTCCATCCTATTGAACCTGTCACTTCTAAAGGTACTCAAGCTCTTGCTAGAGTCATAAATAAAACTCTCACAAAAAATAATATGAACTTGTTGAATTCATCGATTTTAAACAAACGACACTTTAAAAACTTCTTTCAAAGGAGTCGGTCTCCCTTCAATTATACCGTTTTAAACATATATAAATAAATAACCTAACAACAATAGGTCTTAAAATGGAGTGACATACCCCAAGCATAATCTCCAAATCTTGTTTTTTTTTATATACTTTTAATCTAATGGGTGGATTTTAAGTGCGACAATTAGAGGCTAAAGACAAAAAGGCTGAGATACGGTGCAAAGTGCAATTGCTGCTCAGATTTATTTCGACACAGTTTAATTCAGAAACGAAGAAAATAAAAGGTAAATTAAGGATAAGAAGGTTTAAAAGCCAACACCCGAATCTCAGCTCCCTAACCTCCCTGCTAGCTAGCTGATATAGATCTTCTTCTAATCGGCCTTGCTCAGATCTCTCTCCTATCTTTTTATAATACACTTAAAAATATGTTTCATATTCCTACCTTCTTTTTAAAATTTAAATTTAATTTCTCTTGTTTTATTTTCAAAATCTTAATTCATTTTCTTTTTTAAATTTAAAACTTTAAGTTTAATGGTTAGAATTCTCAAAATTGTTTTGTTAAATTCTTTAATATGACATTTTGAAATAAAAAAAATACTTATTTAATAGAAATAAATTCATGGAAATAAAAATAGATAATACTCATTTCATAGTTTAATTAGACTTGCATTTTTTTAATCCAAAAATAGAGAAAATAAATTCATTAAAAAATATAATAATTAAACTCTACATTGTGAAGAATGTATGGAATTAGAACATATTTTAACTTAGAATTGCAATTTCGCTTGTTTATCAGAATTAGAACATATTTTAACTTAGAATTGCAATTTCGCTTGTTTATCAAGGGCAAAGTCAGAAGACTTAAAATAGAAAAAATTTCTTTCAATTTTTTTATAATTTATAAAATTTTAAATTAATAATAGTTAAATTACACGTTAATCCCCAAATTAATAAAAAATTAATTTAATTCTTTAAAAACTATAAAGATATAGATTATTAAAATGATAAAATTTTATTTTTATTATCGTAAAATATACAATTCAATTCAAACACTATAAAAAATTTTCTAACTTGGTCCATATGTATGTGAAGTTTCCCGCAGGCTTCTTTCTCTCTTTCCCAACACTATTCCATCTTCGGCATATAAATAACACATATTTAAGTTTTTATTATTATAAATAACAAGTATTTAAGTTTTCTACCAACTGCAGTACAATTTTATTACATATTTTTAATTAATTTGTTACTTCATTATTGATTTTAAAACTATTTGTATTGATAATTTAATTAATTACATTTCTAACTTTTAATAGGACACGTATATAATATTAAAAGTAAAAAAAAAATAATACTTCTAACTATTTTTAAAATTTTAATTTTAGAAAGTTGACCAATCATCTGCACCACTTCCATTTCCTCATCATTGTGGCATTATTAGTTTAAAAAATAATTTTTTTAGTGCCACCATTGTATCAAACAGCACTGGTATTTTTTTTAAAATACTCATATTTCTTTAGGTATACCAGAGTAAAAAAAATTAATGGTCCCACCGACATGTCAGCGGCACCGAAAATAATTTGTATACATTTTTTTAATTGTAAAAAAATGTAAAAGGAAAAAAGTGAAATTAGAGAAAAAAAACTGAAAAGCAAAAGAGAAAGAGGACTGTCACGGGTAGTGCTTCTTTTTTGGCTTTTCAGCCTTTTCTTTTCATTTTTTTCATTTTTAAGCATTATATAACAATTTTTTTAAAAAAAAATTTAATCTGTGCTTCCGTGTTATACATTGTAGAGAAGAAAATGTAGTCTTTCTTTAGTAATTTCAGAGAAGAAAATATGGATAACCAATTCTTTGCAGCTATTCACTTCGATGGTGTAATTTTAAAAACAACCGTTGGTTGTAAATTTGAAACTTGCCAGAAAATAGGAATGAGGTTCAATAAGAATGTGTCTATTGATAATATGAAACAAAAGATCAATGCAAAAATTGCTCGATGTTGTGGGAGGAAGATGTCGAAACTATTCTACAAATTTCCAGTTTTGTCAAATCCTATCAAATTTGCCGAGATAAAACTTTTAGATGATGAAAACGTCAAGACAATGGTTGCATCGTATTGCCCGACTGGGAGGGTAAACACTAAACTGATTTAGTTGTTTGCTAAGTTAGCAGATGTGGAGCACGTTGAAGATGTGACTTCATTAAGTCAACAATATGGAGCTGAAGACCCGTGTACAGAGGTTTTAAGGGCGTTTTTTTATAGGTGAGTCTGTACGCGGGTTTAACATTGATCTTAATATTGGATGTGCAGAACAGTATGGTGATGGAGCGATATCGACATAGGCCAAAAATTCACACCATGTTCATTTATAGATACATCCAGTCGTGATTGAGACCCATACGAATGGTGAGGATGAATCTAATAATAATGTTTGTTCTGATCACGAGGGGGAAGATTTTAGTGACCTTGATGTAGATGAGGTCTCGAATAATATCGACGACGAATGTGTGAACGATAATGAAAATGTTTACGCGTTTTGGTTGGGAACTCGAGTTGTGGCATTGTCAAACACAATTATCCTAGGGCCCACATGTTGAGCGTTGATCTCGATGCAGTGCATGCGTATGAATTCCCCAAGTACCCCGAGACAATACTTGTTCACCAGTTGTTGGCAGATATTGAATCAAAAGAGTTGTTCAAGGGCCAACAATTCGCAACCAAGGACGATTGCATATTTTCCATCAAGTGGTATAGTATAAAGGTGTTGGTTGACTACAAAGTCGCTGAATCTAAACCAAAAATATATGTTAGGGAGTGTTGAAGAATGGTAGAAAGGTGCAAGTGGCTAGTTCAAGCTGTATTTATCCAAAGGTCCCAATTGTGGGAGATCTAAAAATATGTTGGGCCTTATACATGTACTTTTACATATATGACTCAAGATCATTGCAAACTTGATTCGAAAACTATCTACAACTGCATCATGCCATTGGTTAAAGCTATGCTCACAATTCCTGTATTGATATTGATTATCGAAATTCAAGAACGATTCTAGTATCGAGTGTCATATTGAAAGGCATGGTTGACTAAATAGATGACCATGGAGCAATTGTACAGAGATTAGATGTGTTGTACAATGAACTTCAAGGGTGGATAGTCGCTTTGAAAGAGTATGTACTAGGGACTATTGTTGATTTGCAAACGCAGCCTTTTTACAGCCTAGACAACCAACATAACTAGGGAGAAGAATCTTCCACTGGATGTTTTTGACATTTGGTCCATGTGTTCGAGCTTTTCCCCACTATAAGCTGCTTATGCAGGTTGATAGGACTTGGCTGTATGGGGGATATATGAAGATCCTCCTTATTAAGGTTGCACAAAACGGGAACTGAAATATTCTACCGATAGCGTTTGCCAATGTGGAGTTGAAGAACATGGAATCATGATAATTTTTCCTGATTAAGTTATGGAGGAACGTTGTTACACAAGAAAACAATTGCATCATTTTCGATAGATCAAATGAGCTAGTTGTCACAATTACGTGTTCTGGTTTTCGTGGAGATCTATCTACTACATCTGCCACATTGTAGTGAACTTCCATAAGGAGTTCAAGAATGCGAATTGGCACAAACAAGTCATGAACATGGGTAATTATAAGATTTATTTTTTTAATATATTTACAAACGGTGTAATGAAACGTAACATGTCTTAATGGAATACATACGCAGGGTATGAGCTAAAAGAACACCATTTCAGAAAAAGACTAGCGAGCCTTTAGGTTGATATGAACGGTCAAACGAACCATACATTAAAGGAGTGGTTTGGGAGCATAGAGCCATGGCAATGAGCTCAAAGTTTCGATTATGAATCTCGATATGGTCATATGACCACCAACTTGGTAGAGGTCGTTAACTCTATCTTGAAGAGTACATGACATTTTCCAATTTCATATGTTTTCTGAATTACGTTCTATAGGCTGGTAACCTTGATGCCAAGAATGGGGATAAAATAAGTAAATCAAATAGTACCATTTTTGTTAATACACGTAATCGTACTCTCGAACTCAAACCAAAAATTATCTTTTTAATAAAATTAAAAATTTTCAATAAAGTGATATGTTTTTAGGTGGCCAATCATACCTAACCAAAAAAGATTGGTAGAAACTCTATATTTTTTAAAATTTGTTTAACAGACCTAAAATTTGTTACGAAAGCTTGGCAACTCCATTGGAGACTTTAAGAGTCAAGCCTACTTCATCATGTATTATTCCTTACCTTTGATCAAGTGAAGTTAAACTTGGTGTTTAAAATTGATTCTTTCAAATAAATTTTTGTTTGTTTTACATTTTAATTGTGTACTTTTATGTGATTTTTTTTGTTTTAAATGTTACATGATATTTTTATTTTGAATGTTTTTCCACACAAATTGACATGTGCATATCATTACATGAGCTCTATACCTGGGATCTGTCTATTTTAGTGGAAGAAAGTACCTATGCTCTCGTGAGAAGTTAACCTCCGCATAGGCTAGGATACACTCTATGGATTGTAAAGTTTCTATGCTTTTGTAAGGTGTTAACTGTCATGCAAACTTGGAAAATGCACCCCAACCGAATCAAATCCTCTTTGTTTATAACCTGTCAAGGGTGAGGATTGATGTACCTTATTAATCCATATGGATGATAGTAGGGATGATTTAGGGGCTTGATAGGGGCAGTGAAATAGAGAAAGTACTGGAGTAATAAAATCAAAAATAAAGAATTGAACTTTATTTGTAAAACTAGTCCAATTCGAGAAATAGTACTCTCTAAAGTAATGCTTTTCAACTAACAAGTTAAAATAATATATAACAAGCTAAAATAAAGGAATATAATCTGCCAATAGCTAAATTGGTTCTAATTTTTTAGATTAGTTAATCAATCAATAGCCAAAGTGGTTTTGTAACTTCAACAAACTAACTAAATGTGATTTCTTCCATATCTTTTCCATGTGCACTAGATTTTCTCTTTAAGTATACTTGCAAAGGAAGAGTTGCATCAGTACTCCCCCTTATAAGACAACTTGTTCTCAAGGTAAAAAGATGGAAATTATTCGGTAATGAGATCATAATTCTCCCATGAAACTTATTCTAAAGGTCTACCTTTCCATTCAATCAAAAACTCTAATGTAGGAACTCTAACTTTTTGAACTCAACAGTGAGATAAGACTTTTGCAGGAGAAAGAATTATCTCCCAATTTGCAAAAATGGGCCAAGAAATAGGTGGTGAACTAGGCAGCTGACCAATGGCTGGTTGAAGTAGGGATACGTGAAATATTGGATGAACTTGAGAAGCTGGTGGTAAGTTAGGTTCATACGCCACAATATCAATGTGTCGCAAGATTTTACAAGGACAAAAAAAACGTGGAGACAACTTTTCATACTGTTTCTTAACAAGAGATTTTTGTTGATAAGGCTGATGACGTAAGAAAACAGAATCCCCTACCTCAAAAAAGAGTTCTTAATGCTTAGAATTAGATTGAGATTTCATACAAGACTGTCCTTTAAGCAAGTTATCCTTCAAAAGCTTCAGTATGTTGTCACGATGGAAAAATTATTGCTCCAATTTCGCCGCTACAGTCTCGCTAGGAATATAAAGATAAAGATCTGGCGGATCACGACCATATATTACCTTGAAAGGAGTAGTATTTGTTGCTATGTAGAAATCAGGGTTAAAAGAAAATTTGACCCAAGGAAAAAACTACTCTATTCGGTAGGTTGTTCTTGTGCAAAACAATGAAGTGAACTTCTAAAAATCGATTTACAAGTTCTATTTAGTAATCAGTTTAAGGGTGGTAACTTGTGCTCATTCATAATTTTATTTTACTTAATTTGAAAATTTCCTACAGAAAATTGTTAAGGAAAATGACATCTTTGTCAGACACAATAGAACACAGACATAGTGATGAACATCTTGCTTTAATTGAGGCAAAAAGAATTATGCTAACAGTTGCTTAAGAGTTTTCAGATATCCTCCATAGCATGCAGTAAGAGTATTATGAGATTCAAAAAGGATTTTCTGCTTGAAGGTTGCATTGTTAGGAATAACTAGTCTGTTCTTCTAGAAGAACATTTGTCTTGAAACAACAAAATCTAGAAAAGAAATAGGATTAGATGTTAGTGACTACATAATATTGCTAGTGTAAGGTTCTACTTTGAGTGGCTCTTGTAAATCCAACAAATCCAAGCTAACAAGAAGCACTAAAGATAAGAAATCTACAAAATATGGTCTGGGGGAAAGCGCATTAGCTTTATTATTTTCTTTTCCTACCTTGTAAATGATGGAAAAGTCAAATGCAATTAGTTTCATCAAGAATTGCTGCTGCTCGGTTGTCATAATACGTTGTTCCAATAAGAATTTAAGCGTATAGTGGTCTATTTTGACAAAAAATGCCTACCCAAAAGCTAATGTTTCCATTTCTATAAAGTCAACACCAAAGTAAGTAACTCTTGATCATATACTAATTTTATGCTATTAGAAAAGGAAAGTCCCTTACTGAAATAGGCTATCGAATGCTTAACTTGTAATTAGATGGCGTATAATCCTTCGAATGGTGCATTGTATTCTAGAGTGAATGGTTGTGAAAAATCCGGAAAGCGTAATACTAAGACTGAAGTCAACGTTTGCGTGAGGTTGTTAAAAGTTTCTTCTGCAATTGAGGACCATTGAAAGCCATTTTCTTAGTGAGTTGACTAAGAGAACATGATATCAATTCATAATTTTAGATGAATTTATGATAATATCTTGTCATGCCTAGGAAACCACATAACTCTTTTACATTAGTAGGAATAGGCTAAGATTGGATTACTTGGATTTTGTCTTGATCAACCTGGACACATTGAAAAGTTACCACATGTCCAAGAAAATTAACTTAGAATCTTTGGCATGATATATGTTGTTGTAGAGTAGATTAAGAGTTGCACGGAGGTGTTGTAAGTGTTGCTTCATATATTTGTCATAAATAAGGATATCAATGAAGAAGACTAGAACAAATTACTATAAACAAAGCTTGAAAAGATCATTCAGAGCAACTTGAAAGGTTGATGGAGCATTATTGAGACCAAATGACTACAAATTCATAATGCCTTGAGTGCATTCTGAATGTTGTCTTATTTATGTCTTCTGACATGACTTGGATTTAATGGTAGCCAGAAGGCAAACCAATCTCGAAAAAGATTGTTGTAAGCATTGTTTCATATCTTTTTTCTAAATAAGGATATCATCGAAGAAGACTAGAACAAATTCCCGTAAACAGAGCTTGAAAATATCATTCATAGCAACTTGAAAGGTTGATGGAGCATTATTGAGACCAAATGGCATGACTACAAATTCATAATGTCTTGAGTGTGTTCTGAATGCTGTCTTGGTTATTTCTTCTAGCTTAATCGGGTCTAATGGTAGTCGGAAGGCAAATCGATCTTGGAAAAGATTGTATCCCATTGCAATTCATCTAACAATTCATTAATATTAGGAATAAAATATTTATCGGGTATGGTGAGTTTTTTTAGGGAACAATAATCGATATACATTCTCTAGGTGTTGTTTTCTTTTTTACTAAGATTACCAGGCTAGCAAAGGAATTAGTGTTGGGTTGTATAATTCTAGTGCTTAAAAGTTCAGCTACTTGTTTTCTTCTTCAGTTTTTTAGGTATAAGGATAATGATATGGTCGAATGTTTAGAGGTTGGGCATTGGGTATAAGAGGAATGGAGTGAGTATGAGATCAAGAGGGTGGTAAAGTGCTTAGCTCTTGGAAAACAACTTGGTATTCAGAAAGTAATGATTGTAGTGGAGTAGATGATACCCTTTAGCTTAGAGTGTTGCCTACCTATTACAGGCCTTTCTAGCGAGCAAAGAAAATAGAAGACAGTCTTATTGATACATGCACGGATGAGGTGAAAAATATTAAATTTCATTCACTGAAGATGTCAATTTTCAAGTTTAGAAATTCAGTCGACTTGAGATGAACTTTTAGATGGGATCCAAAAATTTCTGGGTTGAGATGTCCCACAATATTCAAAGATCAATCTCTTAACTTCGAAACGCACTTAGAATTACTCAATTTCGAGTTCGAGAGCTTAAGTTATGACTATTTTATTGAATATTGCACGAGCAGAATTTCTAGAGGGGATTTTTACAGAAATTACGATTTTCGGGCCTTTAATTCATGTTTAAATCATATTTGATTCAATTTTAAGCTTAATTTTTACTATATATGAGTCCAATATTGTATTTATTAGGTTTTACTATTTTATTATATATTTATTCCAGATTTTTGGATATTTTTTAAGTATTTTAAGTTTTTTAGGAGTTTTATATTTCTTAGTCAATAAGAAAATTTAGTTAAAAACTACTTCTTGTTTAGATAGAGTTTAAGTACACTTGAGAGTTTTATTTGGATATACTAAGCTAGCCTATATAAAGGCCCCTTAATTGTTCATTAAGAACATAATTGTTTTTTTTCATTAATAAAAATTTCAATTTTGTAAGTTAGTTTCTTTGTGCAAGATTGATTTCTTGTTGTTTTTAGAAGTAGTTCTCTTCTCAATTTGCTTCATGAAGTCATGGGAATTCATTCTTCATCCTTTGATTTGTCAAAGATTATTTCTTGGAGGGTTGATTAGAGCCATTAATTGAGTTTGTTGAGGTTTATTTCTCAAAGGGTTCAATTGGACACTTATCAATCTATCCATCATATTTATCAGTTTATTCGATCCATCTTTTACTTTTTATTCTATCGTTTATTTTATTTATTATTTTGAATATTTATTCTTTATTCTTAAATTTCTTTTCTTTTTTGTTTTTCTTGTTTTCTTGATTCTATTTGGTTTCTTCTTTTCAGGTCAGATCTGAATATTTCTCTCAAGTCGAACAACTTAAATATGATATTGCTCCGCTTGCCCTTTATCACTTATTTGCACCATATTGCACCTGAGTATCGTTACCTATAAGTTAGTAGCCAAATTCTTGAAATAAAGGAGCCAAGTACTGATACCTGGGTATCCCAATATGTGTGCCACCCACCCATATTGAGTCTTGGAGAGGCTTTAGGTTTTCTATTAAAATATCATTTTCCTCTCTTTCTTCTTAAGAACTCTTGTAATTTTTCCTTATATAAAGGGACTATGGGGTAGTTGAATAGACACACTAGTGAGACAATCTTACTTTATCAAAATTTAGGAAAATTTATTTAACTATAAATAAATTCTAATTGTTGTGAGTATTGGAAACATTAATTTTGTTTTTGGTACAAACTTTCCCAACTAGAAAGTTACAGTTTTCGTTTTTGTGATTGATTCATGATAAGAGTTCGCTCTTTTAACAACCAAGGGTTTGAGGATAGTGAAAAAGATTTATGCTTGTATTTGGCAAGTGTCGTTAGTCTAGAATCACATATACCAAGTTTAGCAAAATTTATTACCATAAATAACACAACAAAGGTTAGGTTGTATGAAAAATTTTTAAATTCCCCCGTGCAACAAAACTCTTTTAATAAATAATTTTCCCACAACAACTATTTTAGAATTTTGAAATTTAAATTTAAGGCTTAGAATACATGGATTTTTTTTGTAAAAATTGGGATGAACTATTTGTAGGTTTTTGGATTAAAGTTTTTTCTAGGTTTTTAGGTGGTAAAGTCCGTTTAAATTTTTGAGATCCTCTGTTATTTTAAAAGGGTTAAATATGTTGTCTGTTTTTGTACTTTGACAAAATTTAGGATTTAGTCCATGTACTTAAAAAATTAAAAATTAAGTCTTTCTTATTTTTTTATTTAAATATTTTAGTCCAATCACTAATTTTGTTAGTATTTCTTGTCAAAATTTATCAACTTCTCATGTTGATTAGGCTATATTCATATGATGTGACATATGATTGACAGAAAATAAACATAGTAAGTGGTAAAGATAATGATGAGTGAACTAGGATTTTAAAATAAAAAATAAAACATATTTTTAAATTTCTTTTAAACACATAAACAAAATCTCAAATTTTATCAAAACCTTTTAAAAGTCGATTTTAGAATTTGATTGTTTTGGAATTTTTGAAAAGACCTCAGTACCTATTAGTATGGATATCAAATTTAATATTACACAATCGTCCCAAAATACTTGAATGGTTAGAGTTTCAAAAGTTTTTAATAGCACCTCTACACCTTTCAATGTGGAGATCAAAATTTTGATTCCTTGTACTTAAAACAAATTATTTGGACAACACATTTAAAGTACTAAAAATAACATTTTTTACATTATTTTTTGGTAAAATGATATTAAAAAACGTTTAGATTAATATTGTCATGTAAGTAATTGGGAAGCTAGTCAAATAAGTCGGCATTGTAAATATGTAGGTCGTATTTGAACAACAGAAACAGAAGTAGACAAAAACAACTTCATTATAGGAAAAGTGTGAAGGCGCCTTTGGGTAATTTGAATTATAAGTTTAAATATTTTTACAATTATAAAATTGATAGTTTGATGTGAATCAAGTTCAATCCTGTCCTTGTATTAACAATAATATTGTGAAATTGTTATTCTATTAAAAATTTTATCAATTTCTACTTTTAAAAATCGGTCCTTGCACATCAACACGGCGTTCACATGGCATATCAGTCATTAATTTATTATTCGATCTAACATACAATCACTAATTTATTTATTTTTTAAGTAAAAAAAATAAAATGCAATTTTACTCAACCTAATTTTGCTTGTAAGAAATTATATAATGAAAGACAGTTATAGTTTAGCATTCCTTCCCAAAAGTGATTTCTTTTAGAGTTATATGCAATATTAAATAGACAACTTTTAGAGTTAGAAGTGCTTTTGAACCCAAAAGTAAAGTAGTTTTTTTAGCTTTTACTTTTTGCAAAAGTGATTTAGGAGCAAAAGACAATTTTAACATTTATAAAGTATTTTATATAGTATTTATATTGGGTATTTAATTACTTTCCTATTGAATTTTTTAAAATATATAATATTATATATTTAATTTTTTATTGGTTATATTTTAATATTTAAAATATAGTTTATATATTCAAATTAAATTTTATAAATATTAATATTAATTGTGAATATTTAAAAGTTATATTAAAAATAAATTAAAACAAAATTTTTTATATATTCTCACTAAAATATCATAATATTAATTAATTTAAATATTATTTAAATACACATTTGTTATTTTATAACACTATATCTAAAATAGATATTTTATTTTTTGATAACAATACTAAACATTTAAATATTAAACTAAACAGTATTTTCGAAATCACTTTTTGATAATATTTTTTAAAAGCACTTCAAAGCTAAATTAGCCCTACGAGAAGGCAGGTAGGGTCCAACTACTGGTGGGGTCGCCCAAGCGACAAATAAAACGCTGTATTTTATAGTGACACGTGTTTCACTCTAAGGAAGAGTTAAATCTGGTCATGTGACTGCACGTGCTGACTGGCAAATTTTCCCGTGCGGACCACCCACGCTACATCAACGTCCCACATGGTTCAGTGGGAGATATTATTTGAATGTGGTTGTGAGTAGTTTAGGTGATTCAGTGGATAGAAATGGGGATTTAGATTTGTCATTTTCAAGACTCATTAGTTTTGGGCTACTTCAATTGAGGCCTTCCCAATTAGTAATTCCAACACATATCCACAATACTCTTCTTCCCTTTTGGGCTAACCAAATCCATGGGATGCTTAACCACACCCTTGCTCTAAAGCGTCACCTATTTCATCCTAGGTATATGTTACAAGTTATAAATATTTTGTAGTATAAAATATGAATATTTTAATAATATAGATTTGAGTATTTGTTTAAATCATGTTTAGTTTCATTTATTCTTCTCATTTCTGGTGTGTCACTATTCACTCTCGTATATATAATATGTAACTTCAAATTAAGTTTTAATTAAACATTAATTACTATTAAGTCTATATAAGATATTAGTTTTTATAAAATATTATTTTAATATAAAATGAACTTGATTGTAGAAGGAAATGGCTTTCAATATGAAAATACCAAAAATGGGAGTGGTCTTCAAGTTGCAAAAAATCCTTTTAACATCTACCTATTGATTTTATATGACATTATGCATGAATTAAGATGCCTTGTTAACAATAAATAAATATTTGAATGTGTAAAAATAAAATATTTCAATCACCTAATTACACTTTGGAAGGGCATATATAATGAGGAGAAGGCCAAACCTAGAAATCAATTTGTAACCACCTGTTTTTAGTGAGATTGAAACAGTGATTTCGGGACCACAAATCCGAGTCAGAAAGAAATTTTATTTTAATATTATTGCATGGTCTACATTACGATAGAGATGACATATGAAATTTTCATTAAGAAAATTTTATCGGTTATATGTTTAATTGCTAGAAAGGACCAAATTGCATAGAGTGCAAAAGTTGAATTCTAGTAGCTAGAGGGATTAAATAGTTATGGAATTCAAAATTTGAGGTCCTTATAAGGCAAATAGACCATTAAGAGAAGTTAGTAGATATTTATGATGATTCATCCATGAAAATTTAAGAAAAGAAAAGGACTAAATTGAAAAGTGGAAAAATAAAGATGATAATTAAATTAAAAGACAAAAATATCATTTTATATCTTCATCTTCCCCAAATTTTCTATGGAAACCCTAGCTAAGAGAAAGAAATTCAAGCAAGCTTAATTGGGTAAGTAATCTTGTCCAGTTTTTAGTAATTTTTATATTTCCGAGATCGTAATAACCTAATCTAGCAATTTTGGGGATCAATTTGTAAAGTTATCAAAGTATTAAATTTTTTTCCATGGATGAGGATGCTAAAATTCTGAAATTTATGGTAGAAAATGAAAGGTTGTTGATAGACAAATAACTTTTGTAAAAGAAATTTTCATGAAATTGTTATTTAGGGACTAAATTGAAAAGATGTAAAGTTTATGGAAGATTTTTTATTTTTGGAAAATACATGGACTGTTATTGTTACATGAAAAATTCGGCTAGGCTTGGAATAAAGATTAAATTGCATGAATTTCATTTTCCGATCCTAGAGACGAAATTGGAATTAATTAAAAGTATAGGGGCAAAATGGTACTTTTGCCTAAAATGTGAACTTGATTGAATTGAATATGAATTTCATTAAATTGAGTTAAATTTACTCGTATAGATCTGGATAGACCTAGTACGGAACTGGATAGAGGAAAATAAAAAGTATCGGATTAGTAGTTTCTCGTAAACGAACAAGTGTCGAGGTAAGTTCGTGTAACTAAATTGTGTGTATTACATGTTTGAGTGAAATGTTGTATATGTGAATGTTGAATTATGAATTTGGTATGTTTATGTAACACCCCCTAACCTCAAACCGTCACCGGAACAGGGTTATGGAGCATTACCAGACATATCGGATAACTTTTAACTAATTCACAAATAAATAACAGACATAGCATACTTTAATCATTTTCATTTCGTATTTGTATAAATTATGTCATTTTAGTTCCATTTCATACTTATAACCAGTTTAAACATCATTCTACAACCGTAATCACAAAACTCTTATACTAAACCTATACATCACCTAGGTACATGCCATATTATCAAAACAAAGGTACATCACTAAAATTTCTCTAAGGTCAAGATTGCTCTGGATGCTAGACCGGACACTGGCTTTCTACTAACCTGTGCACGGAAACAACCGTACATTGAGTATAGGTATACTCAGTGGTATTACCATAATTCAAATTAATAACATTAATCGATAAATTATATACATTTAATTTATGTCTACAATTATTCATTAATTTTCTCATACTTTAAATCAACTTGATAATTAATAACAATAAGCAATATTTCAAATCTTGTATTTCATTGTATTCATACCTTATTTCACTATCTCAATTCCATTGGATTTTTCACATCTTATTCCAATAGTTCATTTCAATTCATATACAATTCATTCAATTTATCACTGTATTCAATATCAATTCTATTGCAATTTGTACTCATTAATATCATATAACAAAAATTTACTCTAATCACATCATGAACTTTGGGTTCATATCTTCAAATCTCATATCTCGATTTCCAATTCACATATCAATTCACAATTTCAGTTTCTCATTTCTTTCCATAGCTCAATCAATCACACTTATTCAAATTTTCTCATTTCAATTATTTACCCCTATTAACAAGACTCGGACCTTGGCGGATACACGAATCCAACCAAACACACCAGAATGACACCCAGTGCCTCATCGGATAGTTCGAAGTAATAGTTAACACCTAGTGTCTCATCGGCCAAGCCGAAGTAAGTTGGTACCCAGTACCTTATCGAATCTATCCGAAGTAATAGTATGACACCCAGTATCTCATCGACTCAAGGTCAAAGTATCCCTGAACACTTCCAATCCTATGGCATGCCAACTATATCCAACTCAGCCCGACTAGTTAATAGGGTATTCAAATCAATTTTCTATTTCAAATTCACTTTCCATTCAATCACAATTCAATTCAGATTCACTTCCCACATTCTAATCAATATACAATTCAATACCAATACATTTTTCCACTTTCCAACCAATGTACCATCAAATGCTCATATATAATCATACCATTTCAATTTCTCATGTTTGTGTGTTTAGGTTATTGATTACATTGAATTGGATGTACATTACTTTTAATTCAAATCATATCACTTGGTCAGAGACATATCACACTATCCTTCAGAATTCTCGGTACATAAAGCAAGCTAACTTTTGATATAATGGCATGTATAAGCAAAGTTAGGCATAATGATGAAATATTTTGGTTGTAGCTAGCCATTGGAATGGCTAGTGTAAGGCATATTTTGATGTAATAATATAAGCCTTATTAAGTTTGATGTGTGATAAAGTGGTGATATGATGGGAAGTATACAAACCTATTGATGAATGGTTTTGAATTAACATAATTGATAAAGCATGCCTATAAGCATAAATGTATCTTTGGTAAGTTTAAACACTTGAACATTTGAGATAATATGTCATGCATAAAACTCGGTATTGGCATTGATTTGAAGGTTATGAATTGGTTTGTGAATGTGCTTGGATGATGTTGTAGGTGAAAGGCAAATTGGGTGAGAAAAGTGGTCTGAAAATGGCCTATTTTTCATCCACACGGGCAGAGACACGGGTGTGTGTCTCAGCTGTGTGTGACACATGGCCAAGCGCACGGTGTATGGTTTGGCCGTGTGTCCCCTGCACCTAATTTTTGAAAATTAAATTGTTCACATAACCTAGCACATGGGCGTGTGGTTGGTCGTGTGACCCAAGTTAGAGAGTTATACAGGTATGGGCACGGGCTGGGACACGGTCGTGTGCCTCACATCGAATGCCCACACGGCCTAGGACACGGACGTCTCACTTGGCCGTGTGAGCCACACGGGCGTGTGTCCTTTGCACCCAAGAAATATTTTGAAATTTCGTAAAAAATTCTCTGAGTTCCCGATTTAGTCTCGACTTGTTTCTAATGTAAAAATTGGGTCTCGAGGGCCCATATAAGGGACATTATGATTGAATATGTTTGATTTCGGATATAAATAGTAAATGATATGAAATAATTATAATTGATCTGTGAACTCCGGTAATGCTCCGTAACCCTCTTCCGATTGTAGATATAGGTTAGGGGTGTTACACAATTTGTTACTAGAGGAAAAATGAGTTGAAATATCACATGACCAAGCATGCATGTCTATTCTAATAGGCCATGGGTGTATTTAACTAATGTAAAAAAAGTAATGTAATATAGCTTCAATGCCCAAAAGATAATAAAGTTTACCAAGATTGTGAAAAGCAAATCAAGGCTCTAGTTGTGCAATGGAAGAAGTGTCTAAGCATAAATGAGACATAAGAACAATGATATCATCAACATAAATTAAATAAAAAGACATTATGAAAATAATGAAACAAAAGAGGACAAAGTTTAGAACCTGAAAAATCAAATTCTTTAAATAAATTGATTGTTCCCACAATTCTAATATACATCAATTAGATTTATTGGATTGATTTAAAAAAAATATGAAAATTTAAGATAATTGATTGGGTAATTGATTAAACCTATAAATATTAGATTGATTGAAATTCAATCTAATATCAAAATAGCTATCAGTCACTTCCCTAATCTACAAAAATAAAGAAGTGATTAGGGGAAATGCTAGAAGATATGACTTAATTACCTTTGGGGAATCGAGTTAATGAGTAAAGCTAGTTGGAGACCTTAAATAGGAGCCTAAAAATACCGAGAGAGATTTTGGAGTTTAAATTGTAGTTTATCGAACTCACTAAAATTCTTCATAAAATTGGAATTAATTTAGGCAATTATATCTATAAAGACAACAATCAAGATAATACTTAAGGTTATAACCATGAGTCATATGTAAAAATTGTGTTTTTCACAGAAGAAAACTAGTGGAAGTCTGTTTAATTGGTAATCGATGAGTGAGATTCAATAATGACATTAGTAGTGAAGCAAGGTGGCAAGAGTAATGTTATTTGGAACACGAATCGATCTGATATGAGGAATGAAAATTGAAACGATAATTGTTATGTGTTTGAAATGTAATTTGATAGAGGTAGCCTTATTTGATTCATTTAGTAGGAATAAAATATGATTTTTTTTTGTTTAGTAGGAACAAAATATTTTTTATTGGAACAAAATATATATATTTTTTTATAAATGTGTTGATAAAAGGATCAAACTAATTATTTTTATAAATATAATGATAAAAATCATATTATTTTTAAATAAAAGGCTTAAATATAAAATTGTTACTTGAACTCGTCCACTTTTCTCAAATTGGTAGTTAAGGTTTTTTTTTGTCCCAGATTGGTACCTGAACTTTTTTTTCCGTCAACTAAATTGATATTTTTTTTCTAACGTTGTTAAGTTCAAGGCATGTGACATAATAGGATTGTGACATCTGGCATTAATGACATCATGATGATGTCATAATCTAAAAAAAATATTAAAATCAATAAAAATATTTTTTAAAAATAAAATAATTATAAATAAAAATATATATTTACTTTGCTTTTCTTTTTCCCTTTCCTTGACATTTTTACACCCAAACATTCTTCTTCTTCTTCTTCTTAGACTTTTTTGTTGTCTTCACTTTGGTTGCAGGGGAAAGATTTGATGGGACATCGTTGTTATTGTTGTTGTTTCAACGACAGCGATGGAGGGGGTTATCATCGTTGATTGTGGAGACTAAATTAAAGCATCGTCATTGTTGTTATTGTTGTTGTTCTTACACTTCTATGTTGTCTTTACTTTGGTTACAAGGGAAGGATTTGATGGGACATTGTCATTATTGTTGTTGTTTTCGACAGCAACAATGGAGGGGTTATCATCGTTGATTGTGGAGACTGAATTAGGGCATCACTGATATTGTTCTTCTTCTTCTTCTTCAATTAGAATTTTTTTTATCTTCGCTTTGGTTGTAAGGGAAGGATTTGATGGAACACCGACGTTATTGTTATTGTTTTGAACGAAAGTGGCGGAAGGGTTATCATTAATGATTATGGAGACTAAATTAAGGCATTGGAAAGGAGTAGTTGAGGAGAGATATTTTTGTTTTATAGGTAGAGGTACTTCGGCATCCTCTTTGAATTCGTCAAAGTTTCCAGGAGCTTTAAGTGGGTTTTGGGTGTTGTCAGAAGTCGTTGTCGTCTTGGGATATTCTTCAGAGAGAGAATCCGAGGAAGCCGCGAGAAGTTGGGTGGTTTGGGGTTTGCTAGTGCTAATGCCATTTGGGGTTTCAATGTCTTTAATGGGCACGACTTCGTCGTGGAGCAAAGTATCATTTGAAGGTGGTGTGGCGACAATGGTGGAAGGCAATGGTTGGTTGTGGCATTCATGTTTATAAGTGGGTTGGAGTGAGTCTGTTGAATTGAAGTAGAGATTTCAGGGGGGAAACTTCAGTTTCCCATTACAATTAAGAATTAACCAATATTTTTAAATATATTTTTAAAAATATTTTATTGATTTTTAATATATTTTTAGATTATGACATCATAATGATGTCATTAATGTCATGTGTCACAATACTATTCTACCACTTGTCTTGAACTGAACAACGTTACAAAAAAAATATCGATTTTTAACGAGAAAGAATTTTGTGTATCAATCTGAGACAAAAAAAAATTAAATACCAATATGGGAGAAGTGGACAATGGACAAATTTAGGTACCAATTTTATATTTAAGCCCAAATAAAAAATTTCAAAAAAGTAAAATAAAACAAAATAATCTTGTGGTAATTCACGAAAATAAAATTAAGACAATAAAAAGAAATTCAAAAGTGATTTGGTATGAAAATTTGAACTTGTGTGAAATTTTGGACCATTAAAAACTTAGGAGTGTGAAAAAATAAGTCAAATTTTATCTTAGTGTTCGATAAATCATAGAAAATTTTCATTTCCAATGAAATGAAAATTTTCAACATTTAATATTTTAAATGTGTTTGATAATCATTTTAATTTTTTACTTAATATAAAATTTTCAACAAAAACTGTGTTGAATAAGATAAGTAAGTAGGTAGCTACTTATCACTTAATGTAGAAAATATTGAGTTGATTAAAATGATAAGATTAAAATTAAAAATAAATAAATATTTTTGAACAATAAAAGTATAAATAATTTTTTAAAATTAATATTTACTTTTATCAAACAATATAATTATATTCAATACTTATATGTACTAATTTATCAAACAATTTTTTAATATAAATTCAGTACCTATAAAATATAACAATAAAAACTCAGTACTTACATTTTCAGCATTTGTGAAACACACTCTTACTGAAAAAAAGTTAATCTAATTTCTTGTTCATATCTCTTTATTATTGTCAAGCATAGCATACGCTTATAGAGTTAGTTTAATTTATAGCTCATTTCTCTTTATTCCTGAAAAGTAAAGCTAAAATGCTAAAACTCACAGATTTGGGATACTTACTATTTGTGATCAGACGATCGAATATATATAAAAAAACACATTGGTTTTCAATAATTTTAAGATTCCCAAGGATTAGTTTTGTCATTGTTTTATGTTACTTTTGCGAATTACTCGTCACCTACACGTTATAAAAGCTTATTAAAATGATGTTATCTTACATTAACTAAATCCCTGAATCTGTTTAATTATTGTTTATAGAGGAAATCCATGGTCCATGTAATATTACTAATAAAGAATTGATCAAAATCGTACTCTTGGAAGACCAAATCAAGGCAGCTCATTGAAGTGGACCTGTAAGGACCCTAATTAGACAAAAGTTGCACCGCCTGTTTTTATGTTTCTTTCACTATCCAACGCTACATTTGACCAAGGTGCTTCCAAGAACAAGTAATTTGAGAAATATTGTTTTTTTAAGCAAGATTGAGTTCAAATCGTAGTGTGAGCAGTATATGCCTCAATAACTGCACTCTAATCGGATTTCCAATAACACTAAACAGTCAAAGATCTTCACCATTTGAACTTACATAGAAATTTGATCTCTTTAAATATGGTGAATGAATGACACTAGAACTCTTGAAATAATATTCTTGTTTCGCAACATTCATCATACTCCAATCAACAATGTTATTGCACAACATTTAATTACAATTGGTGATGCAATTGGCAGTAAAATCACAATTCAATGAATTCTTTTAACATTTTAGATATTTTAATCTAAATTATTATCCATTTGTATTATAAAGATAGTTAAAACTTCTCTTTTCCCGAACCTTAAAATTTATATTTAAGCAAGTAGAGAATTTTTTTAGCTTGAAATTGCAAAGATGAGGAATGATTAAATATATCAGAGAATATATCAGCCACAATGGTAGACCAAACTTTTATGTTTATACCTGTAAACAATTTTAAAGGACCCTTATTTACAAGTTGTGACTTTTAATGGGGTGGGGTTTGAATTTAATTGAAGATTTGATTTTGTTACTATTGTACCAATAATATTTAGTTGAGAGGATAAACACAAATTTATGTGTTCAACAATCTCTAAAGAAGGTATGAAAGGTCAAAGTCTCCATACTATATGGTGCCATCATTCAGAAAATAAAGCTACTTTTTAACTTTATGCATATATGAACACTACATCAACATCATTGATTTGACGATCAAATAAATTTTATCCTAATTAAGTGGATAGACTTAAGTGATTCCGCTATATCTTTGTTATTTCCCTTTTGTGTTTTATATGGCTTAGAGCCTTTGAGAAAAAAGAGTAAACAAGTATTTTCATCTTTCCTTTTCATAAATTTTTGGCTTATAAACTATACAATTTTTTTAAAATTAGTAATTAAACCATATTCGGTTATCCAAAATAGTATCTAAACTCTTCCCTTTTTTCTTAAGTTAGTATTTAAATTCTTTCTTTGTTACTTAAATTATTCTCTGTTTTTCAAATTATCGCCGTCGCTAAAAAATTATTAGCCAATCACTTTTTCCCAATTTTAAAAAATTATGCGTTTATTCTCAATTCTTTTAATGTAATCTTTTTCAAACTATGCTCACATTAAAAAGGGAAAATATTCTCTATTTTTAAAAGTTCTTAGTCGCTACAAATTCAAATTGAATTGAATTACAACTTCTTCTTTTTTCATTCTTTCCCTCCTCACGATACCATTAAAAAAATTACATTAAAAAAGAAAAAAAGAATCGTACGGAGAAAAAAAGTGAAAAAAATTAAAAAGTTCTAATCAATTCAATTTGAATTTTTAAAAATTAATTTAATTTAATTCTATTTAAAAGTGCCATGTGTCACAAAATGATTGGCTAAGAGATTTTTTTAACAACGGGGGTAATTTAGATAATATAGTTTGGTTTAGGTATGACTTTGAGTAACGGAGTATCGTTTAGGTAAATATTGTAAGCAAAAACAAGTTTAGATATCAAGTTGAGAAAAAAATGTATAGTTTAGGTAACACTTTGGGTAATGGAGTATAGCTTAGGTACCACTTGTAACAAAAAAAAGTTTAGCTACCAACTCTGAAAAAGTGTAGAACACCCCAAAACCCAGCCTAGAAGTTTAGACTGAATCCCAAAGGTTACATTGGCCACCCAAAGTGGCGGAAACAAAAGCACTTATTTAAGCTTAGAAAATTCCTTCTGGAACCACTATTCTCCCTAGTTATAGCAAGTTAGATGAAACTTAGTTAAGTTTTGAAAAAATGTTTAATTGGCATTAAACGCAAGTCGAAAATAAACCAAAATGGTATTCCTTGAACAGTTCCGAAAGCATCAAATTTTGTCAATCAAAAACCAGAATTCGAAATCAGTGATATAACGGAACACATAAGTTGTTTAAAATTGAAACACATAACTGATCGAAAATCCAAACTCAACCCATACCACAGTTTTTATAATCTTCATTTCAAACCATTTTAAAATAATAAACTGAATTTTAAGAAGCATCATTTAAACCAAACCTAACACTTATCAGTCCGAGACCTCCAGCTGCCGAATCCAGCACCTAACCACGCAAATTACCTATAAGGAAGAAACTAAAAGGGAATGAGCTACAAGAGCTCAGTGTGAATCCAAAACCAATCGAAGGATAAAGGATGAAGAAGCTAAACAGAAATTAAACACATAATTGCACTAAATTAGCATACAAAAAATTGTACACAGAACGAGATCCCAGTCACATACGTTAATTTAATACCTCAGTTCTCGTGTAATTTAACATTCGTAAACATTTTCAAAGGAAGTTTATGCAAGCAATATGCATTTAAATGTATAGTAAAAATGTAACATACATGAACCCACCCAACCAGCCAAACACCATTTCGTCCACCTTGCATACCATGTTAGGGCTACAGTAGGCCATGCACCCTACACACCACATAGAACCATAATAGGCTCATCCACCCTACACACCACGATGTGGAACTAAGCCACTCAATAACCATATGCAAGTGAACTAACTAAGCCACTCAATAACCATATGCAAGTGAACTGACATATGTACAAATATGTTCAATATTACCACTATAACAAAATTTTGCAATTAAACTGCCGAATCAAGCTTCCTTCTCTCCATAACCAAATCCCAAAATTTTGATTCCCATGCATAAATGTACAGACATGCAAACGAACATATAGAAATACACATATTCAGTCAATCAAATCCAGAATCAATTTTACATGTATTCTAGTATTAAATTATATCTCTCATCTATTTATCCCTATAATTGCAAATACATACACAAGTCTAAGCCGAAACACAGTCCCAAACACATTTACAGAGGCCTCAATGAACGTTGGATTACACAGAAACTAAAACGAGTTACAAGGCCGTGTGAAAGAGGCACATAGCCATGTGCGGAGACACACGCCTGTGTGACTGAGTTACATGGCCATGTGAATAGCTCGTGTAACTTACTATGCAATTGTGCAAAATTAAACAAAATTAAAAATTAAAGTAGACATGGTCGTGTGGCAAACTCAACCACCTGTGTGGCTAAGAAACACAGTCGTGTGTCCAAGGCACACACCAGTGTGAAAATTGATAAAATTACCAAACAGTAGCAACACAGCTGTGTGGCCAAGCCGTGTGGCACTAGAAAACGTCAAAATCCCTAATTTCACAGCGTCACACGATTGTGTGGACCGCCCGTGTGTGGCACACACCCGTGTGGCCACCCGTGTGGTCATGAAAGCACACCAAAACAAGCTAATAGTCATGTAATTCACCATCAAATTGAACCCCAACTGCTTATGTTCAGAAACATACCAAAAATTGCCGAATTTCATGAAATCCAACAACAATTCAATACTGAAATTAAACAGTTTTAGAAACACACCTAATTTTGCGATCTAAAGACCCACCAGACTGAAATCTCTATTCCACAAACATACTAGTTTATCAGAATTCGACTAAATAATTTGAAAGTAAAAACAAAAATAAATCATTCAATAAACCCAAAGGACGACACTTACCCGATACGACACTCAATGGAACAATGAATGACTTTGAGAAGCAATAACTAGCGACGACAATTTTGAAATGAAAAAAAAGAAGAACAAAAGGGGAAGGAAAAATTTAAAATAAAAACAAAAAGAGAACGTTGAAACAGAGGAGTATAGAAGTCAACAAAGCACAAATCTAAAAATTAGGGAAAAACCAAACTAACGTGAGAAGAAATGCCAACATGAGAGAAGTTTTAGGAAATTTTTATCTATTTATTATTATTCTCTTATAAAATAATTTTCAAAAAAATAATTATTAAAAAAATTTATCAAAACCCCTCAGATTTTTTTAAATACATACATTTTTAAAGAATTGAACCGAAACTACTTAAAAACAAAATCCCCACATTGCATACACGTGGACTCAAACTCCAGACTAAAAGCTACCAAAGACCTAGCCACTGAACTAGAAGGCTCAATCTGACACTAAAATGTGAAAATCAAGTTAATAGTCCCATCGAACCGCTATCCCAACCAACTAACCTGAATAATTCTAACCCCAAATTCGGGGCATTACAAAGTGTATAATTTAAGTACCATCTTGTGATTTTTAATAAGGTTTTAGGTTTAATTTCTTTTAAAATATTTCGAAGTAATGTACCAATAGAAAAAAAAACAAAAGCTAAACTCGTTTTCTTTTATATGGTTGATCATATGTCTGATTCTTTTTAAGAAGTTTATCAATATAATCATAATTATAATAAAAATTATACATAATACATGATTGATTAAATAGACTAAAATTTGTAATATATCTAGATCTCAATCAAAATAAATCCAGACAAATTGGGAATAAACCCAAAACAATTTAGAGAACAACTCACACGTAACATTTCTGCATGGTCAGACTCAAATTAAGAGCTTAAAGTTACATGATATCAACCTTTGTCAACATTTTCAAAACTTCATTACAGTTTTTTGACACATGACTGTTGGAGTATGCCCAAAAACCAATCATAAGATTATTTTAATCACATACTTATTCACCTAGTTTATTAGTAAAAAACACTGTCATTATTATTTCAGTTTCTATTTCTATGTATTAAATAAATTGTTTAATAATAAAATCCTAAGAATAATATGGTTATTCTTAAATGTCCTTAATCAAGTATTATTGTGGGTTTAGACAATAATAATGCATTTAGATTGATATGTAGTTGATTGATGACAACATGTTGTCATTGACATAAGGATGTCAAAGTCAATGCATAAGTACATGTTAGAGAACAACGTATTGGACTAACCCTCTATGTATGATCCTTAGACTTGATATCATCATTGTTCCAACATTGTGAGCCGTATGTTTTTACGCAATCAAATGCCTTTCGTAAAGGGTTGTACTATAAATATTAATGTTGGATGTGTCACAATCTATGTAGCAGACTGTGAGTGATTAAATAGGATCAGTCCCTCCTACATAATGGGGGAAATATCTTCGACCTCTTGATCGAGTAAGACTAAAAGTGCATGGCAATGTTCAAATGAATAGATATGAGATATCACACTTATTTGTTTATATTAATATACTTGAGAATCAAGAAACAAGAGATTAGACTATACAATTGTCAATATTGCATGGCTTGTATTTAATCTAGATATCAAGGATAAAGGAATGTACTACATAATGACAATATCATAGAAAGGTTATGTCGAACCATAACTTCTTGTAACTTGGGTATCAAGGATGTATTGCTAGATGCCACTCACTTTTTGTAGCATTATAAAAGTTCTAATATTACTATCAACATTGCATGATCCTATAGGGTAATTCCCTATGGTTATTACGATTGGAATATATAGAAAAAGTAGGTTTACATTTAACTTGAATCTCGAATTAAATTAATTATAGAAATATTCACATAATTAATTTAATTCAATCAAGGTAAATATTAAGATAACATATGTGTATACTTGATGTACAAACATAGATAATCCAATTTAATCGTGTGAAATGAGTTTCGCATGATATAAAATTGAATTTACATTCAAAACACGTTTTTGAATAAAAAGAAAGGATATCCATCCTTAACCATGACTTTCAAAGGTTATGAATAAAAACAAAAAACATACAAACCGTTAATAAATAAAACCCTCAATTTTTAACTTGCTTGAAAAATATAGATACAACTAGCAAATGTGTGATATTTGGATTAGTGTAAAATCTTTAATAGTTTATTCCCTTTAAAAGGTTTTAGAGGTTTTTCATTTATAGTTGTCAAGGGGATATCGAAGAGGCTGGAATTTTTGCATTGCGGCTATGGTTTGCAACACGGGTTAAGGAATCAACTTATTCTAGTGTTGCTTTTAGATCACCTAAGGTATATCTTCGACCTTTTTCAAAACCTGGGTTTGTTCCTTGTACATGAATCCTTGGTTGTGGTCACAAGAATAATTTTTTCTCTGTGCTAATGGGTGTATTGGCTATTCACCAGTGGTATTAAAGCCACTTGTACAATACAGATTCAGGATTATTTTGACTGGTTGATGAAATTGTATGAGTTACATGCTTTTTGATTCAATTTATCTAATTTGTGATATGCATACATGCGCTATAATGTTGTTTTATTATTTAGATTCATTTGTAGCATGATTTGAATTTGGTTATATGTTAACCCTATATTATAATATATTTTATTAATTCACCTGATTAATTGTTAATTGTTAAACTAGATGCTTATCAGATTGTATATTATTTCATTAATTGTTAACAAATCTGTATATTATTTATAATTAATAGTTAATTGTATAGTAACAAACTAATGGAACAAATGTTGTTCCGATAAGACATTACACTAATTATGAATCTTGGAAATGTTTTTATTTCAATTAAAAATTGGCAAATGTTGATGATTTTTCCGTAAAAATATAATGCCGACCCACTTGCGAATTCAGGATCTATTCTCCTTGGGTCCAATCCGATTTACTGTCAGTCCAACTAGTTACATTTATGTCTCTGTCTTCTTGGAGTCATCTACTCTGATGCCCAAGACAAAACATCTTCCTAATTGGATTTGATCGATGACATATTAGTCTTTCAATAGGTTTTCTCATTTTCTATTAGACTAAGGACGTGTTTAGGTTCATCTACTAATATAAGTTGTGTTTTTGTATTACGATCTGATCACGTAATACTGCTTAGTATTAGTTAAACATTAGACAACCAGTGAGCAATATTTACTTTTATTTTGTTTTGTGTGTAAAAACCATGTGAGGACAATTATACAAAGTATATCAATGTAATCAATGGATTTGTTTTATTAACCAACCTGTTCAAAAAAATTACGAGTTTACAAACGAATATACTATACTTAGGGCACCAAATTTAACATCCAATAGTTCATCACTTTTACTAATGATTTTAGTAGATACGCATATGTTTATCTCATGTGATATAAGTCTAAAGCCCTTGAAAAGTTCAAGGAATTCAAAATTGGAGTACAAAACCAACTAGGCAAGAATATCGAGGCATTTCGATCTGGTTGAGATAGAAAATATTTGAGTCTAGAGTTTGATAACCTTTTGAAGAAACATGGGATTGTCTCAAAAATTTGTTGGACATGCTTCGCTCAATGATGAGTCATGCTGATCTTTTGACTTCATTTTGTAGGTATTCAGTTGAGCCAGTTGCTTTTACACTAAATTATGTTCCATCTAAATTGGTTGAAAAACAACATATGAGATATAGACTGGGGAACGTCTTAGTGTCATGAGGCTAAAACTTCAGTCTTCCAGTCCATCCGACCTTAAGCGATTTTTTCAATTCAAATGCACCTAAGTCATCCTAGCTTTCGAAAGATGAAAATTCTCCTAGAAGTTTTTTAAGGCACCAAAACATATAGCGAAAATAACCCGAAACGAAAAGAGCAACAAGAGAGTTAAAAAGCTACAAGAAAACAATGTACACCAAGTATTTGAGTACATGCTCTCAACATATTCTTAGCTCAAGAATAACTAAACATAATAGGATGATTAAAAATGAAGGAGGAGGCCTCTATTTATAGTTGAGCTCCCCTAAAACCAACGATACAGATTGAGTTACACCGATAATCAAGATTAGATCCTATCTTTAATTAAGAGTCCTAATGGATTTAAAATTTATACAATCTTAAACTGGAGCTTCCGTCAACATTTTCTTTAGCTGATCAAAACTCTGTTGGCACTTATCAGACCAAACAAAATCAACATTTTTCTGTAATAATCTGGTCATCGGCGAAGCAATAATCAAAAATTTTTGAACAAAACATCGATAGTAACCTGCTAAACCTAGAAAACGTAGCACTTCGAAGACATTTTTTGAAGTTTTCCAATTTATCATAGCAAAAACTTTACTCGGATCAACTCGAATCCCATCAGCTAATACTATCTGACCCAAAAATCCAACCTCACGAAGCCAGAATTCACATTTACTGAATTTTGCATACAACTGTTTTTCTCTCAAAGTCTGTAATACAATTATCAAATGTTGTGGATGCTCGGATTCTATCTTTGAATAGATTAATATATCATCAAGAAACACAACAATGAATCTATCCAAATGAGGTTGAAAAATTCGAGAACACTAAGATCTGAGATCTATCTTCGAGAACACTACGACACTTTTCAATTGATCAAACAAATCATCAATATGTGGCAAAGGGTATTTATTTTTAATTGTGACTCTGTTCAACTATTTGTAGTCTATACACAGTCTCAAAAAATTGTCTTTCTTTTTCACAAGCAAAACATGTGCACCCCAAGGAGACATACTTGGTCTAATAAACCCTCGATCTAATAACTCTAGCAATTGTGCTTTCAATTCTATTAGTTTAGCTGGTTCCATACGATACGGTGATATTGATATCGGCATAGTCCTATGAATCAAATCAATCACAAACTCAACTTCACGATTAGGAGGTAAACCCGACAACTCTTTAAGAAATACATCAACGAACTCACTAACAACAGGTAACTGATCTAACTTTGATTCTAAATCTCGGGTATCAAGGATATATGCTAAAAATGCTTTGTTACCTTTTCGTATCAATCTCCGAGTAAAAAAAGCTGAAATAATTCTAACATCATCGTTCGGATTCTCAAGCTCAACTGAAATATCTCTCCTATCTAACATTTCAAATCGGTCTGTTTCTATTTATAGTTTACCACAGCATCATGAAAAGATAACAAATTCATACCCAGAATAACATCAAATTCCCAAAAGGGTAACAACATCAAATCAACAGGGAATTCACAGCCCTTAACTTTTAGTGGACAATTACGACAGACTAAATTAACTATCACACTTTGACCTATTGGAGTAGTAACTTGAATATCATAATCAGTAGATTCAACAGACAACTTCTTTTTTGTTACTAATGCAGTGAAAATATAAGAATGAGTTGACCCAGGGTCAATCAATACATACACAGTAACATCAAAGAGATAGAATGTACTAGCAATCACATCTGGAGTAGTAGCTTCCTTTCTAGCTCAAATGACGTAGGTACGAGCAGGTGCTTTAGCCTCTGACCGAACAACAGTGTCTTTCATTCCTGAACGAGTAGTCCTGGTAGCACTATTCTGGCCCAAACGTCTGCTTTTTTAAGAAGTAGACATTTGCTTTTCTTTCTGATCTTCATCATCTTTTGGCAATTTAGGACAATTATGAATAAAATGATCAGTTGATCCATATCTATAATAGGATCCCGTTCTACCTCTAAACTTACCAAGGTGATATTTCTCGTAAAATTTACAGTTAGGCTTCGGAGTATTTTGTACACTATCCATACTATCAACTGGTCTAGTAGGTACCCCGAAATCATCTTAAATCATCTTGTTTTTATTCTAACGTTCAGGCACTGAGGTAGCTCTACTAAAATCATCTTTAGCCTTTTTCATCGGTGATGCCAAAAATGATTTAAAAGAACCTCTCTTGTGAAACCCTCAATTCCGCCTGTCTCGTTGCATCTTATAGTTGTACACTTCTTTCATTTTTTGTGCACGATAAGACACAACAACAAATTCTCGTATCTCATTGCCTTCAATCATCATTCAAATTTCATCATGACCATCTTCAAATCGGATACACATTTCTTCTTCAGTAGGTACAATTTCTCGAGCATATTTATTGAGATACATAAATTCTCTCTCATATTCAACTACTGATCTATTTCCCTGACGTAACTAAAGAAATTCTCTCTTTTTCTTGTCCAAATAATTTTTTCTGAAATATTTTTTTTAAACTTAGTCTGGAAAAATTCCCAAGAAATTTTCTCCTTTGGTACCACAGCTACTATCATCGACCACCAACTATATACTTCATCCTTTAATAAAGAAACAACACATCTAAAAAATCATCGAGAGGGCAAGCCATTTCTTCAAAAATCCTTATTATATTTTGAAGCCAATACTCAACTTTGACCTGATCATCCTCTGATCTGCCTCAAAATTCTTCAGCGTCCCATTTTTTAAGTTTTTCAATTGGAATATGTCTATTAGGTTCAATCACTAGAAGAGGTGGAGGTGCAACCAGAGGTACAATAGGTGGTATAGTAGCGGCAGAAGTTACAGAGCCAGATTTCTTTCTTGCATAAACTCGTTGAATCACTAATTCATATACTCAAAGAACATATTTTTAAGTTCACGTTCTTGAGCTGAAGGAATCGAGACATTACTCCTCCTCCCATGTTCAGAAGTCGGTACTTTACTGTTAGCCTCATCATTGTCAACACATTCAAATCCGCTTGATATCTTTACAATCTATAAGAAAATAAAGGTTAGATCGAATCATACACATCACTATCACAGATTTATATGGCATGCATTTCTAGACATCTTACATGCTACGTTCAATCTGAGAATCGACTAAACCGTAACTCTCATACCAATTAATATAACACCCTTAACCCATATCTGTCGCCAGAATAGGGTTACAGAGCATTACAGGAGTTTACATATCAAATAAACAGACATTTCACATGATTTAACATTAATGTCAAAAACCAATTAAAAATTAAACATATTGTCCTTATGCGAGCCCTCGAGGCCCAAAATACGTATTAGAAACAAGTCGGGGCTAAATCGGGTACTCGAAGAATTTTTTGAAAATTATTAAAAAAAATTTAAAAATGTAGGGGACACACGGTCGTGCCCAGCCCGTGTCCGTACTCGTGTAACTCTCTGACTTGGGTCACACGACCAAGTCAGACGCCCATGTGCTAGGTCGTGTGAGCATACTCACTTGAATTCTTAAAAGATACAGGGGACACACGGCTAAGACACATGCCCGTGTCTCTGCCTGTGTGGATGAAAATAGATAATTTTCCAAGTCTCATTTCTCACCCAAATTGTTACCAACCTAGCCTCAACAATTCACGCATCGACAAGTCATAACAATGTATTCAAATCAAAATAAAATCAATTCTTTAACATGCTTCATCATCACATACAACCAATATGTTCTTATGATACCACTAAATGAAAACTTATAAACATGTCAACCAAATATCTAAACTTACCTATTTAATCCATCTAACAAATCTACTAAACTTCACCACAAATTTAAATACATATAAACATATTTCACTCATACCAACACTACAAATATGCCTCATTCTCAAACCAATATATATAAGTTGGTTTTATAAACAAAATATAATTCATAACATTTACACAAGCCAAACTTTGACCCAATCCACACAAAAGCCTATCCATGTCATATAAACCATATTGAATGTTTCAAAACTACCGAAATAAGCTGGATAGTGTGACTTGAGTGTTTATCCGATCGTCCAACCTTTCGAAAATCTACAAGGACATTAAACAACTCAAATAAGCTTAATGCAGCTTAGTAAGTTCGACAGGGTAAATAAAAATATTACCAAACTAACTATAATAAATCAAATAATAAAATCATTCTCGATAATTCCCTCTCAATCACATCTTCAATCGATAAATATATTCATTTACAAATTGATACAAAAATAAATAACATATCTTTCAAAATTCGATAAATAAATCACCTTACCAAGACTTTATCAAATCGAAGAACGACTTATGGATAAAAGTACATTGTTAACAGAAGCTCATAAGAGCTAGGCCTCCCAGATACGCCAACAGAAGCTCAAAAGCTAAACAGAAGCTCGAAAGCTAAACAGAAGCTTGAAAGCTAATTAGAAGCTCATAAAAGCTTAACAGAAATTAATAAGAGTTGAACAGAAGCTCATAAAAGCTTAACAGAAACTCATAAGACTTGAATAAAAGCTCGTAAGAGCTGAACAGAAGCTCGAAAGAGCTAAATAGAAAGTAAAACATGAGAATTCGTAACAAATGTTGAACCCTGGTTTACTTGGGTAATTTGTCGACATCTTCCTTCAATAGCGTCATATGTCAAATAACGAATGTACTCAAATCTCGTGTTCCATTCAACCCGAATATTCAATTCAATATTATAATTCCAACAATAATTCATTTTCAACAATAGAATAAATACATAATACTATTTATCAAATTTATATAAATATTAAATTTTAACCGTACAAACTTACCTAAATTGAATTGTAATAATTGCAGAAGTTCAGCGACTATCTCGCTATTTTTCCTCTTTCACGAGTATCTACGGGATCTTGATATGAAGCAAAAATAGGTAAAACTAGCTTAAAACCCCCTCCTATGGCTTTTGACTGAAAATTTGAAAAAGAATGTCTAGAAAACCTTAAGATTTCAATTTTTAATTTTAATTTCATAAAATTTACAAATTTACCATTAAATGGCTTTATTTTACTGTTTTTTTCTCCTTATGCCGCCTCATCCATCCAATTTGGGTCTAATTATTACTTAGGTTCTTTTTTATTTATTATTTAAGCCATTTTATCACTTATTTGTTATAATTAGCAAGTTTTGCACCTTTTTCAATTTAGTCTTTTTTAATTAATTAACTATCTAAATGTTAAAAATTTTCAACGAAACTTTAATACTATCTTAATGACACTCCATAAATATTTGTAAAAAATATTTATGGCTCGATTTATAAAAAATAGGTCCCGATACCTCATTTTCTAAAATCGCTTAACCTAGGGTGTTACCACTCAAACCTAATAATTCACTATAAGACATAAATTACCAATTCAAAAATCTTTTTAAAACTACATTTGACTTGTAAATAAGAAATAATAAAATTTAAGAGCTTACTCATCAGATTTGGTGGCCTTGAGTTACTATTTCCAATACCACTGAAAAATCGGGTTGTTACAGTGATCGTAGGAGACCCCGACCGCAACAAATGGCAATACAGATTATCATTCGATTTCCAAACATCAAACAACACTGTCGAATGCGAGGCACTAGTTTTAAGACTACAGTTGGCACGCCAACTGGGACTAGAGATCTGATCATCCACACAGATTCCCAATTAGTGGTGAAACAAATAAATGACGAATATGACGTAAAAGAAGCAACCCTAAAAAAATACCATATTATGGCAACTCAGCTGCTTGCAGGATACCACAAAGCCCAGGTTAAGCAACTCCTAAGAGATGAAAACACACGCGCCGATGCTTTATCAAAGTATGACAACACACGCGCCGATGCTTTGTCAAAGTTAGCATCTTCCATCACTATCGATCAAAAAGGGAAAATCATGCTCGAGCATAGAGAAGTACCAAGCTCTGATACCCCCAAATACTCTGTATGGCCCAAAAAGAAACATGGATGGCGTCTATAACCCACATATTGCAACGTAAACAAGAATTTCAAAATAGAAAATAGCTCGTAAAACTACAACGCAAGGCGGCGAGATATGTCATCTCTACGAACTATGAATATTTATTAAACTCTCAATACATCAATTAGATATTTTCCCATTGTGAACTCATTACATGTTGAATTAAAACAACGTGTTTTATCCCATGATTAATAGATACACCCTTCTAGAAGGTGTGATATATAGAAAAGGGATTTCACACCCATTGCTGCAATGCCTTTCCCCATCGAAAGCTGAATATATTATGAAGGAGATCCTGAAGGTATTTACGGTAACCATTTGGGAGGAAGATTGCTCACACAGAAAATATTCAGGCAAGGGTACTACTGGCCTACCATACATGAAGACACCTAGAAGTTAGTTCACAGATGTGATTCCTACCAAAAGAACACCAAAATATACCGACAACTAGCGGAGCCCCTTCATGTTGACAGGCCCTCAGCCTTTTTTGATTTGGGGGGTTGATATCCTCAGCTCATTCCCCATGGCCACAGTGCAAAAAAATTCATAGTAGTGATTGTAGATTACTTCACCAAGTGGATCAAAGCCAAAGCCTTGGTGATCATCATAGAAAAACAAATGGAGCCTTTTCTATGGAATTCAATTGTTTGTAGATTTGGGATACCTCGCACTATCATCACAAACAACGGTATGTAATTCCAAGGAAAGTTCAAGTAGTTTTGCGCAGACCTCTAAATAAATTTAGCTTAAAGTTCGGTAAAAATACCACAAACCAATGAACAGGTGGAAGCCATGAACAAAAAAATCTTGATAGCCCTCAAGAAAAAAGTGGGTGAGCTCAAGGGGGCTTGGTTGGAGGGATTGCTTAGGATCCTATGGGTACAGCGAACTACACCTCACACTGTAATGGGGGAAACAACTTTCTCTCCCTTTTACAGTGTAGAGGCTGTAATCCCTGTGGAGATTGGTTTAAGGTCGCATAAGCTGCGACACTTTAATGAGGAAACTAATCAAGAAGCCCTCAGGCTTAACCTAGATTTGATCGATGAACTCAGAGAGACAGCTAAAATTATAAACGCAACGAACGCCCAACAAATAGCTCGATATTATAAGTCCAAAGTCAATAATAAGCAGTTTTAAATGGGCGACCTCATTTTAAGGAACATCGAAGCCAGCCTACTTGCCTCCCGATGAGGAAAAATGGCTTTAAATTGGGAAGAGTCATATAAAGTGATAAAAAAGATAGGTTATGGAGCATATAAACTAGCAAGAATGGAGGGCATAATTGTACCACAAACTTGGAATGCCCAACACCTCAAAAAATACTATGTATGAATCTTTAACTTAGGAATGAAATTTTTTTTTCCAATAGCATTTCCCAGCTGTTGTGCTAAGCCTCGCAGGTGAAGAGCCGCAAGCTCTAATACAGTTAGCAAAAGCGAAGCTCCCAGCTGTCATGCTAAGGCTCGTAAGCGAAGAGTTGCAACCTCTTGCACAGATAGTGAGAGCAAACCTCCCAACTGTTGTTAAGGCTCGCAAGCGAAGAGTCGCAGCCTCCAACACAGTTAGTGAGAGCAAAGCTCCCAGCTGTCGTCCTCAGGTTCGCAGGCGAAAAGCCAAAGCCTCCAACACAGTTAGCGAGAGCAAAACTCCCAGCTGTCATGCTAAGGCTCGCAGGCAAAGAGTTGCAACCTCCAACACAATTAGCAAGAGCAAAGCTACCAATTGTTGTGTTAAGACTTGCAAGTGAAAAGTCACAACCTCCAAAAAATTTAGCGAGAGAAAAGCTCCTAGCTGTCGTACTAAGTCTCGCAGGTGAAAAATCACAATCACCAAAGTTAAAATCTCCTAGCTACCACATTGAAACTACCACATTGAAACTACCGAATGAAAAACCACGGCCCTAAGCACAATCACCAAAGTTAAAATCTCACTGCCTTGCAATCCTCTAAAATCTTCCAAGTATAAAAAGTTCGTGGAGTCACATTCTTAGCTTATTATTTCAGAAATTTTCCCAAGTACAAAACGGCTTACAGATCCATGCTCGAAGTTGATGATTTTCGAATATTTTACTTAAAGCTCACACAATTATGTAATTGTGTGACAAGTATAACAAGCTCGCAAAAAGTCGATTTTCTCAAAGTAAACTCTTGTTTCACTAAAGAAAATACAAAAGAAAAAATAAATTACAGTACATTTATAATACATCGTCTCCCTAACTAGCACCTGGGTTCAAATTATCAATAAGGACAACATTACTATTCACAGAAGGGATTATCTCCTTAATTGTTGGATCCTCTTCTACGTAGAAATCTAGAGAATTCTTCCAAGTAGACACGAAGAAATTTCATGCAGCACCCGAGGGGCATAATACATCGAAGCCCAACTCATTCATATCCACCTCTGCGAGAGCATCGAGATCCACTTTGCGAATATCAAAAGGACCAGTAGCGACCTGGGCATGAAGTAGTGTATTCAATTACAGCTTAGAAATAAAACTTACAATGTTCTCATTATTTTCTTCTTGAAATCCTCCAAGACCTAACGTTGTTCCCTGAGCATGCTATCCACTTGGTCATAACACTCCCGAACAATCCTATTTTTTTCGGTTGTGTACTATTCTACAGCCCCATTTAGCTCAGCCTGTAGAACTTCTTTGCTCTCCCTTTCATTGATCAACTCTCGCTCCAACCCACCAGCTTTAATTTCCACAACGGACAAACACTCTTGGAGATCCACGTTTTGATTATTAATAGTCTCATTCTCCTCCATCATCTTATCACGTTGCTCAAGAGCCCTTGCCAACTCTATTTTAATGTTAACGAGCTCCTTCTGGTGAGCTTCTTCATACTTTAGTCTAATCGTGTTAGCTTCAAATAATAGAAATTGTAGAGATGAAGAAAGACTCATCCCTAAAAGAGCTATTGAACTAGAGTCCCCGCGCCATGGATATGGGCACTTGCCAACCCCAGCATGTGCTTTATCAGTAACTGGTGCAGAATGAAGGCATTGTGAGATAGCTGGTGGGGTATCTTTGTCGACAATAATCGGTGAGCTTATAGGGGGAATAGATGGAGAGCTCGCCTGGAGAGAATTGCTAGGACTCTGAGTCCCAATGACGGTGGCAATAATGCCAACAGAATCTAACCTTCTTTTACTTCGAGCCTCCAACCCTACGCTATCCCTCTCTTCGTCGCTCACAGAGCTAACACGCACATCCTTCGCAATAGTCTTGCACTTCTTGCAATAACCCTATGATTAGTAGGAGCATCTAACAAATTAACCTGTTGACTACCACCTTCCGCACGTGAAGACTTCGCAAGAGCGAATAGGCACAACCTCTTCTCATAATAATGATCGAAAAATTTACAGGTTCCTCTACACGACCCGTCAATATCAGGCCCAAGTCATCACAAGCGTATTCAGGTCATGTGCGCTGCTCAGGCAATGCGCCAACAGAAAGGGCAACTTCCTCACTATCACCAGGCCTGCACCCGTTAGGGCTATAACCCTTTAAATAGTAATGAAAGACATTTATTGTCCTGATCAGATCCTCTAGGACCAATAAGCGCCCAACACGAAATCCCTAGAGTTTAGCCACGGCTTCGTTGAAGGAGAGACTCCGCTAGAACGAGCACATATCTTGACACGATGAAGACCACCTTATCAGGAACCCAAAGTCCTCACCAAGTTTGCTACGAACTCAGATGTACTTCCCCTAATTTAGATGAATGTTCGATAGTGGTTCGAGATGATAGACTTCACCCTCTTGCGATGAAAGAAATAGTAGAACCTTAACGAGTTCCCCCAATTATTATCTTTCAATTGATATAAATGCTGAAAAACTACGAGCAAAGGAACCACGCCACGCTGAGAGTAGTCAATGAAATATGCCATGACTATCCATCAAGCGAAGCCCGAGAGCTGACCAAGGGCAACATTGTAGTCCTTAAGCAGATTACAAAAGAAATGATGCAACGGCAAGTGGAACCCAGCCTCATGCGCATGGAAGGGAAAGGAGAAACTACCATTAGTGATCTCGCACAACAGATGTAACCTTCCTGGAATGGAGAACTCATATGCAAAGTTAGGAAGTTTTATCCCTCGAACGCCCAATATTTGTCGCAAATCCTCCGACTTGGTGGTACAGGGGTAAAGTTTATTCGTCACTAGAATCAGAGATGATCAATCTCGTGATGAATAGGGTTGAACCCTCTAATTTTTGATACCCCTCATTCTCACCATAACTCAAGTAAAATAAAGAAGTAAAAACTTTAAAAGAAAAAGCAAGGTCTTTAAAAAATAACCTTTCTCCTGATTGTAAAGAGTGCTACAGATGAAATATTTAAGGTTCAGAGAGACACCCCTTTTAAAAAAGTTCCCTTCCCGCCTTTTAGACAATTCATATAACCAAAGAAAATCAATGGCCTAGATATAGACGGACTAAAACGGTTCAATTTTCAATAGTCAGATATGTACGCATGAGAATCACTCACAAACGTGCCCAATAAGTTACATTTAATGCTGGTATGATGGTCCTAAGGAGCACTACTTTATGACACCTCTTAGGCCCATTTTAGGGGGGAGTAGATTGTAATATGTCCGTAACCTGAGGCTCAAACTCTAGAAAAAATCTAAACCACTGACCTATGACTCAATTGTGAGAGGGGACAATATGAACTTGATCACAAGGCAAAGCCATAGACCCAGCTCTCAAGATCCTAGTGCGAGCTATAAGACAGGACCGCAAAACTAGCTTGCGAGATAAGAGTAAAAACTGAGCTTGGGAGGATCTAAGGAAGGTCGCAATCTCACTTTACATATACCCATCGAACTTGCAGGAAGTACAACATGCTCTACAGGGCACTAGACACGTGTCCAACGGGTACAGAGTTCACCGAGAGCACCAGTCCCAGTAGCAGAATGGATCGCGTGCTCCGTAAACACGTGCCCTATAAGCTTGGAGTTTGTAGAGAACGTCAATATTAGAGGCAGTAGAGTCAATACAAAATAGTGGGACCCTATCATGAGCTATAATAGTATCAGTAATATCATGTATACATACCCTGATACTCATGTCAATAGGGGGCAAGCAAAATATTACTCAATAGAAATCTTAATCAAAATTAATGTGAAAAGAAAACCCAAATTATTAGTTTTAATATCCATTTGTATTATAAAGATAGTTGAAACTTCTCTTTTTCCAAATTTTAATCTTTATGTCTGTAACGCCCCAAATTTATTAGTTTTGAATTGCTAAATTATATTAAGTAAATTGATTTAGTTCAACGGTTAAGTGATTTAGATGTGTGCTTGAGGTCATGTGTTCAATTCCCTTTTCTTGAATTTTGGATATTTTTATTTCTTCATCTACTTGTCTTGTTAAGGTTATTTTTAATTTTTCGTGAGTTGTTAGTAAGAATGAGTCTATTAGTTCGATGGTTAAACATTCTCCTTTTCCTTGCGACCTACGTTCAAATCTTGTAGTGCCAAAGTAAGATTTATTTTTGTTTCCCTCTTGTTGTGCCACCCATAGTAGCAGAATGCTGATTAAATTCAAATTATTAATGGCTAGATAGGATGATAATTGATCATATTGGTTAGGATTGGGTAAGTTAATATTTTTTATTTTTTTAAAAAAGGAAATATCCCTAAAATTACTCCTCAAGTTTGTCGTCCAACTCCCCCACTCCTTCCATACTCTCTACTTTTCATCTTGTTTCCATTTTTTTACTATTGAGTTTTGTTTTTCTCTACTACCAAATTTGTTTTCACTTTTCACCTCTATTTTCTTTCTTTTCTTTTCTTGATTTCGATCCCTGCCATAATTCGGCATAAGCATTCCATTATTCTTTCTCTTTTTGCCATTCCAAACTCTGTTTTTCCATTATTCTTCCATGTTTTGGTGTCGGTTGGTTGTGGTTGAAGTGTTGTATTAAGGTGTTACATCTCGAGTGAGAACGTTGGCATTATTTCTTTTTTGTTGATTTGGTCTTACGGAGGGTAAGGGATCTTTTAAATTGGTTGTTAGTGCTTAGTTTAATGGTTTTGTTGTACTGATAGGAGAAGATCGTGACATATACAACGTTCTTCCAGTGAATTAGATGCTATAGGACTACTGATTTTCTGGGTAAGTGAGCAAACACCCAAGTTTAGAGGTAGTTTTGTTAAGTAATCTAGTGTCAAATGTTTTAATTCGGATTTGGTGTGTGTTTGTTAATAGGTTCAATTTGGATATCATGTGTAGGTTCTTAATTTGCTGTTGTAGAAACGATATCTTAGGAGCATTCAAGTGTGTCACCTAACCCTACACGATTTGTATGTGTGGCGTTAACTCAAAATTTCAAAAAATAAGTGAAAATTTTGATATTGTTGACCTCACATGGTCGTGTGTTTGGCAGTGTGAGCCACATGAGTGTGTGGTTAGCTGTGCGAGCCACACGTGTATGTGGTTGGCCATGTGCCAAACCATACTGGCCACACAGTTTAGATAGGTAAGGCGTGTGGACCTGTTTCGAGTGGTTTGTTGGGCCTCATTTGGGCCAAATTTAGAAATTTTAGAATCTAGTTTGTAAGTATCAAGTGAGTAAGTTTAACCATGTTAAGTCGTAACTCTCTGTGTTCGTATATTGATATGAGTATGATTCCAATTAGTAAGACTCAGTAAAAGCTAAAATATTATGCTTATGTCCTCTTAATTACTATGTAGGAGCATATGTGGCATGAACACTTTGTATGTTTTTGCATATGCATTAGGGAGGGGTATGATTATGTGATGGAGAAAGTTTGATTCTGGCAGTTTATTTGCACTATAATTCTGGTGGTTTTCCCGCAATATATATTCTGGTAGCACAGCTGCATATTATTTAAGTGGTATACGACCACATTATGGGATGACTAGTTCTTATAGACCTATTTGATGTGATTGGTTGAACGGAATTGGTGTGTAATGGATGGGGGTAGGAATTTCTGTAAGACATTACTATGCTCAGTATGTTATAATTTCTAACCTGTTCGTTCTAGTATATGCATCTATGCGTGATTCTGTTATGTGATTTTACTTGTGGGTCAAGGTACACACTGAGCTTTATAGTTCACCCCGTTTGCTTAATCTTTTCAGGTAACTCTCAAACTTAGGATTTGGCAGCACTCGGGAGCTTGAACTGGTTATTTTAACTAAAACTGATTCAATGATTTTTATTTTAAAATTTATGGGCTTTTGGACTGTTGAATTGTTTTGGACTTTATTAGTGGTTTTGGGATTTGCTAGTATTTAGCTAGTTTTTTTTTAATTTCGGCATGATTTATGAAAATTAAAAATTAAACGTTCGATTTCTAAAATTAAACAAGCTTAAGAATTTTCCGCTTACGCTGCAAAGTTTTAATCAAGTGTACGCGTTTTTACAAAGTAAATAAATTAAGTTGATAGCATGATGTTTATAGTAAATTGAATATTATAAGTAAACGATTCAAAATTCACATACACTTCCAACTAAAAAGGATAAAAACAAGTTATGGTAAAATATTTGATCTCAAAATAGGTTTAGTTTTGAAATCAAAACATCAAAACTTTGAAATATTAATGTAACCTTCATGATCCAACCATAATTTATAGTTCAAATATAGGGTGTTACAATGTTTAAACAATTTTTTTTTATTTTTTTTACTTGAATTTGCAAAGACGAGAAATGATCAAATATATCATTTAAGACAATATCTCTCGTGACCCTCAATGTATCAACCACAATGGTAGGCCCAAATTTGTATATGCTAAATGTCATAGAAAAGATAGCAAGAAAGATTATGATAAGGGGGGACCAAACCACAGTAGAAATATAACAAAGATGATGACAATATTTCGTGTGAGAAAGAAACTCATGTTTGTTTTGTTTTGTAATGAATAATAAAATTCAAACCAATAATTTAGCTTAGCGCAGTTGATGGATAGAAGGTTACCCCCCCCCTCTCTCTCTCTCTCACTCTGTCTCGTTATCCATATTCTAAATAAAGCCAAATCCTATCTTCTCTATCCCTAATATAGTGTCAACAATGGCGGTGGCCATGCTTTGCAGAAAGCCCACTATACGTTTTCCTTTTTTCCCTTTGTGGTTCACATCTAACCTACCTCCTTTTATCTTTTTAAGCTCAACACTAATTTTCATGTCTGAATTTTGTTTATACCTGTAAAAAATTCTAAAGGTATCTAACACATTACTTATGAGCGGGTGATTTTTGACGAGATTAGAGTTAAATTTATTTTGAAGACTTGATAATAACATAAATAATTTAATTGAGAGGATAAACAAAAATTTAAGCGTTAAATTTTGTGTTTAGTGTTGAACCATCTCTGGAATAAAGAATTATATGAAGAAGGTATAAAAGGTCAATCATTTTCCAGAAAATAAAAGTAGTTTTTAACTTTATACATATATTTATATTACGTCAACATCAATGATTTGAGCATCAAATAAATTTTATCCTAATTAAATGGATAGGCTTAAGTGATTCTACTATATCTTTCTTATTTCCCTTCTATGTTAACCACTAGTGTTTTACGTGGCTTAGAGCCTTCGAGGAAAAAGCACCAACATGTGTTTTCTTCCTTTTCTCAAAATTTTGGCTTATATCTCAAAATATATCTAATTTATACCATTTTACTCACAAGTGGTATCTAAACTATACTCTGTTACTTAAAGTAGTGCTCAAGTTACACACATTTTTCTCAAGTTAATGCCTAAAACTTTTTTTTTTATCACAAGTACTGAAACTTAAATTATAATCTATTACCCAAATTACACCATCCATTAACAAATTTCTTAGCCAATTATTTTGTGACATATAAAAATTTTCAATTAAAAAAATCCCAAAAGGTAAAATATTATTTTCTTAAGTTTTTTTTAAATTATAAACATATTCATATATTTTGTTCTTTAAATACATAATTTATAATACAAAATAAAAAAAAGTCTTCACTAATGAGATGAATTCCGATATCAAAAGAAACTCTAAAAGAAAGCCCTACCAAAAAAATTATTTTATTTTAATTTATTTTTCTCAATGCAATTAAAAGTATAGAAAAAAAATTTGGTACATGACAATGGAGCTTTTAGACTCCACAACCACAAGTAAGGTCAAGGAGTTGACAAATATTTTATAAGAGATATGTGGCAATTTTTTAAGGTTGCTTGTGGAATAAAATATATATATTGCCAGTGTACCAAATAATAACCCAAAGTATAACTATTTTTTATACAAATTAAAAGTATAACTATTAATAATACTATTCTAATATATTAAAAAAATCCCTTAAACTACTACATTTTATTTAATCAAGCCGTTAAACTATTTGTGTAGTTAATTAAGCTCCTAACCTATGATTTTTATTCATAAAAACCCTTGACTTTAATATTAAAGTAAAAAAATTTGAATTTCAAGCTCTTTTCTAATTTCTTGTTGATGCAATAGAAATTATATACACTTTAACATCAACATAAAATTTAAAAGAGTAGTAAAAATTTTCAAAAGAGTATTTAAGTGTGTTATGTATAGATAAAAATACTATAGAGGCCTTTGTATTAGGAGTCAGATTTTATTTTACCCTCTTTACTCAAAACATAGATAAATTAGTCTCTAAAAAATAAACTAATTCTTTTTATTAAAAATAATATTTATTTATACCGTTAAAAATATCATCAATTTCTGTACATTTATTTCCATTTTTTTTTACAATAATACAACTTGTATAACAGTTTGGCATGGTGGTAAAAATAATTTTGTATATTCTTTTTTAATAAATCAAAGATAATTCTTTTTCCCTAAAAGAATTTAAAATTTTATTTTTAAATTTTAAGAATAATTTTATTTTTATTTTTTAAGAATACTAACAAAAAAACTTATTTTTAATTCAAAATTTATCCTCATGGGTTTTTTACCCAAATATGTTTTTAAAAAAATTTAAATCCCTAAATAGGTTGTCAGCTAGATTAATTACCAAAATGGTATTTTTTTAATCGCGCCTATCTGACAAGCGCGAATCAATTTTTTTATATTAAAAAATATTTTTTTGTTTAAATAAAATATTTTTTTATTTTTATTAAAAATATTTAAATATATATACAGATAAAAATACGGTCAACGGGTCAAAATACGAGTAAAAAAGGGTCGCGCCTGACAGGTAGGCGCCGCTGCTAGCAGCTGTTGCTGCACCACCATGTTGCTGCTGTCCCTTCAATGGGAAGAAAAAGTTGCAAATGGGGGACCTTATAAGCATGATCCCCCAAACCCCATGTATCCACCGGAAGAGAGAAAGAAAAGAGAGAAAGGAGAAGAAAAAAAGAAGAAGAAGAGAAGAAGAAGAAGAAGAAGAAGAAAGAAAGAAAGAAAGAAAAAAAGGTAATGTATTATTTTAGTAAATAATTTTGTTTATAATTTAAAGAGTTTAATTAAGATATTATGATTTTTTTTATTAATTATTAATTATAAATTAATTATGTTTAGTGTTTATAGTTTTGGATTAGTATTTTGTGTGAATGTAATTTTTTTTGTTTTTTATAATTATTTTAAAATTAATTTGTTAGTAATTTAGGATTATGTTATAAATTTTTGTGTTTGTAATTATTTTAAAATTAATTTATTAGTAATTTAGGATTAAGTTATAAATTGTTGTGTTTAGTTTAGTATTTGGTGAGTTTAACATATAAGTTTATAAAAAAATTAAAAAGCATTTCATTAAAAGTTTAATCATAACTGACTCTTTTAATCATATAGTTGATGTTAACTCATTTAATTTTTATATAATGTAATTTTATTTTATTTTTTATTGATTTATTAAAATGTTGATTAAATTTGTTGTTATATAATTTTATAGGTTGTTTAAAATAAACTACTCGGGTATGTACCTATTTCTATTTTTATTTTTTGAATTCGTATGTTTTTATGTTTAGATAGTTTATATTAATTTTAATTATATTATTATTGTAATCTAACATAATTTTTTTTATTATAGGTAAATTATGGGAAATTATTAGATATTTACCGTGTTTTGTTTCTGAAATTTGAAATAATTTATTGTATTTTTTGAAACAAATTAAATGAATACATTTTTTTAATTGCAGATTTGCAGCAAATGGGTTCTTTGATTAATAATAATAATAATAATCATATATCAAGTATTATTAATGAGATGGTAATAAAATTTTTATCTGATACTCATGTTATTTGCTTAATTAAATTATATTGTATTAACTATTTTGCTAATTTAATAATCTCAAGGTTCGTACTGCGTATTAAGGGACCATGTTAATAGTGTAGGGTTTCTGCCAGATGAATGCCTAATACCATACTTAGAGTTAGCTGGGTTCTAATCAGCGGCATTGATCCAGACTTTTGATCTGCGATACGACTTGATTTCTGCTTTAGTCGAGGAATGGCGTTCGGAGACCCACACATTTCATTTGTCGTGTGGGGAGTGTACCGTCACTCTAGAGGATGTTGCACTATAGCTCGGGCTTCCCATCAACGGGAATGCGGTTACGGGCGTAAGTTCAATCTCTAGGTCGGCTACCTTTTGCTATGAATTACTTAGACGCTCGCCAAGTGAGGCAAAATTTACCAGTTTGAGATTTTTCATGGCTAAAGGCCTATTTTGAACATTTGCCGAGTACTGCCAATGAATGGGAGGTGATGCAGGCTGTTCGAACTTACATTATGCACCTTATAGGGGGTGTACTCATGCCGGATGCAAACGACAGTACGGTCCACTTGATGTACTTACCCCTATTATCCAATTTGCATAACACCCGGTCATACAGTTAAGGGTCTGCAATTTTAGCCATGTCGTGTCGCGAACTTTGTCGGACAACAAATCCTTCTGTGATGGACATAAGTGAATGCCTCTTACTGCTGCAGTCGTAGGCACTTTACCAGATGCCATTCTTGGCATCTATTAGTCACCAACCATATATATTTCCACTCATTAATAGGTGATGAATTTTTACTCGTTATAAGAAGTAGTTGACTTTTTTTCATATTATATTATTCTAACAATTTGTTTTCGTAGATGGAGTACTAATCCGGGTATCGAGAAGTCATACACGGTTCTGATATACCGTTTGATGATTGAGAATCATGCTGGAGAGGGGGTAAGTTTTTCCAATATAAACTTTATTTTAGTATTTTATCTCACTCGACCCGCATTAATATGACAATGTTATTAACTGTGCAGTTCATTTGGATGTTGTATTCTGTTCCAGAAATTATGGCAGTTATTCCATCATTTGCCCACGTCCACTCAAACCTATGGTGCATTAGCGCACCCGTTATCAATTTTCAAGTAGTAGAGTGGTATCATGGTGATCGAGTACTCCGAAAGTTCGGTTGCATACAGTATATCCCGACACTGCCAGTACGATTAGGGGAGATCCATGGGATGAGTAGGAGGGGGAGGTATGGAAATGATTAGAAAGAAGTGCATGACGAATATATTATGATATGGAACAACCGATTGGGGAGGGTACTTCAGATGGATTGTGCTTTGGATCTGCAGCCCTCGTTAGAGTACATACAGTGGTACTATGAGATAGGGAAACCATTTTTGTTTAGTGGGCAGTCGATGGTAGTCCCTCCGCATACGACACTAATTGGGCAACCCCTTCCAGATCCGCATCATGCACCAGAGCCAGAGCCAGAGCCAGAGCCGGAGTCGGAGCCGGAGGCAGAGACGGAACTACATTCTAGGGATAGTTCTTATCATCTAAATTTGAGAGGCGATGACTATTTCCCGGGCTCGTCAGGCCGTGGATATCATTCAAAGTTTGATATCTTCAGCCCACTACCACCTCAGTACTCCAGTCATCTTAACTCGTATCCACCTCAGTACTCCGCTCCTTCCGGCTCGTATCTACCTTAGTACTTCGCTCCTTCTGGCCCGTATCCACCGCCGTACTCCACTCCTTCCGGTTCAAGTTCATCGATGGCATTTGAGACATATGATTTTTCATCTATGTTTTGCACACCCCTACATACGGATGATGAGAACGTTGATCACCGTAATCGCCCGCAACGTGAACGTCAAGCTCCACAAAAATATACCCCTAGAACCACACCATCAAACCATCAATTTTAGGGGGTTTTGTAATATAAATAACTTCATATTTATGTAATGAATATAGTTGATTGACTATCATCATACGATATCGGATAGGGGGAAAATGAAGCAATAGTAGGGCCTACCATTCGCACCTCTGAGTTAGGCACAACTAGTTGCGCCTGTCAGATAGGCTCAACTAGTCGTGCCTGTCAGATAGGCTCAACTAGTCGCGCCTCTCAGATAGGCTCAACTAGTCCCTGTATTTCGTATACCTGAGTTATATACTGATCCGGGAAAAAAAATTAATAATATTTTATTTAAACAAAAAAATATTTTTTAATATAAAAAATTGGTTCACACCTGTTAGATAGGCGCAATTAAAAAACATACAATTTCAGTAATTAATCTAACTGACAATCTATTTAAGTATTTAAAATTTTTTAATATATTTGGGTAAAAAACCCTTATCCTCATTCATTACATTTTTACAATACCATTTAACGCAATATTAACAAAGATATATAAAATTAATTTACCAGAAAAAAAAACACATTCATTTATCAACAAAATAAAATGCTATAAGTTTCAACTAGACAATAATATATTCCTAAAAAAATTGTGAAGCTTTTGTCATCGTGACATCAATTTGTTGGTGACATGACGTACTGTACTTCTTTGGCTAAAGAAAGCGGCGTCGTATGCAGCCGCAGTTGGCCAGTTGCGCGCCCGAGAAAATCTTTACCGGGAATGATATGAAATCACGAGAATTTGCTAATTTCACTGCTCTAGGCACGTGTCAGTAGAGAAGCAAGCATAAAAGTTGAGGCTAGACCACTGGCTTGGTCGGCGTCGCCCTCACCCTGCACTGACTTGTCTAGCTGCCAACCATACTGCCAAATCTCAACTTTTTCAAGTGTCCCACACTCAAAATGATTTCTTTTTCTTTTAAGTGAAAGCCTCTGCAACTGAATTTCACCCTTTCGTCAAGAATTTTATCTTAGGTGACTAAGTCAAAAGGATGAGTATGAACTTATTTCAAAAACTTTGGTTTGCCACATTAAGATTCTAACTTGGATACTAAAAAAGAGTAAGAGGAAACTGATATCTTCTAGCTACCCATAGACTTGGCTACGGAGTCTTTATGTATGAATCTATTGAAAAGAAAAGGAAATCATTATTAGTCCTAACACTAGAAAAAATGGAACAACCAAACTCATTCACATAATTATTTTTAAATTTAATTTAACAAAAAAATTTATTCTAATCTCAACATTTAATAGATATTTTTCTATCTTCGTATTATAACTTATATAATATAAAAAGGGTCATAAATTATATCACATAAAGCATTTATTTAAGGATCCCATTACAATGGAATTATGTGAGATCTTTTTAAATTAACAGTTGAAATAAGAATATAGAATGATTTTCAAAGAAAAGTAATTGATTTAGCATGTTCCAAGCCATTAATATAATTTCTTAATTTTGATGCAACAGTTAATTTAAAAAGGATTTAACAGAATTAATAAAGTCTCACATTAGATGTTATCTATTTTATGAGGTAAAATTAGAAAGAAATAAGAGAGAGAGAGAAAAGTTGGAGACAACGTAACATGAAGATAAGGAGATAATGGTATTGAGGATTGACTTGTGAGGCATGGTTAGGTTTCTTTCACATGCAAAATACAGCAATACCCTTTATTTCCCGTTTGAGGTCAGTCCAGCAGATGGGGTATCTTTCACGAGCTTTGTCATCCCCAAAAATAAAAACTAGAAAAGAAAAGAAGAAACTTATAGATATTGGCTTTTCAAACTCTACCTTTACGTCTTTAATGCTCCATACCAAGCTTGGATCCCACATATACTGATGGCAACCTTTATGATTTCATGTAGAAAAAGTCTTTTACCTCATTCAATCAATCCTTGTTTTTATATATCGACTTCCTTTTTCTTTCGCTCTCCCTCCGTTTCTTCTTTGGGTTATTTGGATAGATATAAAGTGCAATCCAGCAAAAGTTACAGCACGACCCGCAATTTAATTTCTACAAAGCATCAAGTCCGGGCGGCATTCTAGTTCTAGTAAATTTGTGTTTGCTTTTTATGTCAAGGTATGGATCAATTACTCATAATAATTCTTTCCAAAGGGTAACGTAACTCACCATGTGCTGCCAAACACTTTTGGTATGGAAATGAGATATCAACATCTCTTCTCTCCACAAATTTAGATTCTCAGTTATTTGGATGTTGCCTATTTAACCCCAAGTGGATTATGGTGAAAGACTTTTAACATCTTTTTAAATCTTTGAACATGTTATAGTATCAAGAGAAACAATAATAATAATGGAATTTTGAACATTGAACGTAAAAAGCAGTAAGAGGGAAGCTTTCAGACTTGAATGGGATTTTGGAATTTTGTGCAGAGTTTGAAACCTAAAAAAATGAAAAGCGTAGCGTGGTGGACAACTGGGCATAACATACGACGCGTGGCGCAGAGGTGCTTTAACTTTTGACAACCGAAGGCTGGCTCTGCCTCTTGCAATAAATACAAAAAGTAGCTTTTTAGCAGTTTTGGGCGGGGGACCTCTTCTTTTTGCCCTTTCATGGTCACTCCCTTCTATTTCTTCTTGCTCAAAAGAATGGGCGGATTTATAACAATATTTGCACCTCATGCAAAAACACATCCATGAAATTTTAGTATAATAAATTTGGTGGCAAACAAAAATAATAACTCGAGTTGCATAAGAAGAAGGGAGAGAGGAAGGCATGGCAATGCCCTCCCAATTAACTGTAAAAACAACTATTACAATAAAATTAGATATTAAAATAATATTATAGCCTAAACACATCGCAACCCATTCAAAGTGTCGTTAGACCGGAACTCAAACTTGCTCTATATCTAAAAGTAAAATCCTAAGCTTTAGCTTTACTGTCCTCCACAGCTATAAATACCACCAACCTCACCCTAGGGTCTCACCATATAATATCTGGGTTTCTTCTTCCTCCCCACCAAAATTCTTGTTCAACCCAAGATTTCTTCATTTCCTTAACCAAATAACCCTACTTTATTTTTCTTTTGTTATCTACTATTTCACTTTCTTTTCTTTTGTTTATACAAGGAAAAAGGGTCAGTTTTTTTAGCGCCCCTGTTTTTCTTCAATTTTACTCTTATACTCTTTGTTTCCTCTGTTTTGATTCAAATCAAGAATTAAAAAAATGCAAGAAATCAATCATCCTCTTGGATTCAATGATATTGTTAATATTGGATCTTCACTGTCACAGTTGATATTGTCAGGAGGCTCAAATACCTTAGATTCAATCTTCTCTCATTGCGCACCGTCAACGACGACAACTTCAACCGCCATCACCACCAACTGTATTTACGAGCCAATAGGCTCTTCAGTCTATCTCCGCCAGAGAGAGCTCCTTCAAAAGTTCAGCCAAGAGAACAACGGAAACGCTTCGTTTTCGTGCAACTCGCTAATGAACCGGATTCCGAGCTATCCAAACCCCGCATCGACGAGCAACTTCTATTTAAGTCCTGAAAAGAAGAAGCAATACAGGGGGGTGAGGCAGAGACACTGGGGTAAATGGGTGGCCGAAATCAGGCTCCCACAGAACAGAATGCGAATCTGGTTAGGCACATACGAAACAGCCGAAGCCGCCGCTTATGCGTATGATCGTGCGGCGTATAAGCTTAGAGGGGAATATGCAAGGTTGAATTTCCAAAACATCAAGGATCCGAGCAAGTTGGGTTTTGGAGATGGTGCTCGTTTGAGTGCTCTGAAGAACTCGGTGGATGCTAAGATTCAAGCCATTTGTCAAAAGGTGAAAAGAGAGAGGGCTAAAAAGAAAGCCAAGAAGGATCGTCCCGCAGAAGCTGAGAAAACAGTTAAGGTGACGGAATCCTGTTCATCGTCATCATCGTTATCGCCTGTGGTTTTCAGTGACAGTGTGTCTGATGGCGGATTTTGGAGATGTGAGAACTCGCCCTCCTCTGTTTCTAACGATTATCCAATGATGATGGCAGAGGAACCCCAATTCGAGGACTGTTTGCTTGCTAGAATGCCATCTTTTGATGCTGAATTGATATGGGATATTCTTGCCAATTAGGATTTCCACTTTCTCCAGTTATTTTTTCACCAAAAAAGCGAGAATTTTCAGCACGTAGCTGTTAAAAACGGAGAGACTTTTAAATAGTGTAAATGGTAATTTTGTTGGGATTCTTACTTCCTTGTAATGATGTCCTGTTGTTCAGTGTTTTCGATTTTAGGAACAAGAATGTTTTCTTTCTTGAATGGGAGTTGAAACGCTTACAAATAAATAGAAATTCCGGAGTAATATATTTTCAAGGTGATGCATGATTATTACAAATATGTGGGACCTTGAGAATGTGAATGAAAAATTCCCTCACTTCTTATCATGTCTATTTTTCCACAAGCACCATTTTACTATCAAAGGACATGATAGGGTTTTAAACCAAGCAGGTGAAGTTGAGCAAAGGTTGCGAATAAGATCACTCCCTTATCGTGAAAACACTAGAGCCACGGTTATGCCTTTTCCTTCGATTCTGAGGAAAGATGGTGGTCCTTCTTCTTAATCAACTTCAATCTTCATGTACATGTCTAAAAATATTGAAAGATGCCTATACATGGTACATGTTAGAGTATAATTGCAGATAATAGTCAGTTAGGAAGTTACAATCAGTTACAGTAAGTTGTTAACAGTTGTAGTCTGTTGAGGTAGTTACGTAAGCTGGTATTGAGTTGTGTATAAATACTGCTATTGATAATAAACAAAGATAAGAGTATTTCATAAATACTTAACATGGTATCAGACGTTCAATTTTTCCTGGGTTAGGGTTCTTGAGTTTTTTTTTTCTCTTCGTTCTTTTCTGGTTCGCTGCATCAGTAATGGCTTCGAGTTCGGCTGATAATGTTGTAGACAGTCGATTCTTCTCTAATAAAAGAATCAGTGTGTTGCTTGATGATAATAATTACCTGTAATGGAGACAGCAGGTGCTTTTGGCAGTCAAAACACACAAGCTTCAAAGTTTTCTTGATCCAAGCACTGTTCCTCCTTCTAGACAGGTTGCGGATGAGAATGGTGTTTTGCAGGATAATATTGAATTTGCTCGTTTTGAGCAACAAGATGGTGCGCTAGCGTCGTGGCTTCTTTCCTCTGTAAGTGCCACTGTTCTTCCTTATCTTATAGGATTGGATACTAGTGCACAAATATGGTCTGGGTCTGCTGTTACCACTTTGTATGGCAGCAAAACCACGTCTAGGTTAATGTTTTATAGACGATCGCTGCATTCTCAGAAAAAAGGTGATTTGTCTATGAAAGATTTTTTGTTGAAAGTAAAAGGATACAGTGATTGCTTGGCCAACTATGGAGAGATTATAAGTGAGCATGAGCATGTCACAGCTATACTCAATGGGCTATCGTCAGAATATGAATCAGTGATTACGATTGTTACTGCCAGTCAAGTTCCGTATGATGTGCAGGGGGTTACTTCTATACTTCTTGATGCAGAAGCAAGGCAGCAGGTGATGTTCTTGAGACTCCTAGTTCTGCTAATCTAGTGTCTCACAAGTCTTCATCTGTGGAAGTTGATAATGGCTCAGTAACTGAGGCTAGTCGTTCTTTAGTACCTGAGTATAATTATCCCTCGTCAAATCGAGGAAGGGGACGAGGTCGCTCGTATGGGTCCCGTGTTCAATGTCAGCTTTGCGAAAAACCTGGGCATCTAGTTGATAGGTGTTACTATAGGTTTGATTTGTCATATAAAAATACAGGGTACAGACCATTTATACCTCCACAAGCAAATCCCAGTATGGTTGGGTCAAGTCCTGCGATGGTACCTTGGATGCCACCCATGGCTGGTGTCACCTCTGCTGGTTACAATCCTATGTCAGGTTGGTCTGGTTTTTCTTTACCTGTCAATAACCGGTCTAATCAGTTTGCTCAAAATGCTCCGCAGTCTGGCACTTCTTCTTCACCTACTCCCCCACCACAGGCATACATTGCAACTCCTGAAACTGTGACAGATACTGCTTGGTATCCTGACTCAGGTGCTACTCATCACCTGACAAATTCTGCTGCTGTTTTAGGTGACAATGTGAATTACCATGGCCCAGGTAAAGTTTATGTTGGAAATGGTTCTGCTCTTCCGGTTATGTTTACAGGTCAATCATCTTTGCTAACTCGGTCCAGACCTTTGCTCATGCGATCACTATTGTTTGTTCCTGGCATAACGAAAAACTTGTTGTCTGTGTCCAAATTCACTAGAGATAACCAAGTGATATTTGAGTTTTATCCTACACAGTGCCTAGTTAGTGACTTGAAGACAAAGGAAGTTCTTGTTCGCGGCTCCGTCCATGCTGGCCTGTATAAGTTAAGCCTAAATAACTACTCGTTCCCAGTGGTGTCTTCAAACACAGCCCATTGTCTACATACTACGACCACAGCATCGCTAAATGTTTGGCATGCTAGGTTAGGTCACCCATGTAATAGCATCCTTAAGAAGGCTTTGAAACAGTGTAGTATATCAGTTGATGTGAATAAAGAAGTTCGTTGTTGCACTGCTTGTCATTTAGGGAAAGAGCGTAAGCAACCATTTACTCTGAATGTATCTGAGTATGTTATGCCACTACAGCTGGTGGTCACTGATGTTTGGGGTCCGGCTCATGTCTATTCAAATGGTTTTTGGTATTACGTTACTTTTACTGACGCCTATTCTCAATATACCTGGGTGTATTTTTTGCAGAGAAAGTCTGAAATTTCGAGTATTTTTCCCATTTTTCAAAGACAAGTTGAAAGAATGCTTGGTTGTAAAATCAAAGCCTTGCAAACGGATGGAGGCGGGGAGTTTCAACCTTTGAAATGCTATTTGTCCCAACAAGGAATTACTCACAAACTAACATGTCCATACACTTCGGAACAAAAATGGACTGGTGGAGCGCAAGCATCGTCAAATCGTTGAAACTAGGTTGTCTATGCTAGCACATGCGTCTATGCCAGTTAGCTACTGGAATGATGCCTTCAGCATTGCTATTCATCTGATAAATCAACTATTGACTTCTCCATTGGGCATCTCTCCATATGAAAAGTTGTTTCAAAAGCCTCCTCTATACTCAATGTTTCGGGTTTTTGGATGTCTGTGTTTTCCAAATCTTAGACCCTACAATGAGAACAAGCGGCAATATCGATCAACGACATGCACCTTTTTGGGATACTCTTAGTGTCATCAAGGATATCGGTGTCGTACTAGCGATGGCAGAATATATGTATCTCGACTTGTAACTTTTCATGAGGCTGAGTTTCCCTTCAAAGCTTTTAGTTCCAAGCAGGTACATGCAACATCAAATTTACCAATCAGCTCAAAACTACTTGTTGTGCCTTCCAACGTTCATACACGTACTGTATTAGCAAGGGCACCTGATTCAGTACCTGCGGTCAGTTCTGATCAGTCATACAATGACAGTTCTGTACCTCGTGTTACTAGTCCAAGGTCAGCTCCTAGTGTTAGTAATAGTGTTCGGGGGAATGGGTCTAATGAACCAAGTGTATTACCTCGGTCTGATGCACCAAGTGTGTTACCTCCTTCAATCTCAGCTTCTGTTAATTCACATCCGATGGTCACAAGAAGCAAGGCGGGTGTTTTTAAACCCAAGGTGTATTTTAGTTCAGTCAACTCAAAGTCATATGAGGTTCCTGAATCTATTAATGAAGCAATGAAAAGTCAGTGTTGGCAAGAGGCTGTTCATAGGGAGTTGCAGGCGCTTCTTCAAAACAAAACATGGGTGCTTTGCTCTCTACCTCCTCATCGGAAAGTGGTTAGCTGTAAATGGCTATTTCATGTTAAAAAGAAGGCTGATGGGACAGTGGACAGGTACAAGACACGATTGGTGGCTAAGGGGTTCTCTCAACATGCTGGTATTAATTTTCGTGATACTTTTAGTCCAGTTGTTAAAGCAACAACCATACGAACTGTACTTACCGTTGCTGTTATGAAAGGCTGGTTACTGAGACAGGTTGATGTAAACAACGCGTTTCTTAATGGAGTATTAACAGAAGAAATATACATGCAACAGCCACCTGGTTTTGAAGTAGCTGGAGACAATGGTCAGCACCTAGTCTGTCACTTAAACAAAGCGTTGTATGGACTAAGACAAGCACCTCGTGCATGGTTTCAAACACTGAGGCAACATCTAGTAGATGACTTGGGGTTTCGAGCTTCAAAAGCTAATTCATCATTGTTTATTCGAACCACCTCTAGCCAGCTGCTGTTACTTATGGTCTATGTGGATGATATCGTGGTTACAGGCAGCTCAAATAATGATATAGATGAAGTGATTCGACAGCTTCATGCAAAGTTTTCCCTTAAAGATATGGGTCAGCTCAATTTCTTCTTAGGTATTGAGGTCCAGCATGTGCCTAAGGGAATTTAACTTAGTCAAAAGAAGTACATCTTGGAGATACTTCATAAGACTGAAATGACAGGAGCATCATCGACGCCTACCCCCATGGTCAGCAGTCCAAGACTAGTCGCATCCGACGGCAGTCTACCATTTGCTGATGGAAACTTATATCGCAGTGTTGTTGGCATGCTTCAATACGTGTGTATTACACGTCCAGATTTAGCTTATTGTGTTAATAAGCTAAGTCAATTTATGAATTCTCCTAGTGACACTCATTGGAAGGCTGTCAAAAGAGTGCTGAGGTATCTTCCCGGGACACTTGATCATGGATTGTTACTCACGAATGGGATATTTGAGCTGAGATGTTATTCTGATGCTGACTGGGCTACGTCTATTGAAGATCGACGTTCAACCACAGGATACGTTGTATATCTAGGGACTAATCCAATTGCTTGGTGTTCTAAGAGGCGACCTGTTGTATCCAGGTCCTCGTATGAAGCGGAGTACCGAAGTTTAGCAAATTGTGTGTCAGAAATGCTATGGATCAAGCAATTGCTGGATGAAATTGGTTTGTCACTATGTCAAATACCAGTGGTCTGGTGTGATAATACTTCCACTGTCACCATGGCAGTCAACCCAACACATCATGCTCGAATGAAGCATGTGGAGATTGACCATCATTTTATACGAGAGAAGGTTCTGGATGGAGTCCTGCAGGTCAATTTTGTGCCATCATCAAAGCAGATTGCTGATGTTCTAACAAAACCACTCCCACCAACACAGTTTACTGCATTTCGAAGAAAGTTGCGCGTTTGCTCCAGTACACTTGATAAAGATGTTTGTTAATTTTAAATTTTTTTTCTTTTCTTCATATAAAACTAGGGGAATGTTAGAGTATTATTGCAGATAATAGTCAGTTAGGAAGTTACAATCAGTTACAGTAAGTTGTTAACAGTTGTAGTCTATTGAGGTAGTTACGTAAGCTGGTATTGAGTTGTGTATAAATACTGCTATTGATAATAAACAAAGATAAAAGTATTTCATAAATACTTAACAGTACAGAACAAGGTTGAACCAGGCTTAGCGATGGCTGTTTAGGGGTTTGCTTTGGTGATTAGGTAATCAAGGTTTAGGTTTGTCTTTAATGATGTATTCAGTTTTCAGCAAACTCTTTATTAAACCATTTCTGCAGTTCGATCTGAAGGGGGCCTCTGACCAATGAATGAATTGAAGAGATAAGTTGAGGAGCACCTAACATAAAAGCAAAACAAGCAGAGGAATATTAGTTCATAATTACAGGGGTGTTAAGTTGCAATAGTTCATAAAAGTATAACTTCATATGAAGGTCAAGGACAACAGGAAATATTAGGAACCAAACCAACAACCTGTAATCTACATTATAAACTAAAAAACGACCACATCCTTCAATGATATCATTAAGAAAACATTACCGAGGGCATTCTTGGACTTGTGCAAGATTTCAGGCAGAGGTTGTAACAATGGGATCTGAAAAATACCAATTGCAGGTGGCAGTAGGCCAAGTTCATTTCATGTGCAAAGAACGATGGCATTACAGTTGTAACACCCCTTACCCGTATCCAACACCGGAATAGGGTACGAGGCATTACCAAAACACATACACTTGTAAACGTATTTAACCGAGTTATAAAATTTCATCAAAATTAAAACTTTCAAAAATAATTAACATGTTTCTATAACTTTTCACAATATATCCTCAAAATATTATAATCATAATAATTAGGGCCTGCGAGACCTGATACATACTCATGCAATTTAATGCTTCATTTCCATTTCATTCAATTCGCAATTTCTCATGCTCATAATTTAAATCATATCACTAGAAATTTCCATTTAATTCACGTACAATTCAATGACATCAAATTCAAAACTAATACGTATTTACCATTTAACTCAATGTTTATTGATTATACCATTCAATAGCACATTTATGAAATTCTCAATTTAGCAATGAAAATATCACTTTAGTTTGAATAACAACATCGTCCTGATATAAATACACTACCACTTATCCATTTACTTTAATTCTTTTGGGCCCATTTGTCACTTACCATCCTTAATCAAATTAGAGAACGGTCACGGAAAATTGAGTACTTCACTTTCACTTTGCCATAGTATAACTATGGTCTTACGTATGATCACTTATCACTTGTCCCTGATCAGATAAGTGTAGCCACCTATCACTTTGTTTCTTGATCAGATAAGTGTAGCCACTTATCACTTTGTTTCTTGATCAGATAAGTGCAGCCACTTATCACTTTGTCTCTTGATCAGATAAGTGTAGCTAAAGCTATCACTTATCACTTTGTCTCTTGATCAGATAAGTATAGCCGAAGCTATCACTTATCACTTTTCACTTGTCACTTGATCAGATAAGTATAGCCGAAGCTATCACTTATCACTTTATTACTTGATCAGATAAGTATAGCCGAAGCTATTACTTATCACTTTCCACTTGTCACTTGATCAGATAAGTATAGCCGAAGCTATCACTTATCACTTTATCACTTGATCAGATAAGTATAGCCGAAGCTATTACTTATCACTTTCCACTTGTCACTTGATCAGATAAGTGTAGCTAAAGCTACCACTTATCACTTTATCACTTGATCAGAAGTACTCAAATCCGGCGTTCCGCTCAATTTGATCATTTATTCATATATCAGGCTTACCAACATGTGTTAATTCATAAACCATTCATGGTATTATTTCATGCCAAATCATATACTGAATATACCATACACACATACTATGAAACTTTATTTTCACACATGAGCTGAAACCATGACCAATAATGCACAAAAATAAGCATCATTCATATTTCATCGTTTATGAGTTATAATCAAACATATGACCATTTATACACGAATCATTCATATATTTCCCAATTTTCCTCCTCCTCCTCTCCATTCCACATCCTTAATGTGTATAACACACTTAAACAACATTAACCATAATTTCAATATTCACTAACATGTATATTCAAAGTTGTTTATCCGAGTCAGAGTCACTAAATTATTTTTATCCGGAGCTACGGAGCTCCAAATTAAGATCCGTTAATTTTCCCTGAAACTAGACTCACATATATTCATACCATAAATTTTCATAATTTTTGGTTCAGCCAAATAGTACAGTTTATTCTTTAAAGTTTCCCATGTTTTGCTGTCTGACAGTTCTGACCACTCTTCACTAAAAATTAATTATATCATTGTACAGAATTCAGATGATGTTTTAGCTTGTTTCTTATAAAAATAGACTCATTAAGGATTCTAACCATATAAACTATAACTCATAATAATTTCTGTACAATTTTTAATGATTTTCCAAAGTCAGAACAGGGGAACCCGAATTCATTCTGACCTTGTCTCACAAAATCTATTATATCTCATGATTTACAATTCCATTGCTCACATAATTTCTTTTATAAGAAACTAGACTCAATAAGCTTTAATTTCATATTTTATTCATCCTCTAATTCAATCTCTACAATTTTTGGTGATTTTTCAAAGTTACACTACTGCTGCTGTCCAAAACTGCTTTAGTGCAAAATGTTGATTTCCATTTTGCCCCAAATTTCACAGTTTATACAATTCGGTCCTTTCTCAATTAACCCATCAATTAATCAAATTTTCTCAATTAGCACTTTATTAGACATTATAAGTTGTTACACAACTATTGAAATTCAGAATTTCCACATATAACTCTATCTTCAAACTCTTTTACTATTAGGTCCCAAACATTCACTTTCTATTCAATTCTTTCAATAAAATCAGCATATGAACAATTTAAAGCTCTAATTTCATGCTAAATCATCATATACTTCCAGCACATATTCATATCAACTTTCAACTTCTTTCATAAAATCAAAAACTAATGAATTTAACAAGTGGGCCTAGTTGTAAAAGTCATAAAAATACAAAAATTTCAAGAAATAGTCAAGAATTGAACTTACTTGTAATAAAAATATGAAGAACCAGCTTGAAGAAGCCCTTCCATGGTGTTTTAGCTGATGAGAATTCAGAAAAATGAAGAGAAAATCTAGATAATTCCACTTGGGTCCTAACTTTATTAAGCAAATTTTGCAATTTTCCAATTTTGCCCTTAATTCTCCTTACTTTCTTGCTGATTTCATGCCTCTGCCGTCCAGACCAAATAGACCTTGGGTCTATTTGCTTTTTAAGCCCTCTTCCTTTTATCATTTAAGCTATTTAATCATTTCCCAAAATTTTGCATTTGTTACAATTTAGTCCTTTTTGTTCAATTAATTATCGGAACTTTAAAATTTCTTAACGAAACTTTAATACTAACTTTTTAACACTCCATAAATATTTATAAAATATTTATGGCTCAGTTTAAAATCCCCGAGGTCTTGATACCTCATTTCGATTCTAATTATTTTAATATTTATTTCTAGTGCACTATTCACTATTTCAAAAATTTTCCTAACTTCATATTTAACTTATACTTACTAAATTAATAATATTTTCTACCCATTTGTCGAATTTAGTGATCTCGAATCACCGTTCCAACACCTCTGAAAATTCAAGCCATTACATTTTTTTTTCGTCGGATTTGTGGTCCCGAAACCACTGTTCCGACTAAGCCTAAAATCGGGCTATTACAACTCTCCCCCCTTTAGGGATTTTCGTCCCTGAAAATCTTACCAGATGGTAGGTTAATGATTTACTTCCACAGTATATTTTAAATTCGCACATGATTTTAGATTTTCATATCTTTTACAGATAATCACATAGATTCATAAGAAAATTAGGATAGCGATATTTCAGCATCTGAAGCTACACAAAGTATCGAAAAATTACAATCCATATAGAATGATATCCATTTTGATAATCTGAGTAGTTTTCAGAACTATCAAATATTTCTCTCTTTTTATATTGTCCTCATTTTCTAATTCATTCACTTTTCCGACCACATTATTATTCTTCCGTACACGAACTTCTGTAACACTACACTCGTAAGCTTATTCAACCAAAATCTCACAAATTTCATTGTAACATTTTACTAATATGGGGGTGAGTGTAGTAAAGCCTCAAATTTATCTTACACATAAATGCGCATAACACATACCATCACAAATAGCCAATTCATTACTAAGTTCACATTCTCAAAGCATTTAATAAACATTTGCTTTTAATCACTTTTGTTCTCAACACAAAATTCTAACTCAAATCACTAATTCACAATCAAAATTTCTATATAGCATCATAATCCAAATATCATAACTCATATGCTTGTATAATTATAACATTCATCAAATAAAAAAAAATGTTTTATTCTTTGATCCATACTTTTATGAGTTTCAACTCATAATCAATACATTTTCACTCAAACATTTTAGTATTTATTTCTATACTATTAGAATTAACTCAGTTGAAAAACATATCTCTCTCATCAAGATAATTTTCGTCATAGAACAATACTGATAAGGGGGTGATGGTGAAGTCATAAATCTTTCAACTTGCTCTCATAGATACATATATATATATGATTTTGTATTCATCATCAATGTAATACCATCAAAACCACGTAATTCATTCCAAGCAAATTAATACATCTATTTATTACAAATGTTTTCTGTCACTCACAATTTCACACAACGAATTTACTTACTCAAGCTCAATGTTAATATCTAATTAAATTCCAATACTTGGCTTCTATTTTACTTACCGACATTTGCCAAATTAGAGAACGTCTTACGGAATTGAGTACTTCGTTTTCTCGATGCCATAGTCCAACTATGGTCTTACACGTAATCACAAATCACATACCGATGCCATAGCCCAGCTATGGTCTTACACGAAATCACATATCACTTACCGATGCCACAGCCCAGCTATGGTCTTACACGGAATCACATAATCACATGTTCACATGTTGCCATGGTCAAACCATGGTCTTTTCCGTCAATTCATCACATATCACTGAACGAAAGTACTCATTCCTGCGTTCTACTCAATTTGACTTCCAATTCAATTTTTCATACTATTATAATATTCATGGTTTAGACATAAAACAAAATATCTTATTATCTTTAATTTAACAATTAAACATAAGATTCTATCATATGAACATACTAATTTCACTTATTCAAGCAGATGTACATACACACGTTCCATCTATTTAAGTAAATTTGCTTATCATATTCACTTAATCAAATATGTTGAGCACATAGCATTATATAATCACCAACATACTTGGATGAGCTTATCACAACATAAACTTTTTTTGTAACTTATAGTCATCTCTTTTCATACATGAACACATCCATATCACAAATTTTTATACTTACCTTTCCAAATTCCAACATAACGTGAGCATATTTCATTTATCTCAATATCATTTTTAGCATTATCGAAAATAGCTCGATTGAAAATCATCTCTATCTTAACAAAGCAATTTCGTTAGAGCCTGGAGATATCACATCATCAAGAGTAATAACGTGGCATGTATAGCTAGGCTCACATATGCTACGTTTGGTCCGAGAACCGACTAAACCGTAGCTCTGATACCACTAAATGTAACACCCCTTACCCGTATCCAACACCGGAATAGGGTACGAGGCATTACCAAAACACATACACTTGTAAACGTATTTAACCGAGTTATAAAATTTCATCAAAATTAAAACTTTCAAAAAATAGTCAAAAATTGAACTTACTTGTAATAAAAATATGAAGAACCAGCTTGAAGAAGCCCTTCCATGGTGTTTTAGCTGATGAGAATTCAGAAAAATGAAGAGAAAATCTAGATAATTCCACTTGGGTCCTAACTTTATTAAGCAAATTTTGCAATTTTCCAATTTTGCCCTTAATTCTCCTTACTTTCTTGCTGATTTCATGCCTCTGCCGTCCAGACCAAATAGACCTTGGGTCTATTTGCTTTTTAAGCCCTCTTCCTTTTATCATTTAAGCTATTTAATCATTTCCCAAAATTTTGCATTTGTTACAATTTAGTCCTTTTTGTTCAATTAATTATCGGAACTTTAAAATTTCTTAACGAAACTTTAATACTAACTTTTTAACACTCCATAAATATTTATAAAAATATTTATGGCTCAGTTTAAAATCCCCGAGGTCTTGATACCTCATTTCGATTCTAATTATTTTAATATTTATTTCTAGTGCACTATTCACTATTTCAAAAATTTTCCTAACATCATATTTAACTTATACTTACTAAATTAATAATATTTTCTACCCATTTGTCGAATTTAGTGATCTCGAATCACCGTTCCAACACCTCTGAAAATTTAAGCCATTACATTTTTTTTCGTCGGATTTGTGGTCCCGAAACCACTGTTCCGACTAAGCCTAAAATCGGGCTATTACAACAGTAGCCCGTCCTAACACAAAATTGACCCATCATGTAAGTTTGTGAACCATTCTCAACTCTCAAATTCTTTTGAATGAAATATGAATCTGTGCATGTAAAAAGGATCAGAGAAGGAAAGAGAAGATTAGAACATGTTTATGTAAATCCAATTTCTTGAGAGCTTCGGTAACTTTCCCTTTGCTTTCCCCTCCCTCAAGACCAAACAATCTTCTAGCATTTGCATGTGACGAAGACTTTTCTATTTGCATGTGGTGATCTCAACTTTTTACTGCACTACCATCAAGCCTTATTATTACAAACCCAACAGAATACACTAGGTTGACCATTATATATACCCGGAGAATATGATTATAGCATGATTGACAAACTAAAACTGGACTATTTTACTTGTGAGAGCAGTATCAATCACTTTCTTTGCAACTGTCACTAGAGACCAGCATTTCGAGCAGACAGCTCCTATGCTGCAATATCTAACATCCTTATAGTCCGTTATATCCTGGGGCAAGACTCCAAGAAGTCAAATAATATGGCCATTACAAGCATGTGCTCTGTTTGAAAAAGTAGACTAAGATGCTCAATTTTCTTCAAGTCCAGTAGCTTCTCACTAAACTGGAGTAAAAACATTGTCAGCATTCTGTGCATAGGCATGCCTCATAGCAGGCTGCATTGCAGACGATACATCATTAATAATTAATAGACCAATTAATATTTATATTTCAACAGAGATGTTAAAAATTTTCAGGAGTTTTAACTCATAGCTCATCAAAGTTGATTCGAAGCCTGCATAATAAGAAGAAATTTTGATGAAGTCATACATCAACACTATAGACAGGCCCAATATATATCACTTTATTATTTTTTATTTGGAGAAGACCGGTATCTTGAATGGATTTTTTCAGTTCAGTAACAAGAACTGGAATCTAAGATAAATGTCATTTCTAGGGTGAAAGAAATTTCTCTTCTTCTAAAGTAGGACTTCTTACAAACAGGATGCTTGCCATTTACAGATATCACTCTGGGGAAATAACTTTCCTGTCAAAATACAAGTCTCAAATTTCAATGCAAATCGCTAGATTAAATGAAAAAGATTCATGATTCAACACTAAATTTCTTTTTCCACAAAAAGAAATCGATATAAGAATAGTTAGATTTTTTTTCCGAAATTGACCCAAACAAAATAATTAATTACGAAAATAACTTAGGACTAAAATCTTGTATTAGAATGATCTGTTTTCTACAGTACACGCCGGTGCCGTCATACCCATTGGCGGCACCACCTCATCATTAGGCAATCATCGTTTTTAAAAATAATAATAATTTTTTCAGTATTGCCACTGTGTTCAGTGGAATCAATATTTATTTTTTTCTACATGCCCATAAAAAATATGGGTATTTTGAGGGAAAAAAAATTAATGAGCGTCATCGACCTCTTTGGCGACACTTGAGAATTTCTTTTAAATAATTTTTTAATGAGTGTCGTTGGCCTCTATGACAGCACCGGAGAAATTAAAAAAAAAATTTGTGTCACAAATCTATCATATAATTTGTCATCTATTCTCTAAAATAGAGGTACTCATGGGTCGGATCAATTTCGGGTCGGGCCCAACTAAAATTTTAAACCAGTTTGTTAGGCCCAAAAAATGGGCTTAAAATTTTGCCCAAGCCCAGCCCAAATAAAAATGCTAAAATTAAGGCTCGACTCACCCATATTAATTTTTTATATTATTATTTTTATATAATTTAAAAAAAAATAATAGATCAAAAATACTAAAAACAATAAAATAAATGTTTACCAACAAATTAAAAATAAATTTAAAATATATATATATACTTAAATAACACTAAAATAGGTGCAACTTAACAAGTAAATACCTCTAAAATAGTAACAAAATTAATAATAAAACAAGAGTTGTACAATAATAACAAAATAGTGAAAAATAACATGAAAAAAGCAACAAAACAGTAAAAAAACAATTTTTTTTGCATATCCTGGTCGGACCCAGGCCAAAAATGTCTTACCGAGGCCCGGCCCGTTTAGAAAACAGGCATTATTTTTTCCCAAGTTTATTTTTCGGGACTATATTTTTATCCAAATCTTCCTATTTTTCGAGTGGCCCGATCCATAAGTAGGCCTACTCTAAAATGAATACCTAAATTTGGTGCAGCAAAAAAAAAAGTGTACATTCGTCGTTGAGGACAAAGAAAAAGAAACATCATCGCCATTACAAAAACTTCATAATAAAGCACCTCCAATTTTTTTTCCCTTTCTTCATAATAAATTTGATAAAAATCAATTTAATTATTAAAAAAAGTGATTGTTATAAGGAAAATTTAGATTATTAAAAAGTTGATAAATAAAAATGTTAGCACTACCAAGTTTGAAGAGGGCTGTAACAGCCACCCTTTATTAAAAAAGTTGCATTTGTACAAATATAATTTTTAATAGCAGCAACTTTTTCGACTTATTAATATATTTTTAAATTACTTGTATTGAGAATTAAAATAAGGGCTCGGTTTTGGTTAGATTGTTTCTTTCCAGAAATATAAACAACGTTTTAAATCAAATTCTCATTTAATTGCAAATTTCTTATTTACCTTTTTTTAATCTAATTTTACTTTTTGCGTACACCAAACAAAATATTTTTTAATATTCTTTCACCCTTCCACTTTTCATTTGCAACCTTTTCTTTTTATTAATATATTTTGAAATGAGTTAAACTTACAACACATCCAATAAAACTATAATAATTATTTTTTATAATAAAATTGGGTTTAACTAAAAGTTTTTTCTAAAATTTATTTCGACTCTTTACTTCTTCTTGTTAACTAGTGTCGAAAAATTCAAAAATTTTCATGTTTCCAACATCGAAAACTTTATGTGTTGCTAAAATATTCAAAAATAAATTTTCTTTTGAAACAAACTTTTAATTTTTCTTAAGAGTAAAATTTTTAAAGTTTTCACCTCATTGCTCTACTCTTGCAAAGAACTTTTCCAAGTATATATTTCTTTTCTATGTTTATTTTGGTGGGTTTTGCTTTGTTTTACTTAGACCTGTTTATGAGTTGGGCTATTCCCCTAGGCCCGAAGGTTCGCCTGAAATTTGAGAGGGTTTAGGAAAAAATGTTGGGCCCAAAAAATGGGTTTGGGAAAAAAAAATGTCTGTTTAAAATATGGACTGAGCTTGAACTTAAACATTCAATGCCCGAGTCCGACCTGTTTTAAATTTATAATACTTTATATTATGTAATTTAGAACATATTAAAAAAATAAACCTATACTAAATATATAATACAACTCTAATGTAAACATTAAAATAATGTAAGATGAATATATAAAAAATTTCAATAAATAAAAAATATATAAAATTATTAAATATTAAAATAATAATATAAATATTTAAAAAAATTAAAAATAGTATGAGTGGTTCTAAAATGGGTTTGAGTTAATCTTTTGCAAATATGGCGGGTTTGGGCAAAATATTAAGCCCATATTGAGAAGGCTGGTATGTTTAATGCAATTTTTTAGTTGAGAAACACAGTTGAAGAACTGGAATCTAAGATAAATGTCATTTCTAGCATAAAAGAAAATTCTCTTCTTCCAAAGTAGGACTTGTTACAAGTAGGATGCTTGTCATTTACAGATATCAGCATGTGAAAATAACTTTCCTACCAAAATACAAGTCTTAAATTTCAATGAAAATCGCTAGATTAAATGAAAAAGATCCATGATTCAACACTAAATTTCTTTTTTTACAAAAACAAATCGATATAAGAAAAGCTAAGGTAGTTAAGTTTTTTTTTCAAAATTCACCCAAACAAAATAATTAATTACGAGAATAACCTAGAACCAAAATCTTGTGCTAGAATGACTCGTTTTCTACAGTGCACGCTGGTGCGTCATACCCATTGGCGTAATCACCTCATCCAGGGATTTGAATTGAGGTTGTTGTCACGTTTTCGGTCGCGTTGCTTTTATCATGGTTGTGGACATAACGGATACTATTGCGGTCACTACGGGTATCGCGGTCATGAATTTTTTTAAATTCGCACAACTTATTGTAAAACATAGTAATTATAATTATAATTCTAAAAAGTCACTTTTAATGATTTTTTAGAGTGTTTTCTAACACTTATGAACTTTTATTAATATGATAACACAATTTTTACAATCATTAATTATTCTTATATTTATTTATGAATTTTTTAAGAATATTATATTAATTAATAACGAAGTAAAAAAAATAGGAAACATTAAACATTCATCATATTTAATAAGTTTGAAAGTTTTTATAGATAAAATAATTAAAAATTCATACATGAGAGAGGTCTTCAATATTTCTTGGCAGCTTTGAAGATGGTGAAGATATCAAAGCATTCTATACTTCAAAAGGAATAGATAAATGTATATATTCTCATTAATTATTCCTATGTCCTACCACTTATTCTCACTCTCATTCTACTTTCATATATAGTTTAACATGATTCAATTATTAATTATCTTTTCATAAAATATACTCCATTCATTTATCTATAGAAGTATTTTAAATGTTTTAATATCATTAAAATTAAAAACATTAACAAAAGTTTTCTTTAAAAAAACATAACTTACAAATAGTGGTAGTGGTACAATTTAGTTTTCACCAATTAGTGGAATAACGAGGAGGATCAAATCCTTCACCTTCACTTTGAGAGCGTTCTTGACTTGATTCTCGTGGCCTTTGTCTAAAAATATATTAAAAAAAAGTAACATTTTCACCTTAGGTTTCATATAATTGATATGGAGGATATATTTGAGGAGGAGGGTACATAAGAGGTAGAAGTGGGTGATACATTGGTGGTGGAGGATGCATTTGAGGCTGATATGGCACACCATAATTAGGAAATGGTGTATCATGACCATATAGTTGTGGATAACCATGTGAAGGTTGAAAATTGAAGGTTGTTCCGGTAGATAAAAACAATGAGTGATAGTAGATGAATCATTATATCCAAGGTTACTAGAACTCGATCTCCTAAAAGATGAAGAGCCTACATACGTATGCTTCTTGTCTTTTCCTTTTGATGGAGCTCTAGGTTCACTTCTATCTCTCCTAAGTTCAAGAAACATATTTCCATCAAATTTTGATCTATCACGGAAATGTCCACTAGTGGTACCAACCTCATATTCTCCTCCATACCGACTAGAAGACTTAATTTCACCTCTATCACCACTATGTCCATCATCGTCATCAATTGGATTTAAACCACCACCATCGGGTCCATCGTCACTCTGACTTGGCGTTGCACTAGAACTTGAATGAGACAAATTTTGTTGTTGAGATTGATTAACATTCATTTCATCATCAAAGGTATCCAAAGGTAATACACCGACATTTTCACCATCTAACAATGAATTATCTTTCTCTTGAAGCCATTCTGATAGTGGATCAACATCTTCAAAGATATAATCAAGGTTGATAGGATTAAAACTAGCGTTTATATCATCAATGCTTATTATTTTTTGATGTCTTATCTGAATCCTCATATTATACTTCAAGTTTTTTATACTTCAACATATTTCTTGCCTTGGTGTGAATATAACTAAATGTGCTCCAATTTCGTTCGCAATTTGATGCAAAAGTTGCTTGACTAAGCAATTTAATTGCTAATCTTTGTAACTCAAGAACACATGTGTCGTATATTATCCACCACTCAGCTGCATAAGATTATTTAAATTTCAAAATAACTTCAAAATATACAATATAATTAAATAATGTAATTAACTATTTACCCGGATTCATTTGCTTCCAAGCTCTTTGTGCTTGTGGAGTACGGAATGCCTCATGTTTATTTCTAAATAGTAACAACTGCATAAATAAAAGATAGTAAAAATAAAAATAAAAAATTCCATTTCAAATTATGAAACTAAGTTACAAATAATAGTACTTAAGTCTAACTTGATTAACCATTCTCACTTGAGTATCGAAAGAAAGTTCTAATCTTTTAATTAATGATCTTGTACCTTCTAATGTTTCTATTAGTACATTCTCAGAATGCTCCACCCCAATTTGAAATTGAGGATCGAGAAAATTACCTAAGCATAATTTATAAGAATATCATCAAATAAAAATAATCTAAAGCTTAAAATCATAAAATATAATAATAGTTCTTAATTATATGAAACATTTTATCTTACCAGCTGAATGCAGGTCGGAATGCATAAAATTCCATCTATTGTCAATAATCTTTTCGCACTCGGTGATCAAAAATCTTGTTGAATTGCTCGTTTAGCGCTATCAACAGCCTCATAAATAAAGCTCATTGTTGGTTTTTCATCACCATCCACAAGTCTCAATACTTTTACTAGAGACTCGTAAACTTTTATGAGGTCATTGACTTTTTTCCAAAAATCTTTTCCCAAAATAATTTTTTTGGCTTCATAAGCAAGCCCTGACTTTTGTTGTCCCCATTTTGATTCTTTAAATTCCTATATATTCATAAGAATTTTTTTTAAATAATATAATTCAAATTATTTGGAACTAATAAAATCATTAAAGGTTGCTATATTTAAGTAATTATATTAACTAATTATAAAATACTAACCTTTGAATTAAACATTTCTCTGAGACCTTGCTTTTGCCTTGTTATCTCTTCAAGTTGAATGAAATGAGTTGCAAATCGAGTAAGAGCATATCGAATTATTTGCTTCCCTTGTGTATACTTCTTCACCAAATCAACAATCCAAATGTGATTGTATATAAAGCAAGTCACTTTCTTAGCCTTATCTAACTCTTTTGCTATACTGGGTCTTTTCCCAATATCTTCAAGACATAAATCTAAACAATAATTTTTTAAATATATATGCTTTCTTTTCAACATTAAATTTTTCCAGCGGCTTTCATTGTTGCCTCATTATTAGTCACTATTTGGACAATGTAACTTTCTCCAATTTCTATAACTGAATCTAACAAACTGTAGTAGAATTCAGCATCTCTACTACAAACACTCGAGACATCCACAGATTTCTATGCCATTCATGTGCAATTGATTCAAATTGTTGGTCCAATCATCACATATTAGAGTTGCACCCAATTCTTTCCAATTAGTCTTTAGTCCATTTACCCAATCACGAACTTGTTGATACTTTGACTCCAAATACACATCTAAAACCTCATAAGGTGTTGGGAGCTTTACACCTTGTCCAACTTCTATTGACACTTGAATTAAGTTATACAACCATGGAGAGCTTGCTAATTGAAAAGGAAGTCATTCATATATTAAAAATTTAGATACCGTTTTACCTAACTTCCTGCGTAAAGTCTTTAAAAAAGAGCCACTAATCTTTGGTTGCTTTAAGCTTTTGCTTCTAGTCAATTCAAGTATAGCTCCCCTTAAGGTAAACTCAGACTCACTTGGGATGGATTTACTTGTTCTTTCTCCATGATATTCTTCAGCTGATCCATGAGAAGATCGCCCTTCTTCATAAATGTTACTCCAACCACTGGTACTGTATCTGAATTCTTCCCTTCTATGCCATTCGTGTTGTGATTGGATACTTTCTCGAGTTGCTTGCCTTATAGCAGAAACCTCATCAATGAATTCCTCATGTTCATCCTCCTCTCCTTTTAATTGGGATAAGAATTCATTTGTTCTCCATTTTTTGTCTATTTTCTTTGTGTTGCTTTCTTTCAGTATATTCGTCATACTTTCTCTAATGACACTTATTAATAAAATAAAAATAATTCACACTTTATATTATTATAAATTATGTATAATCTTTATTAATAAATTTACAATAACATTTAAAAATAATAATAAAGTATCACATACCAATAACATTAGAGCATGGTGCAACATTGCTAGTTTTATGAGCAATGTGCTCTTTAAATCATGTTATTCCTCCTTTCACAACTTTATCACAAAGTTTACATACGACGTTTCCTTTCGTATTTGGCACTGGAGTTCCAAAGTGCCAACCTATATCATTACTTGGTGTACCCTCTAATTCTTTAGTTGGAAACTCTTCACGTGGTGGCATGTTTTATTTTTATTTATATACAAAAAACAAAAAATTATATTTAGAAAAATGAGCAATTCATTACTTATATTATCAACAATATAATACAAAAAAAAGTAAACATGACTAACATTGAAAAATTAAATTTATTGTATAATAATTAAAAAAAAACAACTCACCATAACCCATTATTACCCAGTCATCCAAAACCCAAAAATTAAAAATTAAAACAAAAAGTTTCTCAAATCCCCGAGGCCCCAACCTCCTTCCTCTTCTTCTACCGTGAGATAGAGAGCCCAAAAACAAAAGAGGAAAAAATTAGGATTTAGTTTACTTTGCTTTTCTTTGCAAGATTTGTCCCTTATTTCTCCATTTTTTTTCTCAATTTCTTTAAACTTTGCCTAGGCTACCATTGATTCCTACCAAAATACCCGAAAATATAAAGATGATTTGCAAAAATTTTGTCAAAATTTTCTCATCAATCTTTGCATGTTACAAAAAAAAACAAAAAACAAAAGAAGCAAGAATCAAAACAAAAAAATTTCATGTACTTAATTGAAAATTATGAATTTCTGAAAGTACAAGTGAGATTTTGTTTAGAGATTTTTGTGATTGTGTTGTGATCTTTTTTTTTTTGGAGTTTAGATCGTGAAATCTGAGTGAAAGTTTAGAGTTTGGACTACTTTTTCTATTTTTTGAACAAATTTCTTATACTGATAAGTCGATAATCGATTCATATTTTTCTATTGCTTTTTCTTTTTTTAATTGAAAATTATTTGATTTTTTAAGTGGAGAATATATTCCTTTTGTCTTATTATATTTTTGTTGAAATTTTTTAAAGGGGTTGAAATATTTTTTAATTTTACTGTAACCAAACAATAACGGGAATAGCGGCCCATTATTGCCGCAATTGGTCATTACCTGTTAAATTGCGACCTCGATCCACCGCTATTGGTGTGATTTCGCTTCACACCGCTATTTTCGATAGTAGCGGTTTCGGACGATGTCGCTGCCGCTATATAGCGGCCACTATTTAAATCTCTAACCTCATCATTAGACAATCATCGCTTTTTTAATAATTTTTTTGTGTCGCCATTGTGTCCGACGAAACCAGTATGTATTTTTTCTACATGCTCTTAAAAAATTGATATTTTGGAAGGAAAAAAAATTAATGGGTGTCATTGACCTCTTTGGCGGCACCAGAGAATTTTTTTAAAATAATTTTTGAATGGGTGTCGCCGGCCTCTATGGCAGCATTGGAGAAATTAAAAAATTTTGTTACCAATTTGTCATGTAATTTTGTCATCCGTTCTCTAAAATGAATATTAAGATTCAGTGTAACAAAAAAAACTGATACTTCGTCGTCGTCGAGTGAAGAAGCATGAGGGCAAGGAAAAAGAAACATCATCACCATTACTAAAATCTTATAATAAAGCTTCTTTGTTGTTTTTATTTTTTTTTTCTGTATCTTCTCCAACAACATCCTTTCCTCCATTATAAAGTTGATAAAGGACCAATCCAATTTAGAAGAAAAAGGTGATTGTTATAAGAAAAAATGTGATTATTAGAAAGCAGATAAATAAAAATGTCAATTGAATGATTGATGTGCTAGAAAAATAAATAAATGTAAAATGTTCTTTTAGCTGTAATTAAGGAACTGCCAATCTTAAAACAAAGCTATAATAGCCACTCTTTTTAATAAAGTTACACTTGTACCGATACATTTTTTTAAAATTGTAACAACAACATTTTCGGTTTATTAATATATTTTTAAATTATTTGTATTAAAAAATGTTTTTTTTTAAAATAAGGGTTCGGTTTGTTGAACTCATTTAAAATATTAAATTTCATTGTAAACATAAATAACGTTTTAAACAAGATTCTTATTCAATACGCCTTAATTAACTTGCAAATTTCTTATTTGCCAATTTTTTTAATCTAATTTTACTTTTTTGCTTCTATTTATATTTCTGTACAACAAACAAAATATTTTTTATTATTCTTTTAGCCTTTCACTATTTTTTCTCTTTTTATTAATATATTTTTAAATTATTTGTATTAAAAATTAAAATATTGACATATTTTAAATGAGTTCAACTTACAAGGCATTTAATAAAACTATAATAATTATTTTTATAATAAAATTGGGTTCAACTAAAAGTTTTCTTCTAAAATTTATTTGGTCCCTTTACTTTCTTTATGCCGGAAAACTCAAAATTTTTCCAGTTTTCGGCATTGGAAACTTTATGTGTGATCGAATTATTTAAACATAAGGTCTCTTTTGAAACAAACTTTCAAGTTTTCTTCAATATATTTTTTTAAGAGTGAAGATTTCAAAGTTTTCACTCCATTGCTCTACTCTTCTAAAAAACTTTTCCAAGAATATATTTCTTTTCTATGTTTATTTTTGTGGGTTTTGCCTTATTTTACTTAAACTTATTCATGGGTCGGGCTATCTACCTAGGCCCGAAGGCCCACCCAAAATTTGGGAGGGTTTGAGTAAAAATATTATGCCCGAAAAATGAGCTTGGGCAAAAAAAAAGAGGCTCGTTTAAAATATGAGTTGAGCTTGAACTTGAACATTTAAGGCTCGAGTCCAGTCCGTTTTAAGTTTATAATACTTTATATTATGTTCTTTTTATATATTATGTAATTTAGAACACATTAAAAAAAATCTATACTAAATATATAGTACTACTCTAATGTAAACATTAAAATAATGTTAAGATGACTATATAAAATTTTTAATAAATAAAAAATATATAAAATCATTAGATATTAATATAATATAATATAAATATTTTAAAAAATTAAAAATAATTTGAGTGGTCCTAAAACGGGCTTAGATTTTTTTGCAAATATAGCAGGTTTTGACAAAATATTAAGCCCATATTTCGAGTCGGGATGGGCTTGGGCAAGTATAAAGTATGTTAATATCATGCTTAAGCCCGACCCCAACTTGACTCATGAGCACCTCTAGTTTTACTATTCACTTCATTAGCATTGCAATGGATTTTTTCAATGGATTTTGCCTGGATTTTTAAAAATAATTTAATGGGTTAATACACTGGTGGCACAAAAAGTCAATTTTTAAAAAAAGATACTGATGCCACTACACAATCTAATGGCACCAAAAAAAAATTTTGCTGCCACGAGTGCTGCCAAGGAGAATGGTTGCACCAAAAAGTATACTGACTTTTTATTTGACATTTTTTTAATTTCTCTGGTGCAGTCAAAGTGGATGGCAACAGATATTAAAATGTTTATTTTCTTTTTTTCCCTCCCAAAATACTCGTATTTTTGGTATTTGAGGAAATACATATTAGGGTCGTTGAACGCAATGGCAGCACAAAAAAATATTTTTTTTAAAAACTAACAATCATTGAATAATGATGAGGGGTGATGCCACTGGTCAAGTTGACAACACTGACAATCATTGTAGAAAAAGAGTTATTTTCGAATAAGGTTTTGTTAATTGTTAGAACTGGGTTGAATTTTTCTTAAAAATTTGCAGCAACTTACAGTAGAAAAGAATAGTAGACAAGAAGAAGAAAAGAAAGAAATAGGGAAGAAGTATGACAAAGAGAAGAAAAAGACAAAAATGATAATTTGAGAATAAAACAGAACTTATTTATTTTCACTGTATCTTCCTCAACACTCCTCCCTTCTTATATAACTGAGTCTTGGAGCTGTTACAATCCCTAAAAATCAGAATTACCTATGTATTTACAAGCAGCAAGATCGAAACCAACCAAATCATGTGTTTTAATTTGTTTCCAACTCACAGTATTATTCAAAATAGAAAGAAATAATAGAAACTAATAAAATGAGCATGTAACAATTACTCCCCTTGTTGACAAGATCCTTGACCTCAAGGATTGAAGGTTGGGAAGCGACGTTACAAATCAACCAAATTCTCCCAAGTAGCATCCTTTGGAAACGAATTTGCCATTCGACCAACACCTCAGTCGTTGCCTGGTTTCCCTTCTTTACCAATCTCCTATCTATAATCAGGACTGGCTTCTTTGGAAGGGTCCCATCCAAATTCATTATTGGTAGTACAAGTTGAATTTGAGCCAACATGACGCTTAACCTGGGACACATAGAAGGTTGGATGCACTCGCGAGTCCTAGGGCAGTTAGAGGCAGTAGACGACTTCCCCAATCTTGGCTTCTATTTTGAATGCCCCAAAATAACGATAAGCTAACTTATGGTTAAAGTCCCTTTGGAGGCAGTGTTGCCGGTACGGTTGGAGTTTCAGATAAACCTATTTTCCCACCTAGAACTGTCAATCGTTCTTCCTCTTATTTGCAAAATGTTTCATCTTCTCCTATGCGCATTTGAGGTGGAACTGCAGCATTTTCCTTACAGCCTCTCGTTGTTAAAGGTTTTAGTCTACATAGGCCACGCCTAACGAACTAGCTAAATACGGCAGATGGTGTTGAGGTGTCTGCCCATATAAAGCTTCATTAGACGTCTCATTGATAACAAAATGGAAAGTGGTGTTATACCACCATTCAGCTAACAGCAACCAGCAACTTCATTCTTTTGGCCGCTCCCCACTCATGCATCGTAAGTAATTTTTGAGGCATTCGTTTAGGGCTTCTGTTTGTTTATTTGTTTACGGGTGGTAAGCAGTTGAATGGTGAAGTTTCGTCCCAAGCTTATTGAAAAGTTCCTGCCAAAAATTGCTGACAAATACCTTATCCCTGTCGGAAACTATGGTGTCCGGAAGGCCATGGAGTTTGAAAATATTATTTAAATAAGCTTGAGCAACTATTAGAGCCGAGTACGGATAGGCCAAAGCCACGAAGTGGCCATATTTCGTCAAACGGTCTACTACGACCCATATGGTGTTATTCCTTTTCAAAATTGGCAACTCGTCTATAAAGTCCATGCTTATATCTGGCCACACTCTAGAAGGTATCGATAGTGGCTACAGGAGTCCCAGTGAAGTTGATGGATCATATTTGTTCCTTTGGCAGACACCAAATTCTCTCATCCACCTTTTAGTGTCTTTGGACATCCCTTTTTAATAGACCTGACATGTCATGCGATGTCGTGTGGTTGTAGTGCCCGAGTGGCCCATTAAGGAACTATTATGAAATAAAGTAAAAAGCTTATTTTGCATTTCTAGATTAGATCCTACCACCAACTTCCCTTTTCTCATGAGACACGAACCATCCCATGAGTATTTTGGATGGGAGCTAGGATTTTTTTTTGCAATTTAACACACAACTTACTTAATTGTGTACACGATGCCACAATTCCGAGATAAAAAAAACTTCTCACCATTTGAAACAGTTACTTCGGGGAGCAGTTGGGTTGCTGAGAAAGAGTGTCGTCTACTATATTCTTACTCCCTTTCCTGTACACAATATCAAAACTATGTCCTAGCATTTTGGCCACCCATTTTTATTGGAAGAGTGTGATAGCCTGTTGGTTGGAAAGGAAACAGAGGCTTTGACGGTCGGTTCGAATATTGAAATGTCGACCAACCAAATACTAGTGTCATTTCTTAACAGCTAATAGTGCTGCTAGTATTTCTTTTCGTAAATAGACAACACTTTATACCTTACCCCTAAGGCCTTCCTGAAAAATGCCACTGGGTAACCTTGTTGATGGAGGACGACCCAACTCTAATGTTGTTGGCGTTAGTGTCAACATAAAGTTTCTGGTCAAAATCAGGTAGCACCATAACAGGGGTTGAACTGATGGCTACTTTCAGAGCTTGGAAAGCTACATCAATGGACGTTGTCTATGCCCATTCTTTCTTCTTCAAAAGCTCGGTAAGAGGTTTAACAATGGTTTCGTACCTCTGTATGAACCTCCTGTAGTACCCGGATAATCTCAAGAATGATCTAAGCTCCTTAGCTGATCGTGGTTTAGGCCAGTTGAACACATTATCGACCTTTGATTGATCCATGGCCACAGTGCCACTAGAGATGACATGACCTAAGTACTTGATGCTGGTAGCCCCAAACTGACATTTTTCTTTTTTAGCAAACAACTGGTGGGACTGCAAGATGTTTAACACATGTTCTAACTGTAATTAGTGTTCAAACCATGAGTTAGAGTATACCAATATGTCATCAAAGAAAACGAGTACCAACTTCTTCAATAAGGGTTTAAAAATTGAATTCATTAGAGCCTAGAAGGTGGATGGAGTGTTAGTGAGCCCGAAAAGAATTACTAAAAACTCATAGCGACCTTCATAAGTTCGGAATATCGTCTTGTGGATGTCTTCTTTATGCATGCGAATTTGATGATAACTAGCACGAAGATCTAGTTTTGAAAAAAACATTGCCTGACTAAGCTCATCTAATAGTTCTTCTATTACAGGAATTGGGAAATTGTCTCTGATAGTTAACTTATTTAACTTTCGATAGTCCACACAAAGATGCCAACTCTAGTCCGTTTTCTTAACCATTACAATTAGAGAAGCAAACGCACTATTACTATCTCTAGTAATCCAGTCGTGGAGTATCTCCTAGATCAACCGTTTCGTCTTATTTTTCTAAATGGTTGGGTAGCAGTAAGGTCTCATCTTGACTATTACCGATTCATCGCGCAATGGAATACATAATCTTGTAAACATGTTGGGGGTAGCCCAACTAGTGTTTGGAACACCTCATTGAATACTTCTAAGATATTGAGTAAATCCCTAAAAATTGGTTCATGTGGCATTGCAATGATGCCTGGTCCGTTGTAGCCATCAAGAGCAGGCAAGGGCCCCAATGATTCCCCACAATAAAAAAGCTTCAACCTTCCGACCTCGCAAGAATTGTATAGCCTCCAACAAAATGCCCAATAACAAACATTCATTTCCTTCGTGATTAAACCGTATTGGAAAAGGCTTGAAGTCCCAAGTAATGTTCTCCAATGATAAAAACCACTACACCCTCAGAACCATATCGCAACCTTTAACCGGTAGAACAAATAAATCTGTTAAAAAACGTAATCCTTGGGTCTCCCATCTCACCCCTTAGTACAACCCTTGGGTGAATATACTACCCCAATTAGCCACCATGACCTTCAACTTATGTTTTTGACTGAAAGGTATAGCAAGCTGCCTCACCAGTCTTACTCTTATGAAATTGTGTGTGCTTTCCGAATCAACCAAAATAATAACGTCAGCATTTCCCACGGAAGCTGCCACCTTCATCGTATGGGTACCTTCGAATCCTTGGATGGCATAGGGCGAAAGTATAGGATCTTGGGCCACCGTTTCTATCGGAGACCCTACTAATTGCTCCAATTCTTAGTGGGCCTCTTCCCCAACCTCATCCGATTCTGACTCCAACAACAGTTGATATAGTTGGGACCTAACACATTTGCGGCCCACACTATATTTGGAACAACACCAAAAGAACAGGCCCTTCTTTCTCCTGTTGCCAATCTCTGCAATCGATAACGTCTTGTTAAACTTCTTTGGTGAACATACCGTCGGAGTTGACTTGTGAGCTGCACTTAGCCTTGTAGTACCACTACCATTAAGCATTCCCCCAGGCTTAAAAGTTTGAGAAACAGTACTTGTATGACTCTGAGTTGAGGATTTCACAAAAATAGAACTTCCCGTCAAGAGTGGCCTCCTAGAAGATTATTGCAATATGCCCTTCACCTTACGCACCACTTGAAATCCTTCTACCAACTTTTTGGCTTAAACAATTATAAGTACTGCCCAATTTTAGTTTTCAAGTTACTAGTAAATATGCTTAAGGCATATGATTCTGGCAACTGCAATTGATTTAACAAGCTAACAAAAGTGTCATGATATTGGTCCACCGTCCGATGTTGCTTTAATGCCACCAAGTCAGACATGGGGTCTTGAAAATAACCTAATGCAAAACACTCCTACAAGCTCTATGCATAAGTTTCCCAAACCAATATGTGAAATCCCCCTTATCGTTGTGCATAAAAATGGTGCCAGTCGAGAGTCTTGCCCTTAAAGTGTAACATAACTATTCGGACTCTAGTATTGGAAGGGACCCTTTTGGTTTCAAAATATTGTTCCAATTTTTCCCACCAACCTCTGAAATTGGATATGTCAAAACGTGGACATTCTAGCTTGTGCAAGTTAGAGAAGTGATCTTCCACATAGGACCTTAGATTGTCATGAACCTTAAGTAAAAAGGAATGAGTACCCATCGAAAGTGAGTTAGGAGACGTTTCTCTGGGTAAAAATCCAGTTGGTAAAACACCAAGAATTCCTTTCCCCTTGTCACTCGACTATCCAGTAGAAGCTGTAGCAGATGGCTACACACCAGCAATGAAAGTAAACGATCGACCTAAATAAAGCTCCATTAGTCCCTACATTTCAAATTTGATCTCCCCTTGTAACCCATCTTTTAGTTCTCTCAATTCCAGCTTCAATTCTTTCTTGAATTTCACCCTTAACTTTTTCAATCCTTCATTCAAATTTGTACTCCACTGGGAAACATCCTCCTGCAGCTTTGCCACTACTTGCTGTAGACTACCCACATATTTTTGAATTCGAGTAGAGATGCCGTCACCGAACATCGTAGATCGTTAGCTGTGATGCCTTGTTAATTGCTGAAACTAGGTTGAATTTTTTGTAAGAATTTGATGCAACTTACAGTAGGAAAAAATAGTAGACAAGAAGAAGAAAAAAAGAAAAAAATAGGGAAGAAGTATGACAAAGAGAAGAAAAAGACAAAAATGATAACTTGAGAATAAAATAGAAGAACTTATTTATTTTTATTGTATCCTCATCAACACTCTTCCCTGCTTATATAACAGAGTCTTGGAGCTGTTACAATCCCTAAAAATCAGAACTACCCACGTATTTACAAGCAGCAAGATCAGAACCAACCAAATCATGTGTTTTGATTTGTTTCCAACTCACCGTATTATTCAAAATAGAAAGAAATAGCAGAAACTAATCAAATGAGCACGTAACAAATTTCACATCTTGATTATTTTTGTAATTAATCAATTTTAAAAAAAACCTAAGATAGTTAGCATGAAATCCATAAAAAACGACATTTTATTGCTTAGGTCTTGGTCCGCCGATTTGCATGTCATTTCTTCTGTTTTAAAAATCTTTGGTTTCAACCTCAGTTTTTATTTTTATTTAGAATAATAGATTTTCAGAGCGAATGATGGCGGGAAAGAAAAGGTAGTAGGGAAATCGAAAGATTAGAAATTTTAGGCTTTAATATTTGGCCTATTAAACTTACTTTAGCATAACCAAAAGCTTTAGAATGCAGCCTTTTTGTTTGTTAATTATGTCCCAAACCGCCATTAACTTTTAAGTGATAATAAATAAATTAATGAAAAAACTAAGTATTAAAAATGATATGAAAAAGAATTTTAGTGTTTAATAAGAGTTTTAAAGTTAATTTGATGAATATTTAATAAACCCTTGTTGGATGGAGCCTGAAGAACCAGAGCAAACAGAGAGCGATCGAAGCGAAAGTTGAATACCAATAAGTAGAGAAGCCAACAATCAAGATGGTGTTGCAGATGTTCCTGTGAAAGTTATATTGTCCCTAGATAGACCTAGATCCTGGAAAGACCGCTTGATGATGGCGATGATTTAGACTTACTTGATGAAGATATCATGAGATCATCGGTAAACAGTATTCCAGCAATTGACTTATATTACCAGGTTAATCAATTACTCATAAAAGACATGAAACATACGGTGGTAATAAAACTCTTAGGAAGGAACATTGGGTACGCCACTCTGCAGAACAAGATTCAATCTCTATGGCGATCAAACCAACCGTTCTGACTAATGGATATAGAGAATGATATTACCTGGCTAAGTTCTAAAACCTTGAAGATTTTCAGAAAGACTTAAATTAGGGGCCCTGGATAGTCTATGGATAATACCTAATTGTTCAACCTTTGAGCACTGAATTTATCCCTTCGCAGCCTTGCCCGAATATGGTCATGGCCTGGATACGACTACCAGGACTGCCTGGACATTTGTACAAGAGGAAAATACTCTGGGAAATAGGGAGAATGATAGGAAGGGTTGCAAAATTAGACTTTAATACCGATAATAGAGTTTGGGGAAGATTCACAAGAATGGTGGTTTACGTCAATCTTGGAAAAGCCCTTATATCTCAAGTTTTAATTAACGGAGTATTGCAGAAAACCGAATATGAATACCTTCCCACAGTATGCTTTTCTTGCGGCCACTACAGACATACACAGGATATTATTCCAAATCTGACGACAAAGCAACAAGTGATAAACGAAAGCATCGCAAAGGAAAAAATAACTTAGGGGACTAGGCTTAAACAAAGGAAAAGTAACGCCACGACTAGCTCTGATGCCTACGGGCCATAGATACTCGTTGAAAGATGGAATCGATGCTGACCGATAGAAGGGAAGGTCATCAGCGGCGCCAGCAAAGAGAAGACGCAAGAAAACATTCGATTTCAGCCTTTAGAATCCCTAAGTGACGAAATGGGTCCACAAGAGAGTAGGCCCATGAAGGAAAATAATTTGGCTCAAAAGGAGTTGGGGTCTGCGTTAGAGCAAAAAATGCAACAAGAGGACCCTCCCCCATAGGCCAAACCCAACAACGGCCTGGTAAAGAGATAATAAGTCACACAAGCCTAAGAAAACAGAAACAAACCAGGAAAAAAAGACCCAATGCACTTCTTAAAGGAAATCAGATCGGTTTTACCCTCGTAAACCAAGGCCAACCAGGGCCGACGGAACTTAAATCTAACGCAAGTAAAGGAAAAGAAACTAACCTAACAGATGACAGCGCCTAGGGAAGAACCCAAACAGTATCTTCCTCAGTGACATTGTAACCAGAAGTTGAATTGGTGACGGGCGTGACGATGGCCAGAGCATAGGCTGTGATGCAAGGGAGGCAGATCGTGACTAAAAATTATGGTACACAGTCAAGCAATTTTTGAGCCACAATCCAATCATTGCTACAATGCCAAAAGTCTGCTCAAGGTCGCGGTCTCCGATTCTAATGGTGTACTAAATCCAACAAAACATTCAGTAGTGGTGTTTAAAGATTTCAGTTCTATAGGGGAAAACCAGGAAGAGCACTTGGCACTAAAAAATACTAAGGGGAACCGAATGAATGCTTCTCTAATGGACACTAGAGGAAAACTGAATGGAAATACGAAGGGCCAAAACTCAAAAGAATTATTAGGGATAAAAGGAGCCCCTTCAAAGTTACATCTCCTAAAGTCCCATTGACAGAATCAATTACTAACATGGTTGAATTGCTACAAGAACAGGTCAAGCAAAGTTTACTCAACGAACCAAATGAGGAAGGAATTAGACGTGAAAGAAGCAATGACGGCACACAGCAGTAACAATAGGTCAGGTATTATTCTCCTAATATTTTATTATGGATTCTAAACTCAATTTATCTCTTTTCGTTTGGAATTGTAAAGGATGCGCGAGTCTTAAATTTCCTCGCATATTCAAAGAATATAATATCGAATTTAGACCTGAAATTATAGGCCTTTTTGAACCTAAAGTAAGTGGTGGTAGCAAGTCGGATGAAACAATCGCCAAATTAGGCTTTCATCATTCTCATCGAGTTGAAGCAAGAGGTTTTTCCAGTAGAATTTGGATCAGTTGGAGAGAAACAATCCAACTCGAAATAATCCAAAACCATCCCCAGTTTATTCTTGTTAAAACATATAATGGGGGCTAATGCAACTTATCCTAATTCCTATCGTCTATGGGAGCCCCAACAGTACAAAGTGGAAAATTTTATGGGAAGCTTTAAAACAACTCTACCGTCGGATAATACCCCATTGATGGCTATAGGAGATTTTAACGCTATTCTCTCTGAAGAAGACAAAAAAGGTGGTAGAACCATAGGAAAAAGATGGCCACACTTTAGAGAATTCATTAAATCCCAATATCTATAGGATTTAGGATTTCGAGAGCCCTCTTTTACTTGGCAACAAGGAGAAGTCTTTGAAAGATTGAATCGAGCGATAGGCAATGCAGCTTGGTGCCAATCTTTTCCACATTGTTTAGCAACACATCTCACTTGAATCAAGTCATACCATAGGTCGTTGCTTGTCAACTCTAATCCAGAATTCAAACTCCCTAAAGAACGGCCATTCAGGTTTTTCACTGGATGGGCACAACACCAAGATTTTCCCAACATAGTCAAGAACTTCTGGCATTACAGAAGAGACATGTACAACACTTTAGATCAGCTACTACTGTTCTCAAAAACTAGAACAAAAATATTTACGGGCACATTGGGATTCGTAAACAAAAACTAATAAAAGCTTTAAGTTTGGTACAAATGAAACTTGAAAAATCTTATTCGAACTCCCAGAGAGAAATGAGTATCAAAGAGGAACTAGAGAATGTTCTTAGCCATGAAGAATTACTGTAGAAGCAAAAATCCAGATCGATTGGCTTAAATTAGGAGATAGAAATACAAAAATTTTCATAGTCGAACAATGCATAGAAGGAAAATCGCACTCCGCAGCTCAAACGAAGACTGGCTATATGATTTAGAAGACATACAAAAAGTTGTTAATTACTTCCAAAAATTATATGGCAAAATGCCAAGCAGAATGGGAGAGCTTCCTCCAAGTCAATTTCCTCCTCTAGAGCATAATGACTCTATTTTTCTCGATAAAGAGGTCACGAATGAAGAAATCAAATTAGCACTTTTTGACATGGCGCCTCTAAAAGCACCCAGAAGCGATGGCTATCACACATTTTTCTTTCAAAACCAATGGGACAACATAGGAGGAGCAGTATGTGATTGGGTCAAAGAGGTGTTCAATGGATAACCCATCAACCAGGAACTCAACAACATTCTAATTTTCCTAATCCCAAAGATTGCTCAGCTCGAAGAAATATCTCAATTTAGACCAATAAGTCTTTTTAATGTACTTTACAAATTAGTCATGAAAGTAATAGCCAATAGGTTTAAAAGAGTTTTCCCTAAAATTATCTCACAAGAACAAGCAAGATTCATTACCTGTAACACCCCTTACCCGTATTTGACACAAGAATAGGGTACGAGGCATTACCAGAACACATACACTTATAAACATGTTAAACCGAGTTATAAAATTTCATTCAAATTTAAACTCTTCAAATTTTTAACATGCTTTTATAAATCTTCACGTTATAACTTCAAAATACTATATTTGTAACAAATAGGGCTTCTGAAACCCAATACATACTCATGCAATTCAATACTTCATTTCCATTTCATTTAATTCATGATTCTCATGTTCACGATTCAATTCAATTTCTCAATCCAATATACATTTCAATACCACAATAATTCATTTAATTCAAATCAAATCATTTGCAATTTCCATTTAATTCATGTACAGTTCAATTTCATTAAGTTCAATATTAATACATATTTATCGTTTAACTTAACGTCCCCTTTTTGCGTCATTTTACACTTCAAGCATGAACTTAGTATTTCATTTCCTTTCCACTCCTGTTTCCTATACATATCACACAAGATATAAACATTACACTCAACCATAGTCGCAAGCTAGTGCATTTAATCCATATACCATTCATGGCCTTACTTCATACCAAATCATATACCAGATATACCATACATACATACTATGAAACTTTATTTTCCAATATGAGCTTAAACCATGATTAATAATATACAAATGTAAGCATCATTTCTATTTCCACGTTTATTGATTATAATCGATCATATAACCAATTATACATAAATCATTCATATATATATTTAATTTTCCTCCTCTCCATTCCACATCCTTAGTGTACTTAACACTCTTAGAAATAACATTTTCTATAGTTTCTTTATTCACCCTTATGTATATTCAAAGCTGTCTATCCGAGTCAGTATCACTAAATTATTTTTATCTGGTATTACAGAAATCCAAATTAAGAACCATTAATTTTCCCTAAAACTAGACTCACATATCCTCTTACTACAAAATTTTAAGAATTTTTGGTTTAGCCAAATAGTACAGTTTATTCTTCAAAGTTTACCCTGTTACGCAGTCTGACAATTCTGACCACTCTTCACTAAAAATGAATTATATCATTGTACAGAATTCAAATGGTGTTCTCGTTTATTTCTATTGAAAATAGACTCATTAATAATTCTAAGCATATAAATTATAGCTCATAATTATTTTTTTACAATTTATAATGATTTTCCAAAATCAGAACAGAGGATTCCGAAATCAATCCATCCCTATCTCACTAAAATTCAAATATCTCAAAATATGTAACTCTTTTGCCTGATCTGTTTCTTTTATGTAAAAATAGACTCACTAGGATTTCATTTCAAATCTTATTCACTCTCTAATTCTATTTTCACCATTTTTTGTGATTTTTCAAAGTCACATGATTGTTGCTGTCCAAAACAGTTTTGTTGCTAATTCTACTTTTTCATAATTTCACTTTTTCACTTTCAATCACTATTCAATTCAAAATTCACTTTGCCAATTTCAAGTAAATATTCAATTCAATTCCACACAAATATTCATTATTCAATTACACTTAATCGTTACATGATCTCATGTATTTTCACTTAGTCAATTTTCCGATGAACACTTCGGAATAATAACAGATACACGGTGGATTCAGCAAACAACAACCACCCTTTGTAATCAATGATATCCGGTGGGATCATCACATAGCAACCACCTTATAACATGTGACCATCACTATCCGATACACGTAGTAGCCTGCACATAATACTACACACGTGATCAAAGCTATCCGGTACGCATAGTAGCCTGCACATAATACTACATACGTGACCATCACTTTCACTTTCACATAGTGACCTACACACAGTCCATGCCACACATGTGATCATTTCTGTCACTTCATTTGTATCCCTGTTTATTCCGAAGGTTTAACTAGGAAGTTCTCACTTTTTCTCACTTTTCTTTTTCACTAATCAAAGTCAATTATTTGTCTTTCTTGACTTATAATGACACATTTAACTTATTTAACACTCATATTCATCAAAACAGTCATTGACTCGAACTTTGGCAAAATTACGATTTTACCTCTAAACTTTTGCATATTTACACTTTTGCCCCAAAGCTCGGAAATTAAACTTCATCTCTTATTCTTATGTTTTATGACATGCTGGACATTTTTCCCTTCTATGGCAACACCAAATTCCCACTCTAACACTTACTTATGAATATTAGGTATTTTTACCGATTATGTCGTTTTACTCGTTTTCACTTAAAATTGCTTAGTAAAAGTTGTTTAACATAATTTCTAGCTTCATATTTTACCATAAAACATAAAAATAAACACATTTCACCTATGGGTATTTTTCCAAATATAAACCCTAGGTTAAATTATTGCTAGAATAAGCTAAATCAAGTTACTAGGACTCAAAAAACGTAAAAAACATTAAAAACGGGGTTAGAACGGACTTACAATCGAGCTTGGAAGCTTGAAAACCCTAACCATGGCTCCCCCTTGCTAATTTCAGCCATGAGGTTGAAGATGATGATTTTTGGCCTATTTTGTCTTTTTAATACTTTTTAATTACCAAATTACCAAAATGCCCCTACATTAAAAATTTCCTATTTCACTTATCTCATGTCCATTTTTGTCCACAATTTAACCAATGGTCTAATTACCATTTAAGGACCTCCAATTTAGTCCTTTTGGCTAAATTTAGTGCCCAAATGTTGAAATTTTCGAACGGAATTTTTAAAAAATTATTTTGTGAAATTTTAGACCATAAAAATATAATAAAAATAAATTTTTCCTTATCGAATTTGTGGTCCAGAAACCATTGTTCCGACTAGCCCCAAATTCGAGCTGTTACATCGCCGAAAGAAACATCTCAGACAATATCATCATAACCCAAAAGGTCACTCACTCGATGCACGAAAAAAATAAGAAATGGATGGCGATCAAAATTGATTTAGAAAAAGCTTATGACAGATTCTAATGGGACTTTATTGACAAATCTCTCCAAGCTACCGGAATACCAGATTACCTTCGAAAAGTAATTATGTCAGCCATTAAAATGGCCACCATGCAAGTCTTATGGAATGGGGTACCCACTAAAAAATTCAAGTCTGCAAGAGGAGTAAGACAAGGTTGCCCTTTATCACCTTATTTATTCGTATTATGCATGGAATGGTTAGTGCATAGCTTTCAAACTTCCATAGCTTCAAGAGACTGGCTCCCTATTAAGCTATCCAGAGTTAGACCAAACTTGTCACACTTATTCTTTGCAGATGATTTGGTGATTTTTTCAAAAGCGGATATCAAGCATGGCATGCTGCTAAAGAATATCCTTGAACAGTTCTGCAATTTTTCGGGACATTGTGTCTACAAAGAAAACCAATATTTTTTTTTCAAAAAGTGTAGCAGACGACTTAAGTGATAGAATATGTAGAATCTTGGGGTACCAGAAAGTACAAGAATTAGGAAAATATAGGTATCCCTTTGCTCCACGAAAGAATCTCTAAATCTACAGTGCAATTTATGGTTGAAAAGGTCTGGACAAAATTATGCAATTGGGACGCAAAGTAGTTATCCATGGCAAGTCGCTTGTACAATCGGTCCTATTAACCATTCCTAATTATTTCTTGCAGTCCATGAAAATTCCAAAAGGGGTGTGTGATGAAATTGAATGCCTAGCAAGACAATTCATTTGGGGATCCAACACGGGAGGTAGAAAGTTGGCACTTGTTGATTGGGGGACAATATGTCAACCTCGTACCTACGGTGGACTCCGTCTAAGGCATCTACAAGACCAAAATAAATATTTTTTTTGTTAAAACTAGGAATCAATCTCATCACCAACCAAAATGCCTTATGGACGCACGTACTACGATCAAAGTATGGAATGAAAGAAGCTCTTCTAAAGAGTATAAGAAAAAGAAGCTGTTCTGCACTATGGAAAGCAATTGAGAAGATTTGGCCCCTATTAAAAGAAAATCTATGCTTGTCGGTTGGAGCTGGAACGGAAATTTGTTGTTGGAAAGACAACTGGATTCCTGCAGTTGGGCCGCTGCTCAAACATGTTCAAAATCCAAATAGAACAATAAATGACTACATGCTTAAAGACATGATAACAGAATAAGGGGTTTGGAACCCAGAAGCATTTAGAGAAAACCTAGCGGAAGAAATAATACAAAAAATTATAGACACAACTCCTCCACACCACTTAGCAGGGCCCCATAAAATCAGATGGATACCTGCCTCTATTGGGAAATTCTCAATCAAGAATGCATACCAAGTGTTAACAAAAAATTCATGAAATTCCTAAGATGATAGATGGAAGGAAATTTGGAAATATCAAGGTCCTCACCGTATTCGATTCTTCCTATGGTTAGTTTACAAACAACGGCTGCTCACAAATTTAGAATGAACACGAAGAGGGCTCAGCCATAACACATCCTGCCCGGTTTGTCAACATAGCACAGAAGACATCTTACACACACTCAGAGACTGCCTAACAGCTAGAGAAGTTTGGTTAAACATTGTCCCTCTTAACTGGCAATCTCAATTCTTTTTAAGCAATATTACTGAATGGGTTGAGAAAAATTTAAAACACTATGAGTCGCTGCCATGGGCTAAAATTCCCTGGCCTACCCTTTTTGAGTTAGTAGCATGGCATGTCTGGACGAATAGAAACCTATTCGTTTTTCAAAGTTTGACATGAAGTTTAACAGAGACCATCAAGATATCTGTTTGTTGGGCAAGACAATACATCAATTCTCATGTATGGGATCCGTCTAAACCCTTAAATAAAGTGTCGAAACCACCTTTTTTTGAAAAACAAAAAAGTTTAGTTGTCGACTTTGTAAATGAAAATGGGAGTAGCCACCGACCTTTTAAAGAGGTGTGATCAGATCACCTTGAAAACGATTTTTAGGTCTACGAATTTTGAGAGAATTGGTTCGGGAGTCAGTTACGCACGAGGAAGGGTTAGCACCCTCGTAACGCCCAAAATTGGCACCGAATTGATTGTTTAATGTCTTAGTGTCGAGAATTTGAAAAGATTTTAAATTATGATTCTTTTAACTTGAATTGGATGATAAGGCTCGCTTATTTCAAAGAAATAAATTGTCACACTTAGTAAGTTAGAGTGCAACATTTCAAATCCTCAAAATTAAGTTTGACTTTTAAAGCCTATGCATTTTGAGAAGGATATCTGATTATTTGGGTCAAATGAGAAAATCAAAACCCAGTAAGTTAGGGTTCGATTTCACAAAATTCCTAAATATCGAATATTGCCTTCATTTTCATTTGTTAGAAAATTCCTCATCTCGAGAAAACAACATGTCATATCCAATACGTTAGGACATAATGTGTCGAATTCCCGAGAATGAGCTTTTTATTTATGTTTTAATTAAAAGGGATATTCTCGATTATTTAGATTCGACGAGGAAAATTGGAACCCAATACGTTAGGGCTCAATTCTTTCGAAGATTCCAAATACCGAACTTTGCGTTATCTTGAAAACTTTTGAAAGAAATAATTTTGATATTTAAATGATATTAGACGTAGTCTTAAAACAATGAAATAATAACGTACAACGTGGAATGTGATTCGTAAATTAAATCATACGCTAATGAACAACAAAGATTCAATATGCGAATAAACAATATTATATACATAAGAGCAACAATTTTATATCCTACATTATGCAAATACTAACATCCATATTAGCAAGCAAAATGAATTAAAAGGTTAATCTTAAAAAAATAACAAGCGAATTAAATAAAACGTAACAAGTTTTTAAATAACAAGAAAAGTAACATGAAATAAGGGAAATTATATATTAAAATAAGTTTAAAATAATATATATATACATGAAAGTTTGAAATAAACCAAAAATATAGTTGAAAACAAATAATTTGAAATCAATAGTATACATACATATGAATAACAAAAATAATTTAATATAAGTTGTATACATAAAAAATATTTAAAGATGAAATATATAAAAATGGCTTTGAAATGTATATTATAAAATAAAAGTTATTAAAAATATGTTATATTGGATTAATAAAAAATGATTCATCACAAAGTTAAAATAATAATATATAATAATAATAAAATAAAAGAATTTAGGAATAATAGTGCATAATAAAGTAATATATATATGTAAAAACAATAAGTAACCGAAAATGTAACCAAATATAACAATAATGTCAATAAAAATAACAAATAATAATAAATTAATATTAAACTAATTAATAAAACAATGGGCTGATTTGGAATTAAAACAGAAATTTAGGGGTAAATCTGAAATAAATAAAAGGAAGAGGAGGCCGAATCGGGCGCGCGAGGAATAAGGAGGGAGTAAAGCGGAAAATATCCTTACCCTCTAAAACGCTGCGTTGCGGCATGGACTGAAACGGAGTCAGCAACAAATTATGCAGCCCAATTTAAGGAAGCCGCACAAACTAGATTGAAACCAAACACAAACAAGGAGGACTTGGAGCGCAAATAACCCTCCCTTACCAAAACGCTCGGGTCAAGCCGCAATCAGATCGGGTCATCGGGTCATGGCTCAATGCAACACCGTTTTAGAGCCATTGAAACGGGCACTAAACGGTGTCGTTTCACCCCCATATAAAAGTCCCCACAAACCCTAAAAAATTAAACCCTAAGCCATTCTAAAACAAACAGAAAAAGACCTCCTTTTCTCTCTGCCGCTGCACAACCCGAACCCCATCCAACTCCACTTCGGACGGAGTCGACAGGGCTCCGACGGCGCAACTTCGCGAAGGTAAAAACCTCATTTTCCTTCTCTTTATTTTCTCTGCTATTTATTATTATTAATAATAATATATATGAAACGACGATATACCAGAAAAGAAAAAAAACTCGAAATAAATCACCTTTAGAAACTGTTTTTCTGTTGCTTTTCAGAAATTTTTGATAAAATATTCGTGTTTTTGATTTCTTTGAATGCTTTCTTTTTACATTCAATCTCTCTGCTTTCTTACATTCATCCCCCCTTTTTCTTTTGCAATCGATCTATATATCGAAAAAAAAACAGAATAATAAAAAAAGAAAGAAAAACATATGTCATTTGCTATTTTCTTTTCTTCTTTTTTGTTTCTTTGTGTGCTGCGTTGTTCGTTGTTCGTTTGTTGCAGGTGTACGGAGGCCAGCTGGAGTGTACGGAGGCGCGTGAAGGCATGGAGAGCGATGCTGGTATGGCGCGGAAGAGAGCCCGTGTTCGATTGCGGCACGATAACTGCTGAGGGCTAGGGTTTCGGTTCTATTTTTTAATGTAATGGGCTTAGGGTTAGATAATTGGGCCTCTGTAACTTGGGTCTGGTAAATTTTTTGTAATTTGGACTGTTTATTGGACTATTGGACTTTTAATTTTGATTTTGTTTTATTTAGTTTTTTATATATTTATTTATTTTATTTTTTGTGATGCATATGGCCGGGCATAAATTAGGTATTGGATAAAGAAACCAAACAAAACTTAGGAACATCTGTCAGAGTAAAGAGGTTGATTTAGCATTTGTTTTCTTTTTTTAGTTTAACTTGTTTTTTACACCAAAAAAGAAAAAAAAAACCTTTTAAGTGATAATTCTAGGCGATGAGATGAGAAAGCAGGCTACCTGGACGGTGGCGTTTCATATCCGACCTTTCTACCACATTGAGATAACAGTACCCGAACCCTCTAATCTCCCATTGGCGTTTTCACCCTTCTTCCTCCTTTATTCCCCCTGCTAGGGTTTCTACTACCGTTACCTCGATGGTGACCAAAGATCATGTCACCATGAACGGGAACGGTAACAGTAACTGGTTCAGTAAGATGGAAGAAGAGTTTTTCAAGAGGCACCACAAATGTGACGTTACAAGAAATCAGTACAACTCGTCGCTTGTTAAACTCATTAAAGCTATTGCTCATCTCGTAAGGTTTTTGCCCTTTATTAGAGTGCATTTACGAGGAGGTTGAAATTAAAGTGGGGATTGATTCGAATTGTAAAGCTTCGTCTGAAATTTTAACTGGTGTCAAGTTATCTGTGAATCCATTGGGGTTATCGACATTTTATGTTAGGGTTGTAGCATGTGATTTTAAGAGATTCAATGTATAACATTGACAACTTTTGATGGAGGATTAATTAGTAGAAATTAGTCTGTAAAATTGTTGTTTTCTTGTGTACTTGCTTAGTGTGTGCATTGTTTAAAAAGAAATAGAAAAGAGGATTTTCTTTCAACTTGCATTTCATTCAAGTGTAGAAGCTTAGCTAGGGGTTCTTGTATCTAATCTTCAAATCCGGAGAACTTCTAATTGAATGCGTTTAATTTTATATCACATTCCCAATGTAAACGTTGTGTGGTTACAAGTAGAGTTACTTTCAGATTAAATGTTTCAGGTTTTAGATTGGGCTGCCTTGGTTATGTTTTCTTCCTTAATGAACAGCTATTGGTTTTTGATCAATCAGGTTTGGCCTGTATTGAGGAGATTCGATCAACTGCAGAAGAACAAACCATCTGTCAGCAGGTGTGTTGTCTGCCGGCCACAACTAGCTCTGAAAGGTTAGAGTATCTAGATGATGACGAGCATATTTTGAGCATGATAATTGTTGGAGGGGATCTTAGGTTGAAGCATAAAGGTATGAATTTTGTACTTGGTTGAAATAGTTATATACAACACATGTAACTTCAAGTGCATGTCTGATGAATTCTGGTATAGATTTTCAACATATAGTTTTGACTGTAGTATAGTTATTCATCTCAAATTAATTATTATTTTTGGTCTCTGTTGGATTATGTAATGCATGAATTACCTAAAAATATAATAAGGTTTTGGATATGGTCACTAACGTGGAGGACTGAATTTGCCAACCTTTTCCTTTTACTAGTCATTGGGATAAGGATGTGTGGATTGAGTATGAATTGTCAAAATCATTGTTTAAATGGTTAAATCTATTCAGCTTTACAATTTTTGTTGTTGTTCATGTTTGAGTTTGTGCATAGCTTTACAAAACTGGAAATTCAAGTTGTGAAACTAGAATGAGATCCACATCTATTATATTCTGTTAGTGGCATGAATTTGCTTTCTGATTGCACTCTGTCAAGAGAATTTCTATGCCTTATGTGCCTTTTCCTCTCTCCCAATTGTTTATTCTTCTTGTGCTACTTGCACATTTGTTGCACCTGCCAATGATTTACTAGTTTGTTTGCATGTAATGGATCTGAAATAACAGAATACTTTTTCGTGAGCAAGCAACTTGAAGATGTGTTGGTTTTCAGTTCTGTATCCTGTATCCTGTCTCCTTTTCTTTTAACATTTGAATTGATCTAAATGCTTTGACCTCCTTCATTAGGTTGAATTTTGATTTTTGGACGTGTTGGGTTTTTTTTTTTTTTTTATGTGCTATTTGGCTGTAAATATGTGTGCTAGTCGAAATTTGAGGTTAATATCTTGAAAAGTTGAAGAAAAGCCTTTTGGTGCGATGGATATAAATGAAATATGGACGCATGAGGTGAAGCAAGTTATTTATAATAAAGGTGGAAGAGGGAGGGATGAAAGAAATATTTGTATTGTTACAAAAATCCAGTGGTGAAATACATTGCTTGATGTAGGGGTTTTGGAGTCTTGTGCTTTAGAAACCATTGAGAGGTATGGCATGTCTTTCATGACCCACCTAATTTTGATTTATCTGTAAAAAAAGAAAAAAAAGAGAAAATTGGGATTTATCTTCCCAAGCTGAGATTAGTTGGAGTGCATTGCCCATCAGTCAAGACAAAAGGGGATTTATGCCCCCCACAAACTGAGAATGGGGGGATCTGGCTTTTTAGTATTTTGCATGGAAAATTTATTTATTATTAGTATAATGGTACCAGATTGGATCACTGGTTCCGAAGTCTTTTATAATCTGAATTCGCCAATAATTTTTTTATTTCATGGGATCAATAAACGCACTAGTATAACAAAAATCATATGTTTAATAAATATTATTGTCACCAACGATTAATGTTAGCAAGAAGGACAAAATGTGTAAACTAAAGGGCCAAGGTTTAAATAAAAATAATAAAAACTTGCCTCGCCTACCCAACATTATTGATTTTTGTTTGGTTAATTACCACAAGGCAATGAATCTGTGAAACACCTTAACCTTTCGCTTTTATAATAAATATATAGCAAGACTAAATTAATACAAAACATAAGGAACGAATGGAAAGTTGAAAATTCACATGTAGTAATTGTGCACGGTGACAACTTAAGACTATTCGTTTGCTCAAGTTTAAAACATAAACTTAGATAAAAAACAAAAAACAAAACTCATTTAAAATATGATTTGACCTACACTTCAATATTTAAAACTCGATTCATCTCATTTTTTATTTTATAATATGGTATTTTTTAATTTTATTTTGTGAATTATATAATTTATATTATATGAAAATTAAATATATTATACAATAATATAATATTAAAAGATATGTGAAGTTATTTATATGTAAAAAATTTCCTTAAAAGTTACAGATTTAGTAAAAGAAAAATATGTAACAGTAAAAGGTTTCTTGACAAATTTAATAAGAAATGTTATATTATTTATTATTATAGGTGTATGGAAATTTATTTTCTAAAATACGGTTTTCTTTTAGGATTACTTCAACACTCACAAGTGTTGAGTTTATTATGCATACAAAAGACATCAATGGGACGTTTGGTTTACTGTAATGGAATAAGGCTGTAATTGAATAAAGTTGTAATAGAATAGAGCTGTAATCAGTAATTTAATTGTTTGGTTGAATGGAATAGAATAGAGCTATAATATCATTCTTGTGTTTGGTTGAATCGAATAGATGTTGTAATAGCATAAGGAGAAATGCTTAAATGACCAAAGTACCCTTAACAGAATTTTTGTAAAGTAGATAATTATTGTTATTTTTATTAAGTTTTAATAAGATTATTATTAAATATTTTTAATGAAAATAAAAATAAAAATAAATAATTTAATCATATTTTAACATAATTATTATTAAATACAATTTAATAAAATAATATATAATTTAATAACATTCTTAATAAAATTATTATTAAAATATGAATTAAAAAATCATAATATATAATATTATAAAAATAATATATAACCTATTTTATTATTTTTAAACTGCAATACATATTTCATGTGCTAAAATATCATTAGCGAAACAAATAATTTAAATAAAAAGTAAAATATTAGAAGTAATAAATAGCTTGAGAATTATATTTTACATCCAAACATAATGTTCATATATTAACAAAAAGTTACATAATGCCATTAGCTTATATGTCATAATCTATATGTTAAATTTTACAACATCAAAAAGTTACAACATTGTAATGACATACTATCATGTCATTATATCATCAAAATATTACATATACAAAAAGTTACCAAAACAGCACCAACACAACCATGATTTTTAATGGTCAGAAAGAAATCTTCTCACCTATTCCAATCGCACAGAAGAAGGTAGACTAAAGAAAATGAGCATTTGCGTTGGATGATCTGAAATTTTCCTCAACGCGCGATAGCGCTCATCTTCAGTTAATCATTCTACTTCACATAATGTTGGATATAATTTCAGAGCACTTTCTTGAATGACCATTTTTGAGTTTTGTTGAATTAGCACTTCGGAGGCAATGCTCCTTCTTATTTGAAGGCCGACGGTTCGTATGTTTTTTCCCAATAACGTGGCAGAATCAGTAAATGAAGTAGAAGAAATTTGTTCACTTGCATCAGAAATCTTTTTTCTTCTTCTTCTTTGAAAATGTGGAATCATCTTGATTTTTAGATGGTTGCGGTTGTGTAGTTGAGAGATCCATCTCATCTAAAGAAACTTCAGGTTCACATCCATGGAAATCGTTTCTTTCTTCATGAGTATTTGTAGTAGCTACATCTTTAGAATCTATTTCTTCAATAATATCAACGGTTGTTTGAGCATCTTTCCCAGTGACTTGATCTTTTGTGTAGATGACAGTAAGTTGGTCATAATAAGGGAAACTTCAATGTCTAAATTGTTTAGCTTCTTTATGACTCTATAAAAAAGGATGAATCCATATTAGATATAAGTTTGGTCAAAATAATATAATAAAGATAGGAAATAATTCTTACACTTATATATGAGTTCCACACAGCATGTTCAACAACAAGCTGTCTATGCTTGTCTCAACCAAAGTCGTTATTGTATTTTCCACTGAGCATGTCATAAACGATTGCCCAATCCCTTTTCAATGTCCTAATCTTCAATTCAAGATTAGGTTTAGCCTTCAACATAGCACGGGATAAAACTTTTTCTAACATTATTTCCAGCTTATTTAAATAATCGACCTTAAATCCTGTATTTGTGTTAAAGGTTCCAACATTGTGCAAGTCAACCATATAGGCAACCAACGCAGCATCTTCTTTTGAAACGCATTTCCTTTTGGTTCCTCTTAAATTTTGGGAAAAAAATATTTGATTGTTAAAAGCCCAACATAACCATCTTAAGAAAAAATGCAAATTAAAATTAGGTTTGAAATTATGAATCAAAAGGTCGACACTTTATAAAATTATAACACATGACGAATCAAAAGAAAATAAATTAAAGTTGTAATTCAACAAGTTTAGTACAATACAAAAAGACAATTCAAACACCACTAAAGTTTCATAAACTAGATACATGAAATAATATAAACAAATTAATCTTCTACTACTTTTTACCTTAAACTTAACTAATTTCTTGATGCTTGCCATTCATAGAACATTTGATTGGCTAGTTCCATCCTCCAAGTAGCCCATGCATCTGACGGATGAATATTTACGATATTCGGTTCATCGTCATCTATCACATTACTAGGTAATCCTTCTCCTAACTCCGCTTCAATAGGATCAAGACTCATATAGGTTCGAATAAAATTATGGAGCAAACAACATGCAATAATAATTCTATTGTGTACCATCACAGGATAAAATGATGAACTCCTAAGTATTCCCTATCTAAGTTTTAATAACCCAAAGCATCTTTTAATAACATTGCATGCTGAAACATGTTTCATATTGAAAAATTCTTTTGGAGTACTTGGCTGGTAACCTTGATGCCACTCATTCAAATGTTATCTTTGTCCTCTAAAAGGCGCAAGAAATCCCTCACAGTTTGTGTAACCAACATCAACTAGATAATAACAATCTATAAAAAAAGGAAAAAACTATTTATCATGGTTAATTTTCCCAAAAAAATATGATCTAAAAAATTAATTCAAATTCCTCCAATTCCGCACTTTACCATGAGGAAATTTTAGTCTATGTCTCCTACTAATGGCATCTCGAAGAACCCGTCCATTGGCAACAAAACCTTCCCAACCAGGAAGAATATAAACAAAAAATATATCAGATGTACAAACACCTAACATATTTGTTGCTATGTCACTTTTTCACATTAGATATCTAGGTTTATCAATTGTTGGAACTCTAATCTTGATGTGGGTTCCATCTAAAGCACCTAAGCAATTCTACATCACATGCATAAAACCTCGAGTTAGGATACTATATTTAAACCCTAAATCAACGATGACAGGCCAAAATATGGTTGATTCTTTGGACGAAACTTTTGGGATATTTTCTTATTTGGACCTTAGCATTTATCAGAATATTACATTAATTGATATCTAAATGTATCTAGGGTTGAGTGGTCACCAAATAGCCCGTTACCTATATAAGCAACTTTAGGGTCACTGGAATTGTGTCCAGACTTAGAGACAGTTTTTACTATTCAATTTTCTTTTTATGTTCTTTTAGTCGGAACTTTTTTATTTCAATGTGAAGACAATTGTGAGAGGAAATTGCTCCCACACCACACTTCAATCCATATTCATGAGTTGTCTCTTATCTCTTATTCTTTTATTTATATTTTCGTTAACCTTATCAATTAGCGTTTGTATGAATAATTGAATAGATTATTGTGCTTATTTCAAATCTTGCATGATTCGGTTATTAAACTAATTTATCTGAAATTGGTTGTTTATTCAAGATTACTTAGTATATTAGGGAGTGACGCCCTTGATAGAATATCTAGATAGGTGAGACCGAAAGAGTATCCTGTCGTGTATAACTTGTTCCAAGCGATGAGACCGGGAGGGTATCCATATGCCTAGGAAGAGACCGGAAGGGTGACTTAGGTGGTAATCCTTAGTGAGGATGAGATTTGAAGGGTATTCTTAGCTAAGGGTGGTAAATAACTCAATCGATGATAATTAAATATTTAATTAGATAATTAGGAATCTCATATCATAGATTAGAGGCTCACATTGTCAACACTAGGAATAGAAAATTCCATTAGGTTAATTTAGGTTAGTTAATTTAATTAGTTTAATTAAAATATTAATTTGGATTCACACTATCGATTCGTGACTCAATTAGATTAGTAATTATTTTATGTAATTGATTTAATAATAGTTTCTCTAATTTGCAATTCTTTGGGTACGATCCTCGAAACACTTACCAGTGCTTCGTTGTAAGCTAAACTATATTACAATTTGACCCGTACGCTTGCGGACACCGCCAATTTAATTTTATATTTTTTGACAAGTTTCTCCAACCATGTGCATTTCAATTGGTACCTATGTAAATCCTTCAACCTCTCCTTTGATGGCACGATACCTAATAATTGCCCGCACATTGACTCCAAATTGATGCCATTAGGTCCAATTACTGCCTCTCCATTAATTTGAATGTCAATTATAAAAGTGATGTCTTTGAGAGTAATTGTTTCTTCCTTACATGGAAAATGGAATGTAATTATTTTCGGCCTCCATATTTTCACCAAGATGGAAACCAACATGGAGCTTTTCCATTTTATATGCCATGGACAAATTGACATCTTGCAAACATTCTTAGGAATGAAGATTGGGATCCGAGAAGTGTAAATTATGTCAGACCTAAAGATAATACTAATTGTTAAAAACAAAAAGAATTAAAATTTGGAAAATCTTAAAAATAATTCTTCGATAATTAAAAAAATAATTAGAGATTTCACCTTGTTGAGGGCACAATTAATAATATGGTAGACCATTTTCTCTCGAAAAATATGTAAATAAAAGCATTTTTTTTTGTTTTTTTGTAGAGTTGGAAAGCTTGAGTAAGATTTTGATGAGAAAAAAAGAAGGATGATTGAATTTTTATAGAGTGGAAGGCGATCACCATAAGAACTGACTTCCACTGCATTCAATGTAGTTGGTTGGTCCTACGACAAAATAAAATGCTAGTCTAACCTTTTATCTCTAAACTTGACACTTGTAGATTTCAACTCTTCTCGACATGCTGACATAAAATGTATGAATTAATGTGTTGATTTGGCAACACATTAAACTATACTCGATATCAAAATTGCCTAAAAAGCGTATTTTGAGAAATGAGTTTATCAATAAATAATAAGTTTTATTAGGATTAAATCACTATTTGGGGTCTAAACTTAGCAATTTTTCTCACATTGGAGTCTTAACTTTTTTTTGGTCAAAGTTAAGCCCTGAATTTGACAATTGTTTCCTCATTAGGGTCTGAACTTGGCAATTATCCCCAAATTAAGATTTAAACTTTAAGGTTTTTAAGGACTAAGTTGAATAAAAAAGAGTTGAAGTCTCAATGTGAGAACATTTGTCAAGTTCAAAACCTAACATGAAGAAAAAAGGGTAAAACCTTAATGTAAGAATAATTAACAAATTTTAACCTAAATAACAAAAAAGGAATTCAGACCAAGTTCAAATCAAAAGGTGATTTTAACTTTATTATTATTATTATTAAGTCAAAAAGTGCATATATAATAATAATAATAATAATAATTATTATTATTATTATTATTATTAAATATTTTAAACATAAAAAATAGAGAAATCTTAAAATTAAGAGTTGAGCCAAAACCAAAGGCATCAACACCTCAACCATTACTTCTCTCCGGCCTTTCTTTGCGATAAGTTGATAAAGTCCCAATCCTTACTTCAAAGTTCAAGCTTTCCTTTTCTTAATTAAAAAAATAAGCAGAAAGAAACCCTTTGGAGCTCTCTCCTTGTTTCCATCTCCGTATCTACGCCCAGTGTTCCATCAACTCATTTTCTGTCCTTCTCCAAATAAACTTCCCTTTCTTTTTCTTTCTATTTGAACCCGAATGTTTCGTGCATTGGCTTCTGTTTTGCTTTGTTGCTTCTTCCTTGAAGCCTCTTTTTGGGTTCACTTTTCTTATGGGGACTTGACAACCTGCTCGGGGATTGTTCCTATGACGGAAAGAGGCGATAAGATATCGATAACGGACTTTGGTGGTGTCGGCGACGGACAGACGCTCAATACCATAGCCTTCCGGAAAGCTATATATCGGATTCAGCATCTGAGAAGGAGAGGCGGCACGCTACTTTTTGTGCCTTCTGGAGTCTACTTAACCGACAGTTTCAATCTTACTAGTCATATGACACTTTATTTGGCTCGAGGTGCTGTTATCAAAGCCACTCAGGTAACTCAAGTCTCTTAACTACTGATTATTACTTGCTAGTATTATCAGAGTCTTCACTCAAGTTTGGATCTTACAGAATCTTTATTCCAACCCTTCCCTTCCTAATATTGCTAAAAAAATTGCTGTATTTTACTCAAACGTAAGGTTTAATTGTGAGGAAAATGGGAGTGAGTTGAATCTTAGAAATGAATTGATCATTGTTAGATTAAAGTACTTTGCTTCTAAAATGGTAATGAAAGCTGTAATCTGGGTTTTAATTATGAACTAGTATAATTTATAATAATAATTGCAAAGACTGATTCTTCTATATGACTGTTATTCTTGCTTTTCTTTCCTTTTCTTTATTCTTTGTTCACTTTTTTAAAGATTTGGGTTTTGGTTGCATTGTTGTCTTAAATATAATAAGTGTAGTTTGTACGATATAGTTGAAATGACAATTTTATTGCGACACTGTTTGTGGCGAAGATGGTCTCCATGGAAGTGGGTCCGCGCAGCATTGTTAAGATATGAGAGAAATATTGTCGGTTGCCATAGTATAGTTGCATGTGCATGATATTTTGGGTTTTCTTTTTTCTTTAGTTCTCATTCAATAGCTGGCAGGCTTTGTTGTCCAACTTGGTGCCATATCTAGTCTAGATTAATAATATAATGCAGTCCTGTTACAGTGTTGGTGTTATTAATTAAATAATAAAATCATACTCTTCCTAATGGACAGTAGTAATAGACAATCTGAATGGATGATGTCGCAATAGCTTTCAATTAAGATATTTTTAGATGTTAGAAAAATAAGTGGTTATGGTCATACTTGAAAGGAGTAGTCAGATTTACGTGTGAGTATCCAATTATGACGTGTATATTCAAAATTTTAAGTCATTTCAAGTTTTTGGGGGTGTTTGGAGAATCATATCCCACACATTGGTTTTTGACTATTATTTTCTTCTAATCACCAGAGAACCATGTTTTCTATTTAGTTGTCTGAAATCCCTTTCTGCTTGAAGTCTACTGAATGCAGTCATCATGTACTCTACTTGGGTTATAACATGCTGAAAACTAGTCGTAATGGTGGCCTAGTTTATGGGAGAAAATATGGCTATTTGTGGCTGGTTCTGCTTGTCATTTGGTAAACTACCATTTGATTTTCACAAAAGAACTAAATAAAAAATTGATGTCTTATTTGTTTGACATTACGAAGGCAGCCTCATAGGAGCAGTAGATGGAACTGCCATTAAACTACTTATTAGGAGATTAATAGATCATTTCATAATGACATATACATCACGCATCCCGGATCAAGTAAAAACTATGGGTTTTTAGCAGGCCACTGCTACATCCATTTCATTAGGAATTGATGATCGCCTTTGTCCTTTGAAATAACATACTTTTTTTTTTCCTTATTTTTTCCCTTAGCCACAAAGATGTTCTTATATCGAAGAGATCAATTTATTCTCCACCTGTCTCCTTTTTTCTTTCATCATGCCTATTTGAAGCCCTGTTGAAGCCTTTCTCCTAATTTGAAAGTTTTCAGAAACTTCATCGCACTGCTATTCTCTTAATATGGTAAGATTTTATTGGAGATGCTTCTTGCATATAATTTTCTTCCTGGATTAATATCTCAGGACACCTCAAATTGGCCTTTAATTGCTCCTTTGCCATCTTATGGAAGGGGAAGGGAGCGCCCTGGAGGAAGATATATGAGCTTTATTCATGGAGATGGACTGGAAGATGTGGTGATAACTGGTAGGTATTGATGTCTATGTGGTCGATCATTCTGATAGCTTGCCTCACACATGTTTTAGATATATTTGTTTTGTGTTCTGTTAACCATCATGAATCATTTAAATATGATGAATCTTATGTTTGAGATACTTATCTATATACTACAAAAGCCTATTATACACTGAGAACAACATGATTTACTGTCATGGATCTTCATGTTATTTTATCATACTAAGGTTAATAGCAAGTAATTCAGACTTCTGTAATTTTGCTGGAGAATAAAAGCTCCTCACATCTATCATGTCTGTGTTCTATTATCACGGTTCATGTAACTTCAACTTTAATTACCATGATTTGTTTTAACTATAACAGGTGAGAATGGCACAATTGATGGTCAAGGAGATATTTGGTGGAACATGTGGAGGCAGAGGACTCTCCAGTTTACAAGACCAAGTCTCGTTGAATTTGTGAATTCCAGAGGCATTGTCATTTCCAATGTGATTTTTAGAAATTCCCCCTTCTGGAACATTCATCCTGTTTATTGCAGGTAATTTTTGCATTAATTCTTACAACCAAAGATTTACTTCTTGATATAATTTATAAGCCCTACAATTATTTGAGAGGTGTGATTTGACCATGTTGTAGATTGGTGTCGCTATAGATTGTTTATGTCAGTGAGGGCCTTATTTACAATTTGATCATATGATTCTTATCTGTTTAAAAGTTTTAGTCCTTCATTAACCAAACCAATGTTGAACTATTACATGAAAGTCTGCAAGAAAACCCCATTTTTGTGCAATGAAAATCAAAGGAACTCTGACTTTAAGACAAATTGAATCATTATTGTTTTCCTTTTCTTTTTCAATTTCATTACATTTCCTCTTCCTTTATGGTGATTTCCAAGCCTTGCACGTTGTCACATTTAACAATAAAGGAGCTGAAGGAAAGCAGGTATGCACATTTCAGGGTGCTCCAAAGGTGTTTCTATAGCATAGTTTGTAGCAAGAGTTAATTAGTTGGTAATTGGATTTGCTATTATGATCACGTTAATTGGTGTACCTTTGTTGGCTGTTCTTGTATTTTTATACTTAGTAAGAATTGCATGTTTAGAATCCTAACTTAGATATCTTTTTCTTCTTTGCAGCGATGTTGTTATTCGATATGTTACCATCCTTGCTCCACCTGACTCCCCAAATACTGATGGGATTGATCCAGGTAAAAGAAAGAAAACGGAAGTAATTTTATTTGTTGAATTCCTCTTAGGGTTTGATATTCACACTCAAGCAAGCACTTAAGGCAGTTTTGATAATGTTGAACCGCGTATAAAACTCATAAAACTTATTAATTATACGTATTAGTTACATAGTTTTCATAAAACATATACATTTTACATATATATTTATATTTTATATGGTTACGCCTCGTTTTACTCGGGCAAGCTCTTTTTTTGCGCCTTGCACCTCAGGCTATATAGAGGTCCTAGTGCCTCGAGTGCACCTGGCGCCCTTGACAACATTGATTCTGATGACCCTCTTCCCAAATGTTGGAAAAGGAAGTGAAGAAAGGAATTGTTTTTGGTTGATTAGGTGTAATTTTCAAATCTGAATGAAATCTAGTGGGATGTCTATCATTTGCTCCTTGCCCTGCATATATATATTTTATATTGTAAAAGCTATCGGTCGGAATTTCTTGAAAAATGGCTATGTTCATTAATTGATTCCCATGCTGTAATTAAGAATGAACACCGTGATATTGTGTGAGGGATCAGTTTTTCCGTGTTCTTCTGTTTATTTGAATGGAGAAATTTCTTGGAGATTTTAATTATTATACTTAAATGCCTCATTGGTACAGATTCAAGCTCCAATGTCTGCATAGAAGACTCGTTCATTTCTACCGGGGATGACCTTGTGGCAGTGAAGAGTGGATGGGATGAATACGGGATTGCTTATGGACGCCCCAGTTCTTACATCACTGTTCGGCGAGTAACAGGTTCAACCCCATTTGCTGGAGTTGCAGTGGGAAGTGAAACATCTGGAGGAGTGGAGAATGTGTTGGCCGAGAACATAAATCTTTACAACTCCGGAGTTGGTGTTCACATCAAGACTAACATCGGCAGGGGAGGGGTTATAAAGAACATCACAGTGTCTGAACTGTTCATGGAAAACGTTAGAACAGGTATAAAAGTAGCAGGTGACACCGGCGACCACCCTGATAACAATTTTAACCCAAACGCCCTCCCATATGTCAAGGACCTTATGTTAAAGAACATTTGGGGTGTGAATGTCCAGCGAGCAGGTTGGATGCATGGCATCGAGAATGCCACTTTCACCGGCATCTGTCTTTCAAACGTTACCCTCCAGGGCACGACTGGACCAAGACCTCCTTCCTGGAACTGCAATGCCATAAGGGGGGCTGCAATCGAGGTTAGCCCACGGCCATGCGCTGAACTCACCAGCGTAGAACAGAGTGGTTCATGCGCCAGCCATTCCTAAGATTCATGTTATAAAATATAGTTTTCTACTCTGATTTTAACCCTTTTATGTCTCTTTTTTTTTTCTTTAATATTCACGTTAAACCTTTCCATTGCAACAAGTAAAAAAATTCATGAAAAACAGAACAACTAAACCAGTGATCTGGCAATATGAAATCTCACAGCGCAGTTACTATAATACAAGGAACATCATATGGTTCATCTCAAACGAGTGCAATCTTATTTACAACCCATAGTAAGGCACACTAAATAGTAATATGCACGCATACCCTAAGGGCTGGTGACTAGAAAGTGAAAATTACCCAAATAAACATATAGATAGATGCAACACTAGATCACTATGATCATTTTAGAAAACGTGCAGGGTATATTCAAAAATGAATAAAATACTTCCGGAACTTCTCCATGAACCCGCCCTCGTGCTCCTCTGTCTCATCCCTTTCTTCCTCTCCATGGTGATGATGGCGGTGGTGGTGGTGGTGGTGGTGGTGGTGGTGGTGGTGGTGATGCTCTTCCTCATGATCCTCTTCATCATGGTGCTCGTGGTCATGGTCTTCATCATGGTGCTCCTGGTCATGGTCTTCATCATGGTGCTCGTGGTCATGGTCTTCATCATGGTGTTCGTGGTCATGGTGGTCTGGCTTCATAAAACCTACATGATGCTTAGACTCGGTGCCATCATCGTCAAAACTGCCCCAACTGGCCTCGATCTGGCGAACAACACCGCGTGACTCTGGGTCAAAACTTCTCTCGTTGGACAGTATCATATCGTTGCCGTAAGAAATGAAGCGCTTCTGATGGAAGCGTGGATTCAAAAGCCTGAAGCGTTTATGGAAACGGCAGTTGTGCTTGTGACGGAACGGATTCAAGGGACGCCTTGGGAAGTGGCGGTTGACAGGGTTAAAACTGATCCTGGTCAAAGGAACGGAGGCGACGCCGGAGGCATCATCATCGTGCTTGAAGTCGAGTAATTTGGGGGGTTCAAAGTGGGGTTTCTCGCTGGGGAGAAGGATGGCGGATTCGGGGTCGGATTCGGATTCGGATTTTTCGGGGGTGACATCATGTTGGGATTCAGATGTGATGAAGCGGGCGTGAGAGAAGGTGAAGAGGAGGAAAGTAAGGGTGAAGAGAAAAGCGAGTCTAGCCATTTTTGTCTAAAAGGGATTTTTGGTGAAGGCATGAAATATGGATTAATAAAAGGGGCTGTGTCAGGACCGGTGGTTTTGACTTGGAAACAGGAGGTGGTGCCGGAACGGGTCAATAGGGGTGACCCAACACGTGGCTTTGGACACAGTACATATTTAATTATTACTGATAAATTAATATGTTATAATTTTATTAGTATCAAATGAAATTATTAATATGAATATATTATTTTAATTTTATAATTTGGATTAATGAATACTAATTAAGTAGCAATAGCGAACCTATTAGAAATTTGAAAACTGGGCAAATCTGACTTTTGGGATTTTGGTTTGGTGTCGTATGGGACAAGTTTTGGGTTTGACAAATCTGCTCCAGAAGCTTCTTTTTAAAGTAGACTTGTGAAATATTATTTTGTGTTTAAAAATAATACTTGATAATAATAAATATGTAGTATGTACGAAATTAAAAATAATTTAGATGAAAAATCTAAGTAATACTCGAGTGAAAAACTGTGTAATAAAATTAAAATGTACAATGTTATCAAAACAAAATTTTAATTGAGGTGGTTTAAATCAATGTGAAAAATTAAGATTTTATAAGTGCGGGTGACAATGGTTTGAATCTCACTATATATAAAATGTTTATTGATTTTATTTAAAATATAAATAAGACAAAAATATTTTTATAATAATATAATTAATTTTAAATATGAAAAAATATTTTAATAGTTCTTTTAATTGAATTGGTGTGGCATTAATTTAATTAAGAATTTAAATAATAATACAAATATATAAATAAAGTACAACAAAAATATAAATTTAAACCTATTTTTCTTCCTTGACAAAAATTTAAGCCGTGTTGGGTTGGCACGTCTGATTAATCTTTAAATAAGGGTTGGCCCTGTTTGTATTGTATTGTGTGTAATGTGGAATTGAATCATTGTTCCAAACTCTGATTTCACATTGGACAAAAATTTAAACCATGAATATTTGATGCTATAGTTTTCACACTCCACAAATAGTATGTGTATGATAAAATATTAAAAAATATATGATAATTTTTTAAAATTATTTATGAAATAAGAAAAAAAAGAGTTCATTATTAGTGAATTAATTATTATCTTATAAACAAATGGTAATTGTTCTGACCATTCCATTGCCACTAGTGTAACACCCCTTACCCGTATTCGATGTCGGAATAGAGTATGAGGCATTACTAAAACACATACACTTGTATACGTATTAAACCGAGTTACAAAATTTCATCCGAATTAAAACTTTTTATATTATTAACGTGCTTTTATAATTCTTTACAACCTATCCTCGAAATATTGTATTCATAATAAATAGAGCCTATAAGACTCGATACAAACTCATTCATATACTCAATTTATCCATTAAATCATTTCAACCTTGAATAATCCACATTATGCCAAAATCAACACTAATAACAATCATAAATCTCTTCATATTAATTTCACATATTACTACATTACATATCTTGAGCATATGCCAAAATTTCGTATACGCAACCATCAACAAACTCATTTCTCCTTTAGTCGACTAGTAAATTAGCCTTAAAATTCATATCAACCATTAAATCTCACAATTTTATAACATCTCATTACCAAATGATTCTAATAACAAGATACTTTATAATCATCCTTATGACTACAGATATTTCACAAAGCATGATTATCATCCAGCATTATCTATGTACCAAAATGACTAATTCACAAGCAATAACAATTCAATGTTTTATTTCAATTTCATTCAATTCATAACTCTTCGTGATCACAATTCAAATTAATTTCTCAATCCAATTTGCATTTCAATACCACAATAATTATTTTAATTCAAATCATATCAATAATAATTCCCATTCAACTCATAAACAATTCAATATTGATATTTACTTTATTTTTTTAGTACTAACATATTATTCAAAATTTTAACAATTGCTATTAATAAATTCAATACCGATACGAATTTACTATTCAATTCGGCGTCTATCGATTATAAACGAGCATATAGCCAATTATACACGAATCATTCGTATATTTTATTTTTTCCTCCTCCTCCTCTCCATTCCACATCCTTAGTGTACATAACACTCTTAAAAATAACAATCTCTATAGTTTCACTATTCATTCAACTTCAAATAAGCTGTCTAGTCGGGTTACAGTCACTAAATTATTTTTATCCGGAGCTACAGAGCTCCAAATTATAATTTTCCCAGGAACTAGACTCACATATCTTCTTACCATGAAATTTTCAGAATTTTTGGCTTGGCCAATTAGTACAGTTTATTCATGAAAGTCACCCCTGTTTCACTGCTCAACATCTCTGACCTCTCTTCACTAAAAATGAATTATTTTATTGTACATAATTCGGATGATATTTCCGTTTGTTTCCTTTGAAAATAGACTCAATTAAAGATTCTAAGCATATAAATTATAACTCATAATTATTTTTTTACAATTTTTAATTATTTTCCAAAGTTAGAACAGGGGATTTCGAAATCAATCCAACTCTGCCTCACTAAAATTCAAATATCTCAAAATGTATAACCCTTTTGCTTGCTCTGTTTCTTTTATATAAAAATAGACTCATTAAGCTTTCATTTCATATCTTATTCACTCTCTAATTCAATTTTCACCATTTTTGGTGATTTTTCAAAGTTACACAACTGCTACTGTCTAAACTGTTTTGTTGTAAAATGTATTCTTTCATAATTTCACTTTTTCACTATCTCAATTCCATTGAATTAATCACATCTCATTCCAATAGTTCATTTCAATTCATATACAACCCATTCAATTTATCACTATATTCAAAGCAGTCCAATTTCTCATTTCCAATTTCAAGTCAATCTTCAATTCAAATCTACATATATATATTCATCATTCAAGTACACTTAGTTAATTTTCCCGATGAACTTATCGGAATAAAAACAGATTTCTCGGTGGCCTACACACAGTCCGTACCACCTTTGTGTAATAACAGACTCTCGGTGGCCTGCACATAGTCCGTGCCACCCTTGTATCTTAACAGAATATTGGTGGCCTGCACATAGTCCATGCCACCCTTGTATCTTAACAGAATATTGGTGGCCTGCACACAGTACGTGCCACATATGCGATCTATCAGTCTGGTACACGTAGTGGACCGCACTTAGTCCGTACCACACGTGACCCAATTGCGATCATTCATATCTTTTCCATTCCGAGGTTCAATCGGGAAATTTTTACTTTTTAATATTTTACCATTTCTTCTCTAACCAATCTTAATTCATAATTTGCATCAAATATTTGTTCCACGTATAGTACATTTCTTAAATAAAATAATAAAGCGCTTAAGCATAAATAAAACAATATATTATCTACATACAAACTTACTATCATATTTTCAAGGTCAATTTCTCGCCTTTCACCACTTTTAACAACACATTTAACCTATTTAGCACTCATATTAATCAATTTGATCCAAAAATAATACTTAAAAATTACATTTTTACCCCTAAACTTTTGTAAAATTACGATTTTACCCCTAGGCTCGGAAATTAAACTTTATTCCTTTTTCATATGTTTTATAACATGCTGAACATTTTTTCCTTCTATAGCAACATCAAATTCTTGCTCTAACATGCACTTATGAACAATAATAATTTTTTACCGATTATGCCGTTTCACTTGTTTTCACTGAAAATCGCTTAGCAAAAATTGTTTAACGCAATTTCAAGCTTCATATTCTACCATAAAATATCAAAATAAACACATTTCACCTATGGTTATTTTTCCAAATATAAACCCTAGGCTATATTATTACTAGAATAAGCTAAATTAAGCTATCGGGACTTAAAAACGTAAATAACATAAAAAACGGGGCTTGAAATCACTTACTACGGAGCTTGGAAGCTTGAAAACCCTAACCATGGTTTCCCCTTGCTATTTTCGTTCATCATGGAGAAGATGGACAAATTTTTGGCATTTTTGGCCTTTTTAATTCTTTTAATTACTAAATGACCAAAATGCTCCCAACTTAAAAATATCCTATTTCACTTATCTCTTGTTCATTTTTGTCCAACAAGTTAACCAATGGTCTAATTACCATTTAAGGACCTCCAATTTAAAATTTCATAACAATTGGACACTTCTAACATGTAGAACTCAACTTTTGCACTTTTTACAATTTAGTCTTTTTGGCTAAATTGAGTGCCCAAACGTCGAAAGTTTTGAACGAAATTTTTACAAAATCATTCCGTGAAATTGTAGACCATAAAAATATAATAAAAATAAATTTTTTCTCGTCAAATTTGTAGTCCTGAAACCACTGCTCCGACTTGACCCAAAATCGGGCTGTTACAACTAGAATAAAAAAACTCCACAAACAAATTTAAGATAATGTTAAATATATTTTTTAATTATTTTATTACACCCTAAAAAAATGACATTAACTTAGACTAATGGAGTTTTTTACTCACTTGCAGTTTATAGGATAATGATCCATAAACAAAGGAGTACGTTACACTACAAACCATCTAATTATGTTTAAATTTTTCCTTTCACCGCTCAATCATAAAAAACTTTAAAATGGTCATTTTTAGTCAAATTTCACCAATTATCATTTACTTTGTGACAAAAAGGTGATATATGACAATTTTAAAATTAACATAATAATAAATTTAACTTTTAATATTTACAACGTCAAACTGATCACAATTTTTAAAAACATTTAACCATCAACATTTACACATTATCTAAATTTGATCTTAATTCTTTAAAAATTATTTAAAAACCCAAAATTTAATTTGAAAATTTAACGCGATGCCTAAATCTAATAATATTGAGAAACCTAAGACATTATTTCAATTGAAAAACCTAGGAACCTAACATTTGCATTGATAGCTAACATTATTTAAACCCGAAATGTCAAGAAACCCACAACATTATTACAATTGAAAAAAAAAGATCCTTTAATCTAATAATACAATCTCCAAAATAAAAATAAAAGCCCAAAATTTGATTTGGAAATTTATATAAAATTTGGCTAAAGTTTGAGCAAAAAATCAAAGGATAGAGTTGAAGAAATTAAAGAACCAGAAAACAATACAGTCGCCAGCGTAACCCCCACCACCCATGGCTACTGGGTATTTGTAGAATTAGGGTTTTATGTAGACCTTACTTAGATTTAAAGGAGAAACACTAAAGATATGGATGATGGGCGGGGATAACAGTGAGCCCAAGGCCTTGCCGGGAGCATATTGTACGCCAAAATTCATGTGCGAAGATTTGCTTGACATTGTCACCAAAGCTTTGGATGCCATTTGAGGACTCTTACACTATGTTTAGCTGGGTGAATGAAATAGAGTTATAATAAGTAATTTAATTATTTGGTTCAATGGAATAGAATAAAGCTGTAATAATATTCTTGTGTTTGGTTGAATCGAATAGATGTTATAATAGTATAAGGAAAATTGTTTAAATGACCAAAGTACCCTTAGCATAATTTTTTAGGTAGATGATTATTATTATTGTTATTAAATTTGAATAATATTATTAAATATAATTTAATAAAAAATAATATATAATTTAATCATATTTTAACATTATTATTAAATACAATTTAATAAAATAATATATAATTTAATAAAATTTTTAATAATATTATTAAAATACGAATTAATAAAAATCATAATATATAATATTATAAAAATAATATATAACCTACTTTATTATTTTTAAACTGTAATGCATATTTAATGTGCTACAATATCATTAGCGAAACAAATAATTTAATTATCTTCTAAACTAAAAAGCAAAATATTAGAAGTGATAAATAGATTGAGAATTATATTTTACATCCAAACATAATGTTTATATTTTAACAAAAAGTTACATGATGCCATTAGCTTATATGCCATAATTTATATGTTAAATTTTACAACATCAAAAAATTACAACAGTTTGTGGCATTCTATCATGTCATTATACCATCCAAATATTACAAATACAAAAAGTTATTAAAATTCAGGAGGAAACCTTCTCACCCATTCCAATCGCATTGAAGAAGGTAAACTAAAGAAAATGAGCATTTGCGTTGGATGGTTTGAAATTTTGCTCAAGGCATAATAACGCCCATCCTCAGTTAATCCTTCTACTTCACATAAAGCAGGATATAATTTTTTAGCACATTCTTGAATCACTTTCTCGGAGGCAATGATCTTACTTAATTCAAGGCCAACAGTCCAAATGTTTTCCTCTAATAACATTGCAACATCAATAGTTGAAGTGGAAGTTTGTTCCCTTCCATCAAAAATCTTTTTTCTTCTTCTTTGAAGATGTGGAACCATCTCGACAGTTACGATTGTGTAGCTGAGACATCCATCTCATCCAAGGAAACATCATCTTCGCATCCACGGTAATCGTTTCCTTCTTTAAGATTATTTACAGTAGCTACAACCTTAGCATTTTTTTTCAACAATATATGCAATTGTTTGAGCAACTTTCCCTGTAGCTCGATCTTTTGCATATATGGAAGTAAGTTGATCATAATAAGGGAAACTGCGATGTCTAAATTGACCGACTGTTTTATGACTCAATAAAAAAAGAAGAAGGAATCGACATTAGGTATAAGTTTGTTCAAAACAAGATAATAAAGACAAGAAACAATTCTTACACTTATATATGAGTTCCATCAGCATCTTCAGCAACAACCATCTGCCTATGCTCGTCCCAACCAAAGTTGCTATTATCTTTTCCACTGAGCATATCGTAAAGGATTGTCCAATCCCTTTTCAATGTCCTAATCCTCGATTCAAGATAGGTTTAGCCTTCAACATAGCATGAGATAAAAAAATTTCTAACATTCTTTCTAGCTCATTTAAATAACCGGCCTTGAATCCCGTATCTGCGTTATAGGTTTCAACATTGTACAAGTCGACCATACAGGCAACCAACGCAACATCTTCTTCTGGAACTCATTTCCTTTTGGTTCATCGAGAATTTTGGGAAGAAGCATTTAATTGTGAAAAACCTAACATAACTATCTTAAGAAAAAACACAAATTAAGATTAGGTTTGATATTATGAATCAGAAGGTTGGCAATTTATAAAATTATAACACAAAGAAAATAAATTAAAGTTGTAATTCAACAAGTTTAGTACAATACATAAAGACAATTCAAACAATACCAAAGTTTTGTAAACTAGATACATGAAATAACATAAACAAATTAACCTTCTACAATCTTTTAATAAACCTAACTAATTTCTAGATGCCATAGAATATTTGATTGGCTAGTTCCATCCTCCAAGTAGCCCATGTATTCGATGGATGAATATTTACGATATTCGATTCATTGTCATCTATCACATTACTAGGTAATCCTTCTCCCAACTCCGTTTCAATAGGATCAATACTCATATAGGTTCGAATAAAATTATGAAGCAAACAACATGTAATAATGATTCTATTGTGCACCCTCATAGGATAGAATGATGGATTCTTAAGTATTCCTCATCTAAGTTTTAATAACTTAAAGCATCTTTCAATAACATTGTGCGCTGAAGCATGTTTCATATTAAAAATATTCTTCTAGAGTACTTGGTTGGTAACCTTGACGCCACTTATTCAAATGATATATTTTTCCTCTAAAAGGCATAAGAAATCTCTCACATTTTATGTAACCAACATCAGTTAGAAATTAACAACCAATAAAAAAGAAAAAAAACTATTTATCATGGTTAACTTTCCCACAAAAGTTTGATCTAAAAAATTAATTCAAATTTCTCCAATTTTGCATTTTACCATGAGGAACTTTTAGTTCATGTCTCCTACTAATGACATCTCAAAGAACTTGTCTATTAGTAACAAAACCTTCTTAACCAGGAAAAACATAAACAAAATGCATATTAGGTGTACAAACACCTAACATATTTGCTACTATGTCACATTTTCGCGTTTGATATCTAGGTTTATCAACTTTTGGAACCCTAATCTTGATGTGGGTTTCATCTAAAGCACCTAAGCAATTCTACATCACATGTATAAAACCTTGGGTTAGGATACTAAATTTAAATCTAAATTAACTAAATTATGTACGAGCTATATATGGAACTCACTCCAATACCTTAAACCAATTCTACATCACATGTATAAAACATTGCTACTTGCTCATCAACAAGCATGTTCTGTGACGACTTCAATCCTCCTAAAGTTTGTAACATCTCACATAATTTTAAAAAAGTAATTCTATTCATCCTAACTTGTTCAATACAGGTCTCGTCACTAGCATATACAAGTCTTTTCACATAATCTTGTTGTGCATAAAAATCTAAAATATATTATCTAATCCTTGGTCTATAAGTATATAGGCTAGGAACGACACTCAATGTAACTAAGAACCAACTTGCAACTGTACACATTTGCAACCATATTGTCAATGCAAGACAAAATTTTTTATGCCTCTCACTTTGTACTATTAAAGGCAGACAAGTCATTACTACAAGATATTAAAGTGTTACATATCTTTAAATCATATTAAAAGGGTCACATTTCTTCAACACTAATCTCAATAACAGTAAAACAAAATCAAAGAATTTAATTACAAGAGAACTTACAGCGATTCAGTGAATACAAGAGGTTTAACTATGAGCGGAAGAAGCAATCAAGCAAGCCAAAAAAGAAGAGGAAGCAATAGCACACTACCAAAGAAAAATGAACAATACATATTAAGAATATTTGCAAGACACAAAATAGAAATTACAAATATCTTTGCAAGTAAAAAACCTGAAATTCATTTCTTTATCAAATTTCATTCAACAAAACCGACTCTTTGTTTAGCAAATAATAATGTCTTGAACAAAATTTTACATGTTATATTTACGTGTTGTGTTTTAAAATTTTAACATGCTGTAGGCTCTTTAATCGTTTACTTCCATTTATTTGTAATTACATGTATGGATTCTTTTTAGTTTAGTACTTGTATTATTAGACCAAAGTGACTATATCATCAAATTTGAGGTAGTATAGGGACTGAAATTAAAATTTAGCCAATTTCAAATGTATTAGAAAAGCTTAATACATGTCATCTGTTTAATCACCATAATTTTATTTCTAACAATATATTCACTCTACCAATCCAACTGTTATTACCATTAAAATTATTTTACTAAATTCAGATTCATTACATCATTATTTCTTTAGTTGCATGTTTACCTTTTTTTTATTACTTGATGAATATTATGTTATCAAAATGATTAAATAAAATTGGATATTATCTTTTTATTTTATTTTATTATGTAGTTGAAATTTTTTTATACATGACATTGTTTTGTTTTTCTTTAAGAAAATGACCCATCAAATCTCTGGTAGTTTAGATTATATGGTTTTTCTTCTTAGCTGGAAATGACTTAAGCAATATTGTTTTTCTGGGTCCAAAACCCAATCTCCAATTCATAATTTTTTTTTAAAATAAAAGAAAATGATGGATCAAACATGTCATATATAACTTGTAATTCGATTAAAATTATCAAAATTTAATAATAAAAAAATATTTTTGTTAGAAAGTAAAACATATACCTTATAATTTTATACATCTCAACCATTAAAATTTGAATTTATTTTCTATATATAATTCGGATTCAAAAATTGAGAATACAAGAATAAAAGTTGTGAAATGAAAAGGAATAATTTCCCTTTATTATGCAGCTGAAATTTGATAAAAATTAAGTAACAAGAGACTTCAGAGAAGAAGACTTGTCAACCAAATAAAATGATACGTAATGATTAGTCATAACTCAAATATGTTAGAGTAGTTGAAAAAGAAAAGATAATATCCAATTTTATTCAATCATTTTAATAAGATAATATTAATCAATTAATCAATTTATTTTAATAAGATAATATTCATCAATTAATAAATTGAATAAGATAATATTCATCAATCATTTTATCCCACTAGAATCTTAACCAACCAAGGTTATGTACTTTTTGTAGGAACCTAAGATAATAAGAAAATGTTCACATTTGGCGGAAACATTGATACGAGGATTGTAGACATGTTAATAACTTGATAATTTGTTAAATAACCTAGTATTGAATGAATGTGTGTGATTTCAACTTTATTATTCATGGATATATGAATAATAAATTCAATCCTAATATAAATGAAAGCATTGAATATATAAATTAAAAGTTAAAAATTCAACAAACTAATTGGTGATTTGAATAAAAAATTACTATGAAAAAAATCATATCCGTCATCAGGTCGAATGTGTGCCACAAGTCGATGGGTGTCAGTTGCGAAGATGATTTTTTCATGGTTAGGGTTTTGGCTCATTATCATTATCATCATCATCATCATCGTTGTCATCATCATCATCATCATCGTCATCATCATCTTTATATCCATATTCATCTTTAGACTGCATTTGCATCCCAGTTTGCCATTTTATATTGCTAGTTGTATTAGTAGGTGGTTGCGAAGATGATCCACCTCTGAAGAACAATGGTTTCAGTGGTGTTTGTGACACAACTGATGAAGAAATATATGGTGTTGAGCTACCCCTTTGTGCATAAAATGTTTAAATTGTAGGCGATCCTAGATACAATGGTGTTGTTGATGGCAATGGCCTATAATATGCTCCAGCCGATGAGGGTGCTGCAAAAAATATTCTTAGGGAAGGTGTTGTTGCATGGTATGATGGTGGAATGGATGACAGAGCATATATTGATAAGGGTGCCTAAAATGGTGCTTACGTGTGCATGGCGTTGTTACTAAATGCACCAAAAAAAAATATGAACATATTGACTTAGAGATGCACCTATCAGTACATGGTTTAGGGTTGAAGATGGTGATGATGAACTCGATGCATGTACTCCTAATTGAGGCCTTATCAGTAATCGTGTTAGCTTTCTAAGATGAATTTTTTTACTCCTTTCCTTTTCAGACAATAAATATGGCTTACCAATTATGCTTGAACCATGTCATGTAATTTGAAGACGCCGCCAACTTCGGTTTGACAATTTGTTCGCGTATAGGTAGAAAATTATACCTATGTGCCCACAGGTTGATATATTTGGCATGGAATCTAGACCAATCTTCTTTGAGTCTCCCTCGAAAGTTAATCTTGTAAAGTGCATTGAGGTTCTGAGGTGAGATCTAAATATTTTGTATAAAACCAAACTAGTGCATCACTCGATCTGGTTCATGCATCTCAACTGTTGCAAAAACTATCAATGACACTTTGACATGCCAGTTATTATGATTCATCAGAAATTCAGCCGAGATGCATTCTTCTAATATAAAATTAGAGTATGTCATCCATTCAAACTGCAATATGAAATTATAAATTTCATTACATATCTACTAATAAATTTCAAATGCTTACGCAATTATTATATAATTGAAAAATTCAAAAACTAAACTTTGCTTATGATAGTTGATATAACAATAATCAAATATCTTGAAGTTCATTCAGTATATTCACATGACTCACGTTATTGTTCCACCTATTCAAAATAATATGTTATTTCGAAATTTAATAATAAAGAAATTAGTATGATAACTATATTATTAAATGAATCTTACCTTATACGAGTGGAAATTGGTAAGGGAAATTTACTCTAGGACATAAAAATGGTAAGCGGTACCATGCCCATGACTAAAGAAGGATGATACATCCATGAACTTTAATTTCCGGAGCTTTAGTGGCCCGACACATCTCTTAATACAATGTAGCCAAGACAGTTGATCCCCAATTGAGCCGCCTAGCTTCTTCTAGGTCAATTAGTTGTACAAGCCACCTTAAATGTACCTTAGTTCAAGGTATATTTGGAATTAGAAGACCCATGATTAACCTCAGTATAAATGCTTGAGCGAATTGTTGTCTTTCCACCTTACTAGATGAGTTGTCTAGATGTGAGAAATTATTTTCTATCCATTTTATATATATTCGGCCAACACTAAACTTGTCTGACACCTTGCGAAATAGCTACTGGCAAATTGGCATCCAATCCTCAATGTGGACTACACCCGTAATGACCGCCCCATCAATCGATAGACAGAGTTGTAATGCCATATCCTCAAGTGTAAACATATACTCATCGCACAAAAGATGGAATGTATGTGTTTTAGTTTTCCATCTCTCCAACAAAGCACTAATAAGTGCATGCTCCAATTTAGTCTAGTCGAGCATACAAGACACATGTAAGAATCTTGCCTTATTCAAGTACTGCTCTATAACGCGTAGTGCTCTCAGACTTAAATTGTGTATATATGCTTCAATATTTCAAATTTCTTCCTAATTATATAAACACAAAACCCAATAAAAATACTAAATAAAATGCAACAACTTAATAATGAAATTAAAAAAATAAAAAAATAAAAAAATATTTTCTTACCATTTGTAATTGGAAGTTGAATATGTGTTTGTGATCCAAACGAATCAATGGAATCGACATTTTTAAAATATGTAACATTTATCAAATTAATTTATTCTATATACAAAAAAAAAAATAATTTAACAATGAAATAAATTAAAAATTTATAATAATATTATTAAAATATCACTAAATTAAAAATTTATTTAATATAAAAAATATCATTAAAATGCGACCCTATAATGATAGATGCAAGCATCTTAAAACTATTATTAAAAAATTAAACACATTAAAAAAATAAATTATCTTGTATTATTTGAGATATTTGAGATGATGAAAATCGAACAAACGCATGAAATTACTAATACTTGGTAACTAAAAAGAAAACAATTTGGAATTTTTTTAGAGATTGAGATAGAAAATTGAGAGAAAAATGATTTTGAGGATGAAATTTAGATGATGATTAGTTGTTGGATTAATTTAATTTTTTTTAAATTGATTTCTTTTTGTAATTATTGGTCAATGGTTAAAAAATTCAAAGGTCCAGATTTTTTAACCGTTAGGGATCCAACGGTTTTGAGTTAAATTTTTTTCTAAAAAATGTTTTATAGGGCGATGATGCCATGTAGGTAAAATCAACGGTCTAATTAGGCGTGCTTTTACCCATGTGGCACCTGCACTCCGTAAAATTGACCTATATCTCTAATTTAAAAACAAACCGGCTAATTTCCTTAATTTTCTTTTGAAATCAACATTTTTCTCTAATTTTTCCTAAAAAAGGTTTATTGATTTGTATATAATTCTCTCACTTATAGTTTTAGTGCTCATTTCATTTCTCTATTTGTATATGAAATTTTGGGTTTCTAAATAATTTTATAGAATTAGGATCAAATTAAGACGATTTAGAAATGTTAAGGGTTAATTTTTTTAGAATTATGACCAAATTGATACAATATATAAACATTGAAGACTAAACTTGTAATTATATCAGTTTTGAAACCATCACGTTATCTCTCCATTACAAACTTAGGGCCAGTTCTTCATTGCTTTTGAAAAGTGCTGTAAAAAATTGCTTTTGAAAAATTTAAGTGTTTGGTATTACTGTCAAAAAATGCTTTTGAAGAATAAAATATCCATTTTAGACATGATATTATAAAGTAACAAATATGTATTTAAATAATGTTCAAATTAGTAAATATTATGATATTTTAGTAAAAATATAAAAAATAATTTATTGTAACTTATTGTTAATATTTTAATATATAATATTAATTTTAAATATCTCTAAGTAATTAATATTAATTATTTATTAAATCTAATTAAAATATATAAACTATATTTAAATATTTAAATATAATAATTAAATATTTGTAATTAGATATTGACACAATTGTATTATTATAAAAATTATTTTTTATTTATAATTAATGCTTTTAACACATTTGTATTAGTTTATTTTAAAATGTATTTGAATATATAACTCATATTAGATATTAACATAACATAGAAAACATAAACCTACCAAATTAAAATATTACATATATTTGAATTAAAGTTTTAAAAAGGGATAATATTTATATACCAAATATAAATACTAAAAATTTTACAATAGCATTTACAATTTAAAGTGAATTCATTAAACTAGAAGCTATAACATCTCTTGTTAATTCCATTTCAAAACCACTTGAATTGTTTCATTCACCGTCATCATCACCATCATCATCGTCGTCGTCATCATCATCACTTTCTCGACCATGCGCATTTTCTGAATCAATAATATTCTCCTATGCCCAGTTAAATTTTCTGAAATTTATATATCAAAGTTATAAAGCTAGCTGCAATGCAGATAAGCAACGCGATCATTTTAGTTGGCTAACCAGCGAAATAGCAAACTACCAGGCATACACATTATATGTTATTAATGCAGTCTGTGTATACATTGGATATTACTAAGTTGTCAAGGATACAACTCAATACTGTATGAAACACAAAGCATTTATTCGCAGAGAAAACTCGTCTGTTCTGTTACCACATGAAAACTCTTAACTAGATTGACAAGAACTCTAAATTGAATATGAGGCAAAATAATGCTTTAGAAGTTCTAGTAGCTAACTTATAAGCTTTAAGTAGGCTACAGAGATCAATAATTTCACCTCCAATCCACAAGGCCCCAAAGATCACAAGAGAAATATTCCACTGGTAAAACATGTGCTATTGTTGACACAAAATGAGAAGAGAATAATAAGGCTTCACTGCTGCTTTAGAAGAGGGACAATTGGGGGAGGAGTGTTGAACTTGATTTAATTCATTTAACAAAGTGAATAAAATCAGCTCTAATTCATATCCTCTGCATACAATGAGTTAATCCTAAAAAATGTGTATAGGATTGCTAAATGGATCCTGTTTTGGGTGGGGAGAGTACATAGTGCAACAATATCACTACATAAAAAACAATTAGAAAAATAAGGAAATACTTACAAACCTAATTGTTCAACAACTGCTAAGAAATGATCCCAACAAGTATACCGCTACGGAACAAGACCGAATCTGTTCCCATGTATATCAAGCAATGCAACTACTAGCACTAGAAGTTGTGTAACCAAAAAATAGATCACAGTGGGAGATCTCCAAGACTGGATTCTGCAAAAGCATAGCCAAAGGGACAAACTGTCAAAATATGCAGAGACTGAAGGAACAGAAGAATCAAAGAAAACAAAATATATCCTCACATCATAAAACCAATTAGCTTGAGCCACCAAGCATCTCCTACACTCTGTTTATAGCTTCCAACAGCCCATATAATAAGATATGCAACTTGTGAAAGAAAAACAAGTAGGGAAAAGATGATAACAGGCCACAGTAACAAATATTTCCTCCTGAAACGAAATCCTACAAGAAAGTAATCCCATGTTACTTTATAAGAAATGAAAACAACTTCAAATAGAACCATTAACATAACAATAATCAGAAAAAGAAGTTAAACTTATAAAAAATCCAAGAAGTCAAGAAATATCATAAACCCCTCTTCTAATTTTCTTCTAGACTCGGGGTTATGTAACATTAAAGACTGCTGAATTCTACAATAAGCACTTAGCAAAGTTCATTAGATACGTACAACAAAATCTAAAGCACCAACGAGATAAAGGTCGTAAGAAAAAACAATGAACAAAAAACTGAGACCTTATTGAATTATGGAAAATTTGAACTACAGAACTGCAAAGATAAAGCAAAACATTACTAGAAAATCTTCACCACTTACCTATTTTAGGTGCAGTATACTGAATGAGAAGGAAAGCGATCAAATCAACAAGAGAGATCAAACTCCAATTGAGCAATGAAGCTTCAAAAAAGACAAAACAGGTAAAAACTATTAATTAATTGATGGCAGAGCATATATGTTTTTGTATATGCATACACACGACAAAAAAATTGCAGTTTCAAACAGTAACTCATTAAAGAAATAAATGATCTCAACATCAATAGAGAATTTTTCTTGCTGGGAGTCTTCTATGTAGAGCATTCTGTAAGTTATCCATTTACAGGTATTAACTTATAAAATTTAAAATTAACACTCTATGGCACTCTGCTAAAACCGTGTCTCGAAGCTCATTAACAAACCAACCTGTCCCTCACCAAACAGAATACCAATGAACTTTTCACTTTTCAAGTGACTTTTAACTGCAAAATCCCTTCTACCCTTCTCACCATATCAGGTTCCAAAATAACAAAGACTGGATGATGTCCTGTGTCACAAGCTAATTTTAAACTAGGTTCAGGTACCCAGGAATTAGATTTTTACAGTCTCAAAAACTTGAAACTTAAAATTGGTACTGGTCTAGTTCAAGAATGACCCCTTAAAGTGAATTTTCCAAACAATATATGAAAAGAACAGAAGGCTGCATATAAATGCAAAGACTAGTGTTCCCATCATGAACTCATGAGCAACAAACAAAATCCTTACTCTTAAACAGTAGCTTGGATAATAAAAAAAAGGTCATTTAGAATCTCCTCAACTTCCTAAGACACTCCCTTATGGAATTTGGACTTGGTTATTTCTCTATGGGATATAGCATAGCTCAAATTATACTGATAAACACGAGCACTCTAAGACATAGCTCAAACAATGATTTTAAGGAGAAAGAATTTCTGTAAAATTTCTGTAAAAATCAAACAATCAGAAAACAACTAAAAACTAAAGCATAATGAATAATTAAAGAGAAGAAGAAGAAAAGAAACTCACCGGCAGAAGAGGAACAAAGAACCAGAGGAAAGAACGTTTTTTGGGGAGAAGACAGATTAAAAATGGAAATTATCAGCCAAAAGAAAAGTTAAAATTTTTAACTTCTTCATCTGCCAAAAAGTACTTTTTTTAAGCTGAAAATTATTCTGAAATGGTGTTTGTTCTTCATTGCTTTGAAGGGAAAAAGACTTTTTCTTGCAAAAGTCCATATGAGAAGCAAAGGAGAACGGAGCCTTAACTACACCTAATAGAGTTGGACCAAAAAAGACAAATAGAATTAATTTTGAAACTTTAATAATTAAGTGAAAAAGGAAAAAGAATTAAGCATAGTTTGGTGACATGTACTGTAATTTACCCTAAACAGAAATAAGAATTGATTGCAATTGTAATATTTAATTTTATAACATTGTCTATATTGATGAGAGTAATAATGTTTTGGTAAACTAGATTGCTACTCACGCATATATTTTTTTAGTCACTGTATTATATATATATTTTTTATTTTTTCTTTAATTTTATTGAAGTTGCTTTATTTTAGTTTAGTTGAATGAAAATATAGAATAATAGAAATGGATCATGTAAAATTATTTTGTTTTACATTTTTTCTATATTTTTATATGAATAATATTTTAGTGATCTAGCAATTAAATTTATCCATATAAAATTTGAAATTATTATATTTTTTTATAATATCAATTTAGAATATTGTATATATTAATATCTATCAAATAATTAAAAGTTTTTATATAAAATAAAAAATTAAAAAATTAATTTATGTCAAATGATTTATACCACCATTAAATATTTACGTCAATTAAATGGCTGTCTGGACTTTTCGTTCATCCTTTTCCTTTGTTTTCTTCTTCTCCTTCTCTTCATATATTTTCTCTGTGGGTTGGTATTTATAAATGTCAAATATATATAAAAAAATATTATCTAGTTTGAACAAATTTGTATTTGGAAAGACAAAGTCTTTTTAAAAATGAGGTAAGCAAGTAGTATTTCTTTTCTAAAAAATGGGTTTTATTTTTAGAATTTTTTAATTTTGTTCAAAGTTTTTTTATTTATAAAATTTAGTTTTATTTGTAATTTCTTCTTAATTTCATTTTATGTTTTCATATATATCCAAATAAATTTTTTATAATAATTAATATATTTTATATGTTATGAATATCTTGTTAAGTAAATGTCTATCCTGATTAAGATAAAATTTTGATTTACTTTAAATTTTTATAGTTATTAGAATTAGATCTTTACTTTTTTTATACTTTTTATGCTTATAAATAGAGATTCTAATGAAGCATTGTAATAATCTTTGTTTATCAATAAAGTACATTCTCTATCGCTTTCATATTTTTTTTGTTCTTTATTCTCTCCATCTTTATTTATTTTATAACATGTTATCAGCACGATGATTCTTTATTTTTTTCAAAATCTTTCGAAGTCGTCCCACAAATCAAATTTCTTTTCACCTTAAACTTTCACCCTTACAATTTCATCTTCAAGATGTTGAAAGATTCAATCTTAGAATGGATTATGGTTCTTATTCCCGATCTTTGATTTATTGTACAAGCATGTGTAAAGAATAGATTTGTGCTTGTGATAATAGTCAAGGCAATGACGATGATGTTAAAGATCTTCAGATATATTTTACTATATTTTATTTATTATATTATGTTTATTATAATTGGAGAATATTCATGACAACATGAATGAATAGATTTTGATTTAAAATCCACCCATTTTTATGATGGTGATTATGAAATAAAAAATCAATAGAGGTGTTTAGAAGTCTACCCTACCAAATTTGTTACATTCCCTGAAGTGAATGCAAACATAAAGAAAATAAAAAAAATATAATTATGGACCACTAAAAGTGGGAACACAGTAATAAATAAGAGAACAATGAGAGTTCTCAAGATAACTCTTCAAAGGGTAAAGATAACTTATGTTATCAATGTGATATGAAATATTATTGGCCACATATGTGGTCTATGCCCAAATATTTTGTTCCTGTTAAATATTCTTTGAGGAAGGATATGAAAATGTAATAATGAATTCTATCATTACAGATAGAAAATATTTATCTTTTTTGGTACTGAAAAAAACAAATATTATTCCAATATTTGATAGTACAAAATTAGTTGAAAGCTCCAGAAGAGCTAATATATCAATATTTAAAAAGCACAAAATTTGTGATGGTTAATGCTTTACTTTTAAAAAATATTTGTAATGGATCTCATATTGAGATTGTGAATGAGGAAAATATTATATTTCATATGAATAAAAAAAAGGGGGATTAGGTTATTAATTTATATTTATTTTATAATCTTTGTGATTTTCTTTTGTCATCATCCCTATTAAAGGGTTGAAAGTAAAATATCTGACTGTGAAAGATCTACTTATGAGTAATAGAATATGATAATTCTATCTAAAGCTTATTATGGTTGGATGCACCTAAAGTTGCAAGCTTTTTTTTAAAAACTGTGAATATAACTTTACAGTATTTAAAATAAGTTCTCAATTAAAATTACGTGGTAAAGTATTAGTGATGAGAACTTGCAAAAGAGAAAACTTATGTATGAAAAGTCATTGGTTATGTACCTGTTGTACACCTGCAAAATAAGATCCACTCTCAAAGTTTGCTATTAATAGATTTTTGGGCATTTTAAGATTTTAGCATATTCCCTGAAGCGAATACTGCATATAATTATTTGGAAATTATATTTATTAACTTAGTAGCATTATAGACTTCACATTGATTTAGACATTTCCAGTAGTAAATGTCACAACTTATATGTGGATACAAATTAAAATGAATGATAATAAAATTATCAATTTGTTACAATTTAGTACAATTGAAACACATGTTAAAGTAAACTAGAAGTTTACTAATACAAATGCATTTACTACTTGACGTGACCAGTTAGACCATCTTGGATCATATATGATGCGAAAATTAATTGAGAATTCATATGGACATTCATTAAAGAGCCAAAAGATTCTTTAATTTAAAGAATTCTCATTTGTTGCTTGTTCTCAATAAAAAATGATTCTTAGAAACTCACTAGCTAAAGTTGAGATTTAATGTCTTGCATTTCTGAAATGAATACGGGCCCATTCATCCACCATGTGGATGGTTTTAATATTATATGATTTTGGTAGATGCATCTACAAAATAATCACATGCGTTATCAACTCGCAACCTGTCGTTTGCGAGATTGTTTGTTTAAATGATTAATTTCAGATTATGCAATTAAAATAATTCATCTTGCTAATATTGGTGAGTTTACATCCCAAGTTTTCAATGATTATTGCATGTCAATTGAGATAAAAGTTGAACATCCTGTAGCTTATGTTCACACACACAATGATTTAGCTAAATTGTTTATCAAAAGCCTCCAGCTAATAGCTAAATCATTACTTATGAGAACAAAAATTTCTATTTCAACATGAGATTGTATTGATTTACATGTTGTACACATCAAGCCAATAAATTATAAATACTCCCTATTACAATTGATTTTTGGTAAAGAGCCAAATATTTCCCATATTACAATTTGATATTTAGTTATGACATGAGTTGTGAGTTTTCCCAATATTAGGGGGAGAGAATAAAAAGCTAGATTAATAAAGTACTTGAAATGAATTATAAATGTCTAAGATCTTTGTACAAAGCAATGCGAACTAGAAGTTCAACAGATAATTCATTTTACAAATCAACTACCAAATTCATTAAACCTCACATACCAATTGAAAATGCTTCAATACGAATTGATTTCCTAATAGGAAAAACTGTTAGTGTAAAATAAAGTAATCCATGCTTGAAGCGTGGAAGATCGGTTGGTTCCAAAGATAAAAATCCTTGTAAAAGAAAAGGAGCAAACATTCAAAATGGTCATATAGTGGAGGTAGGGGTTCTTGAAGAGACACATGACATAACTAATTATAAAACTCAAAAAGAGATTCAGGTACCTAAAAGTGAAAATGGAAATGATGAAAATAAAGAGATCTCGATAAGTTATGTCAATATGAGAAAAAGATGGAACCAAAAAAAAATGTAGTCGTCGACAACAATTTTGCTTATAATGTTGCTATTGAAATAACAAAATAAAATGATGATCTTGAGTCTAAATCTACTAAGGAATGTAAAAATAGAAAAGATTGACCAAAATGGAAATATACAATTCAAGCAGAATTGGATTCACTTTCTAAACGTGAAGTTTTTGGACCTGTAGTTGAAACACCTAAAGGTGTAAAGCTAGTAGGATATAAATGGGTATTTGTGCAAAAACACAATGAAATTGATGAAGTCATAAGATATAAAGCTCAACTTACAACACAAGGATTTTCGCAAAGTCCCGACATTGATTATGATGAGACATATTTTCCTGTAGTGGATGCAATCACATTTAGATATCTTATTAGTTTGGTAGTACGTGAAAAACTTGGCATGCATCTAATGGATGTTGTTATAACCTATTTATATGCTATACTTGATAGTGAAATTTATATGAAAATCCTAGAAGGATTTAAAATTCCAGAAGGATATAGAGTTTCTTGAGAAGATTGCTCGATCAGATTAAAGAAAAGTTTATATGGATTAAAACAATATGGATGTATGTGGTACAATCATCTTAGTGAATACTTGTTAAAGAAGGCTCCAAAAACGATCCAATTTGTCCATGTGTCTTTATAAAAAGGTTTGGATCAAATTTTGTGATAATTGTTGTTTATGTTGATGATTTAAATATTATTGAAACTCCTGAAGAGCTTCAAAATACAATAAATTGTTTAAAGAAAGAATTTGAGATGAAAGATCTTGGAAAAACAAAGTTTTATCTTGGCTGACAAATTGAACATTTAAAAGATGAAATTCATATTCATTAATAAACTTATATGGAAAAGATATTAAAGAAATTTTACATGGATAAAGCTCACCCATTAAGTACTCCGATGGTTGTATAATCATTAGATGTGAATAAAGATCAATTTCGTCATTGCAAGAATGATGATGAGTTTCTTGGTCCTGAAGTACCATATCTAAGTGTCATAGGGTTATTGATGTATCTTGCAAACAAGACAAAACTTGATATAGCTTTCGTTGTAAACTTGTTAGCAAGATTTAGTTCTTCTCCAACACGTAGACATTGGAATGGAATTAAACATGTATTTAGATATCTCAGAGGGGCCATTGATATGATGTTATTTTATTCAAATGATTCAAAATCTCTATTATTCGGTTATGCTGATGCTGGATACTTATCAGATCCATATAAAGGTCGATCTCAAACAGGATATTTATTTACATGTGGCGTACTGCCATATTATGGCGTTCAACAAAGCAAACATTACTTATCGTTTCTTCAAATCATGCAAAAATAATTGCAATGCATGAGGCAAGTCGAGAGTGTATTTGACTAAGGTTATTGACCCAACATATCTAGAAGATATGTAATTTGCCTTTATAGGAAAAGATTCCAACTATCTTATATGAAGATAATACATGTAGAGCTCAATTGAAGGGTGGTTACATCAAAGGTGATAGAATGAAACATATTTCACCAAAATTATTCTTCACCCATGATCTTGAGAAAAGAGGTGATATAAATGTTTAACAAATTCGTTTTAGTGATAATTTAGCAGATCTTTTTACTAAGGCATTGCCAACTTCAACATTTGAAAATCTACTACACAAGATTGGAATGTGTCAACTCATAGATGTAATGTAATGTTGCCATTAGGGAGAGTTTAAAACAAGTTGTACTCTTTTCCTTTGACTAAGGTTTTGTCCTATTGGGTTTTCCTGGTAAAGGTTTTTAATGACACAGCTTGTAATAGAAGATTGTGTACTCTTTTTCCTTCATTAGGTTTTTATCCCACAAGGTTTTTCCTAGTAAGGTTTTAACGAGGCACATTATCTAGCAATGGACATCCAAGGGGGAGTGTTATGAATATCTTATTAAGTGGATGTCCATCATGATCAAGATAAAGTTTTAATGTACTTTAAATTCTAATAGTTATTAGGATTATATCTTTACTTCTTTTATACTTCTTATGCCTATAAGTAAAGACTCTAATGAAGCATTGTAATAATCCCTTTTTATCAATAAAGCACATTCTATATTGCTTTAATATCTTCTTTGTTTTTTTATTCTCTTCATCTCTCTTTATTTTATAACAACATAGAATTTTATAACAACATAGACTTAATAATAAACAATGTCTAATTGAATCTTAATTCCAAAGTATGAGAGTGGACAATTGTATCCACAGGGGTGAATGAAATTAAGCATGATTTAAACAAATACTCATATTTATATAATTAAAATATTCATAATTTATAATATAAATATTTATTAGTAAAATATTAATGCAAATGTTTTTAATAAAATATTAAGAACATTATTTAAAATTATTAAATTTAAAATTTATTTTTTCTTCAAAAAAAATAAAATTAATTTTCAAATAAATTTATAATATTGAATAAATTTATTAAAATAGTTAATTAGATTATTACATATAAACATGTATGTTTAATAAAATTAAAAATTATAATATTAACAAAATTAAAATTTATAATACTTTATATCAATATTTTAATATTCTTAAAAATAAAAAATTTAAAATTATAAAATATTATTAATAGCAATATTAGAAAAATGTTTTTCATAAATTATTCTCCATAAAACTAGATTTACTCATCTATCTATCTAGGCTCGAATGTTCGCCCAAAATTTGGAAGGATTTGTGCAAAAATAGTAGACCCAAAAAATAGGTTTGAGCAAAAATCTTAGGTCTGTTTAAAATATGGTTCGGGCTCGGGCTTGAATATTTAAGATTTGAGCTCGATCCGGCCTGTTTTTAAGTTTGTAATATTTTATATTATGTTATATATATAATGTAATTTATAACACATAAAAATTAAATATATAATAATATATAAGACTTATAATGTAAACATAAAAAAATGTTATTATTATATATAAAAATTTAATAAATAAAATATAAAAATATTAAATATTAAATTAAAATAATATAAATTTTTTAAAATTTTAAAAATAATATAAAGAGGACTAAAAAGCAATCATTTACAAATATATAGTAAAATGACCTGACCCATCTTATTAACACTTCTACTTGTACGTAAAAATAAATACAAGCTAGAAAGTTAATTGAGTTAGGTTGAGTTGGGTGAGATTTAACTTTAGGCTCAACGGCTCCGTGGGTCCCTACCTACTTAGATTTAGTAAGTATTTTAACTACTTACATATAAATTGGGCCTCGCTTGCATTTGAATTAAGCAACGGAAAAACTAAAGGAAAAGTTTTTTTTCTTTTAAATGGAAACATCAGACATTTCATTAGTGATTGACATCATCAGTCAAAATAACTTGGTGAATACAAGCAGGATAGTCCTTAATCCAATACAAATCATTATCAAGAGTACTGCTCATGGGCAGCCTTGTTGCCTTCTCGTCGTGTATGGTTGATACAAAACTTAGCCAACTGTTGTAGCAAGGATTTGGCCTTGTTAAGAATTTGTCCAATCTCGGAGAAGTCTTCTTCTTTACTAATCATTTCTTTCATAATCACTCTTGTATCTCCGTCAAAAATAACATAGGAAAATCTCATGTCAATAGTTTTTTCAACGGCTTTAAAAGGTGCAATGGCTTCCGCAGTAGCAGCGTTTGCTGCAATTGGCAATTTCAAAGCTGCTGCACCTACCACAAATCCTTAACACAACTCCCACCCCTCCATTGTTGTTTGATGCCTTAAAACTAGCATCGAAGTTGACCTTAATAAGATTGGAGGTTGGGCTTTTCCATTGGCAGCAAGGTGAACAACCACCACTTCTTTTGCTTTAGTGAAATCCTTGCAGCAATTCTTACCACTTTCAACAATTCTTCCATCGATATCATTGGAATTGAGAAAAAACAGAAGAAGCATTTAATGTCCAAATAAAAATTAAGGAACCTGTCAAAATCATCTTCCTTCAATTCCCGAGTTGCAATTTCAATCCAATGCACCCCATTATTCACGTCCCTATTGCATATCTGATTTGAAAATCCACTTAAGGCCACTCTCGCAATAGGGCATTCATAATATCTTAAACAAGCAAAACTCGCCCCTTGTATTCGTGCATTCAAAGCACAACCTGAGGGGAGAATATTATTGCACTCTTTAACAGAAGATCTTGATTTTCTTGCTCACCTTCGCTTTGCATATGAATTTCCATGCAATTTTATGAGGTCCCAACTCATCAGCCGATTGAAGCAAACGTTTGCTATACCCACTTGGAACTGAGTAATTCCCATCAGCATTCCAATTTCAGATCAATTTATCTTTACCATTCTGGTTCACCAATGGAATCTTGCAAATTACCTTTGGTTTCTCTTTAGAGAAATCCTTCTTAATAAGGTTCTCCTTTCAAACCATTCGGTTTGCATCAATGAGTTCACAAACCTTAGATTCTTTGTTGAAGTTGGTACATGGGGATTGAGCAAAGGAATTTAATTGGGCCGGAATCCAAACATCTTTTTTAGTTTGCGTGGTGAGACCATTTCCTATCCGCCATCTAGCACCTTTATGAAGAATAGCTTTGCTGCTCCAAATGCTTCTCCAAAGGATAGAGGGGTTGCAAGGTTGCAACCAACACTTGCTTCCATAAAGGAACAATTCAGAAAGTATCTAGCTTTAAAAACTTTATGGCAAAGTGAGTTATTATGGATGAGACACCATCCTTGTTTCGCTAATAGAGTAAGGTTGAAGAAATGCAAAACCCAAAACCCCCTATACTCTTTGGTTGACAAACTTTGTTCCATTTGAACAAAGGTATTCCTTTTCCTTCGTCATTGTTGTGCCACCAAAACCTTCTTATTACCTTTATTTATCTTATCGCAAAGGGATTTCGGGAATAGAAGCATTGCATACCATGGAATTGCTTTAAGAGCAGTTTTAATAAACACCTTTCTTCCCCCAAAAGAAAGAATTTTTTTTCGGTCATCCTTGTCGAAACCATTTTTATATTTGAAAACCAGGGATCGACCTTTAAAAATAAAGTGGGAGCCACCGCCGGTCTTTTATTAAGGTGTGATCGGTTCACCATTAAAATAAATTTTAGGTCTGCGAGATTTGAGAAAACAGGTTCGGGAGTCGGTTACTCACGAGGAAGGGTTAGCACCCTCGTGACGCCCAAAATCGGTACCGAATTGATTGTTTGATGTCTTAATGTCGAAACTTTTGAAAAGATTTTAAAAAATACAACCCTTTTTAATTTCAAATTTGAATAAACCAAGTTGAGCAATAAGATGTACTCGTTTTGTAGAGATAAATTGCCATACTCAGTGAGTTAGGGTATAACAGTTCAATCTCTGAAATTAGATTTGTTCCCTTTTTTTAGAAAATCATGTGATTTAAAAAGGAGATTCGATTATTTAAGTCAATCGAGAAATTTGAACCCAGTAAGTTAGGGTTTGATCCCTCGAAATTCTTAAACAACCGACATTGCCTTTATTCTTTTGAAATCGAGATAACAAAATGTCATATCCAGTAAGTTAGGATCTAACATTTTGAAATCTTAAGAATTTTATTTTAATAATTGAAGGTTTTTTATTATAAAATGGGCGCTTGATTATCTAAGTTCATCGAGAAGAATCGAAGCCCAGTAAGTTAGGGTACGATTCTCTCGGGAATCTATGAACGCCAAGCCCCATTTTTTAGGATCATGAAATAAAACGATTATGAAGCTTTAATAAAAAATCAATTCTTACAAAAAGAACATGATTAAACAACGATACATATAATGTAAAAGGAAAATAACAATCCAAACTCAAGCTAGAGGTAATTTAACAAATAATAGGCAAATACGAACATTGGCTCTAATTATATCATTCAAACGTCCATATTAAAAATTAAGCAACCCATAAAATCATAATCAATTAAACAAACAATAACAACGATAAGTAATATGAATGTTTGATTCAATTTGGTAATAGAACTAAGAGAACAATTAAAAGGTTTGAACGAATTTTAAACGAAAGATTAAAAAACTAAAGAAATAAATAAATAATGTAGCAAAATAAAAGTGAACAATTTGAAGTTAATATATACATTCTAATTTATCTAAATAAAACTTAGTAAAATTAATAGTATATACCTAATAATGATATATAAAAGTTAAATAAATCAAATAAAATAACAAATTTAAAAGGAATAAGGCTTTTATGCATAAGAAAATATCACTTGAAATTAATAATACATCATTATATGCATACGTACATAAACTACTAAAAATACTATATATGCCTACATATATAAAACTATAAAGCATTATTATTAAAAAAATTAAAGTTTATTACATATATATGCGTTCATGAACGAAAATAAACAAAAAGGTATGTAAAAATCATATTAAGATGATATCTAAAACATAAAAGATTTATAACATTAAGGGCACGTTTGGTTCGCTGTATTGGATTAGAGGTGTATTGGATTAGAGGTGTAATGGATTAGAGGTGTATTGGATTAGAGGTGTAATAGCAAATCAACTGTTTGGTTGAATGTAATGGAATAGAGGCGTAATAGTAATCTTGTGTTTGGTTGAATGGAATAGAGGTGTAATAGCATAATGGAAAAAAACTAAAATGACTAGAATACCCTTACCATAAATTTGTTTTGGTAAATGATTATTGTTATTGTTATTTAAATTTTAATAAGATTATTAATATCAATAATAAATAATTTAATCATATTTAAACATAATTATTATTAAATATATTATAATTAAAATATATAATTTAATAAAATTCTTAATAATCAATATTCTTATATGAATTTACTCAAATCATAATATATGATACTATAAAATATAAATTAACATAATTATTATTAAATATATTATAATTAAAATATATAATTTAATAATATTATTAATAATCAATATTCTTATATGAATTTACTCAAATCATAATATATGATACTATAAAATATAATTTAATATAATTATTATTAAATATAATTTAATAAAAATATATAATTTAATAAAATTCTTAATATTAAATATTCTTATATGAATTTAATAAAATCATAATATATAATACTATATAATATAATTTAAAATAATAATTATTAAATATAATTTAATAAAAATATATAATTTAATAAAATTCTTAATATCAAATATTCTTATATGAATTTAATAAAATCATAATATATAATACTATATAATATAGATTAATAATGTAGATACTTGCTAAGAAAACATGGATTAAACAAATGTCAAGCATAGGCTTCTTCCAAAAAAATTTTTCTATGAACAATCACATAGGCATAAAGCAACCATGGTAAACTATAAAAAAAAAAGATCTATATGTTATCAAGAAGCAAATCTGTGTTTGTAACTTCTAATATATAAGTTTTGCATGCATATTCAAGAAAAACAACTAGTATACAAATCACTTACCATACAAAAGTTAAACTATAAAGCAGTAAACAGAGTGACATTAAAGTGAACTTGAAACAACCAACACTGACTCATAAAACAGATTCTTAAGCCTTAGCAACAGCTTTCTAGTGACATTACATGCAATCGCAAGCTTTGAGAAATGATGTAGACTAGGGTCATTTTCTCATTTACAAACATTATGGACAAACATTGCAAGTATTGACAGGTTTTCTATCCACACTTTATTTCATCAAAAACATTGCAAGTATCTCTTCATCAGTCGAGTACAAATTATCAAAATCTGACTCGAACTCTTCATCATCCACATTGTCTCGTGGTTGCACCTCCAATTCATCCATCAATTCATCATCGGTCTCCTCATGCTTCCCAGCTAACTTTCTACGCAAAATGGCCTCAAGAACTGAAGGGAGTGCCTCTTCATCCCCTTCAAAGTACTTCTTGATTCGGGTTTTCAGCTCTGGCACCAAATAACTAAGTTAAACAACATAACAAAAAAACAAACTCAGGATTCTCCTGAAGAACACCATTAGCATCTGGAACGAGGGAAGGAGGTGCAACTGTGCATGTATCCAAGAACTGTTGAAGTTTGTAAGTCTTGATCGCCAAAAGAACTTGCTGACGCCATAACAAGAAATTAGTATCATCAAGAATAACACTTATTTTCTTGGTAGAGAAAAACCTACTATTAACACTTCCATCAACAAGAGAAGAAGACATTGCTGGAGTAGCGGATTGTGCAGCTGACGGGCTAGAGGGATGAGACATGAGGAAACAAAAACACCAGGAATCAATGGACTTCTGATACCATGCTAGATTACAGTAAAGAAGAACTAAAAGAGGATTATGATCAAGAAGAATATAACTTCTTTTCATATGTTGACTGCTGAATACATCTCTCCTTTAATAGTGAGCAGGAGCAAATAACAGCTAATGGCTAACTGACTTAACAACTATAACTGACTAACTAACTTATCAGTTATACTAATAAATACGACCCAACATATTGTTCCATTGACTAAAATGAAACTGGAATCCTTTTCAACTGTTACAATTGAGATCAAATGAATCCAAAACAGTCAACATACTCGGGGTTGAGAAAGAAGAAAAAGTTACAATGGTTTAAACCTTTGATTCAGACAAACATTTTGGCAGACTAGTCCTATAACAAAATCTCTTGTATCTTTTACCATGGCGTAGAAGCAAGAAATACATAAGATAGAATACAGAATGATGAGAAAAAAACACTCACAATCGATAGAAGAAAGAATATTCCAAAAAACTACTACAGCTATTTTTCTCTTTTATATAAGAGCAAACGTTTCAACTTCCTTAATAGTATATAGCAAAAGTTGCAAATAAAGTTTGATAAAGAAAAGGAACTTCTCCAACAAAGCCACAGTTCATAGCGGCAAGGTTGTGCTAAATCAGCATCAGAGGCCAGAGCTTAAACCCACGCAACCCATCCACTTTTCTCATATTTGCACTGATAAAAGAATATGAAAAAAAAAATAGACATCAAAGATTCAATGATGATGGAGAAGAAAGCAAGCACACCTGATCCTTGTAAAGATTGTCATTCAATATGTCTTCACGAGACCATTGAAACACAGTATCAATGAAACCCTTATTTTTTTTTACTTTCTATTCTTTTCCTCTGAATATCTGCAGTTAGAAACTCGTTTCAGTTGCCACCCTTTAAAAGAAACCCGCAAAAACCAAAATAAAGAACTGTAGGGTACCTGAAGAACATACATATGATAAATGGCACACCAAATACAGAGAGCATAGCACAAATGTGAAACATGAGACTAAAGAAATAAACGAGGAGAAAACAGCCAGTACCTCTTAAACAGGAACATAAAGCCATCTTAGGCAATATTATAATCAGATTTTAGATCTGAGCTCAAAGGCACCTTCTTAAAAAACAGACCCAGATGTAAAAAAGCTCAGGATCAGCAATATACCAAAAAATTGGCAAATGCAAAGAAAAATACAAAGGAATATCTCAACTCCCAATCAAATATCTATATAAATACAAATAAAAGTGAAGCAGGCCTCAAAGTTAAGCACAATTAAAAGCTAATAATAATTAATAATAATAATAATAAAATCGAGAACAAACCTGATGGAATTGGAGCTGTAGGTGTGATAGGAGGCGGCGGAGCAGGTGGAGGATTATTCAACCGATTATTAGCAAAACTGTGAACAAAAGAAGCAGCAATTCAAGAGGCTAGCCTAAGAGTACAGATATGATAAAACAGTGGCGACGAGGATCAGAAGTTAGGGTGAGAGAAACATGAAATAGCATAAGAGAAAAACCTGATGGGAGTGAAGAGTGAAAAGGAACCATTAACTGGAATATCTCCTTCTAGCTTATTGTTTGAAAGATCCCTACATGGCATAATACAACATCCTGCACCATTTAAAATACTGTAAAGAAGATTTATTTCATCACATAAACAGATAACAACAAAGAAGTTAAAATCATATCATGAAAACATTTAAAATACTGTAAAGCGCTAAAGCTCCACTATAACTTGAAAGATTCAAAACAACAAACAGGGTTCAAGACGACAACAGACATGGATGAAGACAACGCATTGGTTAATTTAACCAAACTGGATATCGAGAATTAGAACGTAAAATTGTATCGAAAACTTTCGCATAAATTAGTAAGCGTGCAAGTATCTCTCCAGTCAAGTCAATTACAGCACCAAAGCTAATTGAAATTTAAAACAAACAGTCAACCTTATGCCACTGCTAAACCAATCCAATAGCTACTAAATTCATCTAATTTGAATCATATACATTAAATTTAACAATAATTCCATTTGCAAAGTTCAAAGTTCAAACAAGAAAATAAGAGGAAATAATCATGACGAACCTTCCGCATTTCCTGAAACTTTGAAAACCAAATCCAACACCAAAATCAACTGTAAACAAACGGAGATTAACCGCTCCATCATTCTAATTTCGACTATCAAAGAGCTAAATCTCACATATTGATCGTTAACCGAATCAAGTAGCAAAAAAAAAGGAAACTAAAGAAGAAATTAACAAACGATGAAATTCAAAAACACTCTCTCTGAACTAAAACAAAAAAAGAAGAAGGTTAGATTAAAAATTCCAGAAAGTTCTTGGCTTCACTCTCTCTAGTTATCGTCTAGAAAGTAATTACAATATTTTTTCTTTTTACGCTCCGAGTATTATGAAAGAAAATAGAGAGAAAGAGAGGGAAAATTTAGTGTTTGGTAAGAGGGAAAACGAAAGAAAACAAAGGAAAAGGCAAGAAAATAAACTGGGACCAAATCGGCAGAAAAGAAAAGCAATGAAACAAGGAAGTAAATCGGATGAAGGTGGAAAACAGAAGAGAAACAAAGGGGATCGGGGGAGGGTAAAAGAGGGAGGGTTTGCTGAAGCGTCACCTAATCTGGGCAGAAGGGGGGAATAGAAATCGGTGCTTTTCACCGATTAAGAAAGTAACGGAATACACGCGTATTAGCAATACGCTGAACCAAACGGCGGATTAGAGAGGTATTAGGTGGGGCCCACCGATTAGAGGTGTATTGGCATAGCCAATACACTGAAGCAAACAAGCTGTAAGTAACGAATTTATGAAAAGAAAAAAAAATTAAGATGAATTAATAGGGATTAAATTAGAAATAAAACAGAATTGAAGGGAAAATGTCGAAAATAGAATAACATGGCGGGTCAAAGTGTTACGTGCGGATAACATGGGGACCAAATGGGAAATATTTCCCGTACCCGAAAACGCAACGTCTTTGCACAGACCGAAATGACGCCATATTAGAATGCAGGGCAAAAAAATTAAAAATAAGAAGGACTGATATAGAAACGTGCAAGGGCAGAAGGGCCATTTTGTGCAATATACCCAAATGCTAGAAGACGCGCGGATCCTCCTCGGATCGGGTCACGCGCGGGTCAGAGGCTTCTAAACGGCGTCATTTTTCAACGAACATAAGCACCCCATTAGCCTGACCAGCAACCCCCCTTTTCATTTTCAAAACAAATATAAAAAAAAAGAAACAAAAGAAAGAGGAAGTTAAACCCTAGGCCCCTTTCATGCACCGTTCGACGATTCATCACCCCTTTTTAGAGACTCTTCGAACCTTGCTCCCAAACTCCGATGACGACGGAGAAAGAGCAAAAGGTCCGGTCGAGGTACGTCTTGCTCTTTTGGTTACCTTTTTCAAAAACAATTGATAGATGTAAAAATGAAAGAAGAAAAAAAAACTACGAAAGAAGAAAAAGGAAACTCGAAATCACCTTTTTGGTGTTTTTGTATTCTGATTGCGTAAAAAGTAAGTGTTATAGCCTATTCTTAGTCTTTTATAGTCTCTATTTACAAAAAATAAAATGAAAAAAAATAAAGCAAATCACCCCCATTCTGTCCCTTTTCATTTTCTCTTTCTGTTCCTTTTGTGTGCTGTTGGTGTCTGCTTGTTTGTGCGTCTCTTGCAAGTACAGAGTGCAGGGTTTGGGATGTGGCACGTACGGATGTGCACAAGTGCGCGTACGGAGACTCATGTGAGTGGTGCTACGTGCGTGGGGAGTGGCTTGGGGAAAGCGGCGGCTGAAGACCCTAGAAACCCTAGGGTTTCTATTTATTTCAGTTCTAGGCTAGGGGTATCGGGCCACCGTAATTGGGCCATTCGGGTTTAGGCTAGTTGGGCTGTACTAATTTTGGGTTTGTAATTGGACTGTTATTAGACCATTTAATTTTGATTTTTTATTTGGTTTACTCCACTAGCGGGCCGGGCAAATATTGGGCCTTACAGTTGCCCCTCTTTACTCATTGTTGTGTAACAGAAATGAAGCAAAGAGTAAAAAGGACCAATTTTGCCCGGTTGTGTCGGACCTTGGTAGCCCTACTGCCTCTTTAGAGGTGTAAAAATTGGTGCTTCGATCACTCCACTGCAACATCAGGGAGATAGGACTTGTAACTTTAACTTGTTCTGCTGCAACTTTAAAGATAAGTCTGATGCGATCTGCTCTACTGCAACTTCAGAGAGATAAGACATGTAATTTTCAACCTACTCCACTGTTACTCAGGGAGACAAGGCTCGTTGGCTTAAATCTCTTCCTACTATCCTGGAAAGATAAGATTTGTCGTATTTGATCTGCTCCACTACTGCTTAGGGAGATAAGATCTGCTATCTTTAACCTACTCCGCTGCTGCTCAGGGAGACAAGGCCTGGTGGCTTAAATCTGTTTCCCACTATCTTGGAAAGATAAGATTTGCTATCTTTGATCTGCTCTACTACTGCTTAGGGAGATAAGATCTGCTATCTTTACTGATCATTTCTCTGGAGAACATGACATGTGTAATGAACCTAATTATGCCTAATGATTAGGATGACATGATCAGAATGAATCCAATGCTCCTAACTAGACATGAGTGAATGGTATTTTCATGAATGCAAGATGCTGCTGTATCACTCAAAATCTATTAAGGCTTTTGTCACAATCGTGCTTTAACACCCTCATTCCTGGCCGGTGCTTTCAACAAAACGCTTAATTAAAATGCCCCCGCTGTAAACCTCCAAACTCGATTCACTGGGTTGTGTTCAATATGCAACTCAAAAAAATGAGGAGATCCGGTCTTTTCTCATTCTTTCCAATCGCAATTGAAGGATACCAAACGTGTAAATCTTTGGTTTACACGCCATTCACAAGATGCCATATCAAATACTTGTGCACGAAGAATTTTCCTCCAAAAAGATCTCATCTTTCTAACTCATGATTATTGTTGACATTTCGTTCAATTGATGCTTCTGTCAACAAAATCCAAAAGGGATTGTTTAAAAATAAGAATTTTCTTAGATTTCTGACCTTTAATCCTTGTTCATTCTAAACAATAGTCCTTTTTCAGGTTACTGTATTATTTAGAAACTTTTTCGGAGTAATATGAAAAACTTCCTTTGTGAAAACTCTAGTAGTCCATTAATCATTATTCCAATGCAACATGTTTGTTGAAAGATTATAACTATGAATAAAAGTTGGTTCTGAGCATAGCTCAAAGGAGACAGAATATCGACAATAGCAACAGAAAAATAAAAAAGAAGTTGATTGAGAATGTGTATATTATAAAAAAGAAAAAGGTATTTTCAAGAATAAAATAAGAACTAGGTGCCCCAGTAATTGCAGCTTGAATTTCTCCGTACAAACTTCTGAAGACTATTCTGAGTTTGACATATAATTAGGAGATCTGCAGTACTCTGTCCATGCTCCCCGATGTCGTATACCCTTTCTTGTTGGTTCAGGTATAGCAAGATCATTGTGTGCCCCAATCAAAATTTGAACATTTCCAATCTCCTCATGACCCACTCTAATCAATATTTGAGCCGCCCTTTTCGGGTTTTCGACTCAAATCCCCTTTGGTCTCAAGGCGCCCTTTGCTGGTTTTCACCTTGGACTCTCCAAATCCTTTTTTTAGCAAGAAAAGCGCCCTTTGCAGGTTTTCACTTTGGTCCCCCTTCTTTCAAGTGAAGTATTTCTTGACAGAATCTGTGTTTACGGGGTTTGGCAAGCTTTTACCATCCATCTCACTTAGGATCAAAGCTCCACCAGAAAAGGCCTTCTTTACAACGTAAGGACCTTCCCAAATTGGCATCCATTTTCCTCTAAAGTCTTTTTGTATAGGAAAAATCTTTTTTAGCACCAAGTCTCCTTCGCGAAATTCTCTAGGGCGAACCTTTTTATTATAGGCTCGCATCATTCGTTTCTGGTACATTTGCCCATGACGAATGGCTCTTACCCTCTTTTCCTCTATTAGGTTTAACTGATCGTTCTGAGATTGGACTCATTCGGCTTCGTCCAACTATAGTTCAGATAACACCCGTAGAAAAGGGATTTCAACTTCAATGGGTAATACTGCTTCCATTCCATAAACTACAGAAAAATTTGTTACCCCGGTAGAAGTTCTAATGGATGTTCGATAAGCAAGGAGAGCAAATGATAATATCTCTTGCCAATCCTTGTAAGTTTCTGTCATTTTCCCCATGATTCTTTTAAAGTTCTTATTGGCCGCCTCCACTGGACCATTCATTTTTGGACGATACGGCGATGAGTTATGATGTTTGATTTTAAATTGGCTGCAAACCTTCGCTATTGTGCTATTGTTCAAATTCAACGCATTGTCGGATATGATTCTCTCAGGCATTCCATATCGACAAATGATCTCTTTTTCAAGAACCTGCTGACTGCTGACTTCGTGACATTTGTGTATGAAGCAGCTTCTACCCATTTGGTAAAGTAATCAATGACCACGAAGATGAAACGATGCCCATTAGAAGCCTTTGGTGATATCGGCCCAATGACATCCATACCCCACATGGAAAACGGCCATGTAGAGGTCATGACGTGAAGTGGTGAGGGGGGTGCATGCATCTTGTCTCCGTAAATCTGACATTTATGGCATTTCTTGACATAATTAATGCAATCCCCTTCCATAGTGGACCAATAGTATCCAAATTTCATGATCTGTCTGGCCATGGTGAAACTATTGGCGTGCGTCCCACAGATACCCTCATGGACTTCCTCCAAAATTTTCTTGGCTTCTACGGCATCTACACATCTTAACAGTACTTGATCTTTCCTTCTTTTGTATAGCACTTCCCTATCTAAGACATATTCAATGGCTATTCTTCTCAGAATCTTGTCGTTCTCTTTTGTTTGACTAGGGTACTCCCGATTCTTCACATACTGTAGGATACTCTGATACCAAGGATGATAATCTTTTCCCCCTCCTCAATACTGAAGCAATGAGCTGGGGTTTCATAGATACTCATCTGAATAGGCCTCATTACCTCAAATCTGTTCACCTGAATCAACGAAGCCAGAGTAGCCAATGCATCAACCATTTGGTTTTCCTATCGTGAGAGATAACAGAAGGTGATATCGTCAAACTCATCAACAAATTCGAGGACCAACTTTCTATAACTGATTAACTTAGGGTCTCTAGTTTTCCATTCCCCTTTGAGTTGGTATATCACCAATGTGGAATCCCCATACACTCTTAGCATTTTGATGTTTCGTTCAATGGCGGAATCCCCATACACTCATATTCTGCCATATTATTTGTGCAATCAAAGTCTAACTTGCTAGCCACAGGGTAATGATCTCCACTTGGGGATACCAAGACTGCCCCAATTCCATTACCCATAGCATTCGAAGCTCCGTCGAAATTTAACCTCCACACGTGATCCCTTTGAGAATTTTCTTCAGTGTTTGCCACATACATCAAATCCTCGTTTGGAAAATCGAAGTTTAAAGGCTCATAGTCTTCCAAGGCTCTACTAGCCAGGAAATCAGCTATTGCACTCCCCTTTATGGCCTTCTGATTTACATATACTATGTCAAATTCAGAGAGCAGGACCTGCCATCTAGCCATTCTCCCGTTTAAAGCAGTTGATTCCATCATATATTTTAAAGGATCCAACTTTGAAATCAGCCAAGTCGTATGATACAGGATATACAGCCTTAGTCTTCGTGTTGCCCAGATTAAAGCACAACACAATTTCTCAATTGATGAGTATCTCATTTCACAGCCAGTGAATTTCTTGCTGAGATAGTATATTGCTCTTTCCTTCCTTCCCGTTTCATCGTGTTGGCCCAATACACATCCCATGGAATTCTCAAACACCGTTAGATACAATATCAATGGCCTATCCGGACTTGGAAGTGATAGTATGAGAGTATTAGCCAAATATTACTTTATCTTGTCAAAAGCCTCCTGACATTCCTCATCCCAATCACCCGGATTATACTTCTTCAAAAGACGGAATACTGGATCACATTTCTCAGTCAATTGTGAAATGAATCGAGCAATGTAATTTAATCTTTTTAGGAAACTTCGGACTTCTTTCTAAGTGCGTGGAGGGGGTAGGTCTCAGATTGCCTTCACTTTGTCCGGGTCCACCTCAATCCCCTTCTTACTAACTATGAAGCCTAATAACTTCCCTGATCTGGCTCCAAACATGCATTTTGCTGGGTTAAGCTTGAGCTGAAATTTCCTCAATCTCAAAAATAATCTTTTTAAGACTTGAACATGTTCTTCTTCAGTTCTAGACTTTGCAATCATATCATCAACATAGACTTCGACATCCTTATGCATCATGTCATGAAACAAAGTCACCATAGCTCTTTGATACGTTGCTCCCGCATTCTTCAATCTGAAGGGCATTACTTTGTAACAAAATGTTCCCCATAAAGTAATGAATATTGTTTTCCCCATATCTTTGGAGTGCATCTTTATCTGATTGTATCCAGAAAAGCCATCCATGAAAGAGAATAGTGAGTAGCCCGCCGTATTGTCTACCAAAGTATCAATGTGAGGCAAAGGAAAGTTGTCTTTTGGACTAGCCTTATTCAAGTCCCTGTAATCCACGCACATTCGTACCTTTCCATCTTTCTTGGGAATGGGAACGATGTTTGCTACCCAATCTGAATACTTGATCTCTTGTAAGAATCCAGCATTGAACTGCCTCTTGACTTCTTCTTTTATTTTTAGCACAACATCAGGTCTCATCCTCCTAAGCTTCTGCTGAACTGGTTTATAATTTTCTTTTATGGGCAGACGATGTACCACAATGCTAGTACTTAGCCCGGGCATATCTTGGTATGACCACACGAAAACATCTTTGAACTCTCAGAGTAATTCAATGAGGTCTTGTTTTGTCTTTGCGGTGATTTCAGTTCCAATTTTCACCTCATCTCCTTCCTCTAGGCTCACGATTTCTAATGATTCCATATAAGGTAAGATCTGCTTATCCTCTTGTTCTACCATTCTTGACAAGTCCGGAGATATACCACAGCCTTCGTCATTTTCAAAGTCATGAGATCCCTCTAAACACATGTCTTGCTCAGAAAGAGACTCCGTGTTTGAAGCAGCGTTACTCATGTCATTGATATCTGAGGACCTATGAGGGAATATCAAAGAATATACCAAGAATATATAAATTTATGAATAATTATTTGTACAATAAGGTTACAAATGAAAGAACTATTTTTAAGACAATCAATCAAATATTTACTTGCATGAAAAGAAAAAGAATAATTGCTCGAAATGAATGTAAAGATGCGTTTCATTAGAATAATGATATTCAGGCTCAAGCCTATTTCACAAAGGATTTCCTATCATTTCCAGGCTAAAACAACAAGAATGTTCTGAACATTACTCTGAATAAGCCCTAAAGACTACAAAGATTTCTTTCGCAGTCCAATTGTTTAGCTCGCTCCCAGGTTCGTAAGGGCAGATCTCCAACAGGGGCTTTTTCTTCGTTGTTTCTATAGCGTTGATATGAACATTTTCCAACATTTCTTCAATGCCTTCGCTTCTGGACACTCCTCGCTCCGGGTGAATAAACCCACCCGACACAAAAGATGTAAATATGTGGGGAAAGGTCAAAGGCTCCCATTTAACTTCATATCCGCTCAAACGTGCCCTTCTTCTCTCTTGTCTTTTCTCTACTTCTTTCTTCTTCTGCTTCATGTCTGGCTTGTATCCTAAGCGAAAACTATCAAACTTTTCCTTCAGCATCGGTGCTTCAATCTTTCCTTGAAGATATTTTTTGAATCATTTCCCGGGTGAAGCCCCTCTTCCAATCATCAATTGCATCCCTATCTCTGTGGTCCTGGATATTTTCGGTACCGAAATTCTGCTTTCTTCAGCAATAAACATCGCGGTCACAAATTCTAATGACCGAAAAGAGCATTCCACTGCCTCATCGTTAATTTCAACATAAGGTGCATCACCAGTTACTGTTGCTATGATATCTTCCTCCGCATTTATTGTTATCAACCGACCCTCTAATACTAACTTCACCTTCTGATGTAGCGATGAAGGTACTACCCCGGCTGAGTGTATCCATGGTCTTCCCAATAAACAGTTGTAGGATGGCTTAATATCCATTACCAAGAAGTCCACCTCATAAGTAGTTGGGCCAATCCTTAACGATACCTCAATTCTCCCCATAACCCTCTTTTCTATTCCATCAAACGCCCTTACTATGCTCTGGCACGCTTTCATGTGTGAACTGTCCACCGGTAACTGACTAAGAGTAGATAAAGACAATACATTCAGTGTAGATCCATTATCAACCAAGACCCTCGGAAGTGTGCACCCTTTGCATCGGGCAGTAACGTGCAGGGCTTTAGTAGAACCCCTTCTTCCAGATGGTATTTCGTTATCACTGAAGAAGATAAAATTGTCAGCACTTATATTGTTGACCAACCGATCCAACTTGTTTATCGAAATATCATCACCCACATATGTTTCATTTAGTACTTTCAATAGTGCATTTCGATGTACTTCTGAACTTAAGAGCAAAACTAATATAGAAATGCGGGTCGACTGTTTGCGCAGTTGTTCCACAACGCTGTATTCGCTGTGTTTTAAAAACTTTAAAAACTCCTTTGCCTCATCTTCTTTTATTGGTTCATTAACCAATGGTTCAACTTCCACTGCCTTCCCTTTCCTCTGCTCATTCTTCCAATTCTCTTCTCTTGATGATTCTGCCTGAGTGACATATCGCTTCCCATTGCGTGTGTAAGAACCTATTTTCTGATTTCTCTCCGCTTCCTTTCCCAAGATTGTCACGTTACACCCATAATTCCACGGCACCATTTTGCTATCCTTGTATGGGAAATTTGATGGTTTCTAGATTACAATTTTTGGTGTTATCTGAACCCTAGACTCATTGCTCCGAGGGTATGAAATGATGGCCATAAGATGATTCGTTTCTGGAGTCTTCGTTGCCAACTCTGATGTGCAAATATTTCTCTTACCCTCCACTTCTTCATAAAACCTTATCTCCTTGTTATCCATCATGTTTTGGACCAGAGCCTTAAATCCTTCACATTCTTGAATCTCATGTCCTTCTTCACGGTGGAATTCACAATAGTTCTCAGCCTCATACCTTTCTTCAGTATCTGAAATAATTAGCCCTCTCTCCGCCATCTCTCTCCAAACCTATTTCAATGGAGTTTTTACTTCAGCAATGTCGTTCTTGACTTCTTCTCCCCTACTTTCGCTCATCATATTCACTCTCTTATCGGTATGATTGGGTAGCAAATTTTCTGTGCTAGGTGAGTCATCAAGCTTGACAACACCCATGCTAATAAGCCTTTCGACTAGCTTCTTGAAGGCAGTGCAATTTTCTATTGAGTGCCCTGTAATTCCTGTATGGTAATCACATTGTACGCTCGCATCATACCATTTGGGATACGGGGGTTGTAAAGGGGTCAAGTAATGGGGAGAAACAACGTGTGCGTTGAACAAATTCTGATACAGCTCCTCGTGTGACATCGGAATTGGTGTGAACTGGGGTTTCTCAGTACCTTGCCTCATACCAGATTCTTGTCTTGCTGAACCTTGCTGACCAGCAATCACCTTCCTTGTCTGGTTCACCGTAAATGACTTGTTGTACTTATTCACGTTGTTTACTTCATTTTTTTTTCTTCACGAAGCTGACCTTTTGTTACTCTCTCCTGTTTCTATTTTCCCGTTTCTTATGGCATTCTCAATCATTTCGCCATTCATTACTATATCTGAGATTCTTGTTGCACTTCTTAGCATTTGCGTGATGAACGGGGCCTTTAAGGTATTGATAAAGAGCATCATAGTTTCTCTTTCTAGGAGCGGTGGTTGGACTTGGATAGCAACTTCCCTCCATCTTTGTGCGAACTACCTGAAACTCTCATTTGGTTTCTTCTTCATGTTTTGAAATGTAATTTTATCGGGGGTCATATCCGTTACATGGCCGTACTATTTCATGAACGCCTGTGCTAGGTCCCTCCATGAACCAATCTTGGTATGAATCAATTGATTGTACCATTTAGACGCTGCTCCTACCAAACTGTCTTGGAAACAGTGTATTAATAGCTGATCGTTATTAACGTAGCCAGTCATCCTTCTACAGAACATAGTGATGTGGGCTTCGGGGCAGCTAGTTCCATTGTATTTTTCAAATTCGGGCATCTTGAATTTGGGAGAAAGTACTAAATCTGGGGCTAAGCTTAGATCTTTAGCATCGATTCCCTGGTTACTATCAGCGCTTTCCAAGGCTTTGAATTTTTCCTCCACCACTTATACCTATTTTCCCATTGTTTTGGCAATTCCACGTTCGTCTTTCCTTCTTCAGCTACTTCATCAAAATCAGGAATGATGGAATTAATTAGGTTATCTCCCGGGTTTAAACTTGATCCTCCTTGGAAAACCATGGGGATCGCGGCACCAGTTTGCAATTGTTGCGGCCTAATTGTGACAGACAGTCTCCTTGAGTATATTTCAGCTTGGGTTTGTGCATTTGGTGGAGTGAAACCCGGAGGGTATAACGGGTCCTCACTACCTTCTCCAGGATTGGCTATAGGACCCTTTCCTTTATCTACTCATCCCGGCAGTAGATGAGTCAATTCAGCCATTGCATCTTTTTGAGCTTTGATAAACTTTTCCATCATGTCTTCTTGAATTTTATCTAGTTGCTCTTGCATTTGTACTTGCAATCGTTCTTGCATATCCCTTTGTATTTGCTCTAGTTTCTCTAATCTTTGGTCCATTTCTTTCGTTTTTCGTCGAGTACCGTATTGATGCTTAATTGGTGAGCTTTTGTCGATTTCCAGGTTAATTGTAATGATTTTAACCAATTAGGGTCTTTCAGTGGACTTTAATGCATATGATGCAATGTAATGCAATGCATGAATGCAAAAAGGCGTCGATTCTAATTCAATTTCATTTAGAAAGCTTCATTTGGATAACATAATTCTTTACATAAAATAGATTACATATACAGTTTTGCCCTAATGCTCAGAACCTTAATCTTTCTAAATAGCGAAGCAAACTCTCTTCCTCGGTCTGATTCCAACTCGTATTTTACGCTCAAAGTGTCAGCTTGTACTGCCAAGGTCTGCAAGTAATCGGCTACCTCCCGAATCTGGGTCACGGCTTCTCCCATAACGTGATCTCTGTCTCTAACTTGACTCTGATAATAGTGGAGCTGCTCTTTCTGACATTCTTCATTTTCTTCAAAAATGCAACCCGCATCTCATAGTTTTGTAACGTCGCCTCTAATTCTTCTACTCTTTTCTTTGTTTTCTCAATCTTGTTCAAGCTCACTCTTAGCTCCACCGCGGGATTACGATTTCAGTAACGATGAAGAGACCTTTCAAGTTCAGCTATTCGGGCCTTTAATTCATCCGTCTCATTCTGGCTTTCTAACAGATTCCTCTCCAAGGCCTTGTTTTGTACCTGAGTCTCTTGGCATTTCTTTTCCCATCCATCGGCCTTGTTTCTTTCCTCCTGAATCTCTCGTCGCCATTGCTCTGAAGTCTTTCCCAGCCCCGCCGTTCTCATTGATACTCGTAGCTTTTTGTTGTCTGTCTTTAAGCTATCCAAATTTTCCTTTACTTTATTCTTCCATTTCTTTAATTTTTCAGCTTCTAACTTTTGGACATCAACGTCTAGCCTCAAATTCATCTTCTCTTCTTCCAATCACTCTATTTTCTTTTCTAGTTCCAAATTCCTCTTTTCAAAATCTTGTTTTATAATCTCCAATTCTGATGGGATCACTTGTAGGTACTCTTCCATTGGTCGAACACCCTCCAAGTTTAACTCCGGAATGTTATCATTAATTCTCTTATATCGCCACTCACCGTACTCTGGAGTTTTCATCGAGCCCACAGCTAGCCTTTTCATCCTATGAACCTGATTCCAAGCTTGAGAAATTTCTTTCACCCTTTTTTTGTAATTGTCTCCTCGGTACGAGAACTCACATTGAGCTAAACCATGCGTTGCCGGCACAAACTGTATTGAATTGTATTACCGTAGGACCAACAAAGGTGCATACCTGACGGCTCCCCAAATCCTAAGCAACGAAACCCAGTCAAAGCTTCCACAACGGTAGAGAATTCTATCAGGAATCAACCAAGGAGCTCTCCACTCCACATCATCCTCTTGAAGATTTTGCAGAATTGCTATCCAATTTTTTTTTGATATGTCGTCCCTTCTTGGCGTAGCCACTATCTCTTTTAACGGGGAGTAATGCCCAGAGAAAAACCGGTACGAAACTTTGTCAACCTTCCAGAAATGACTATGGAATCAAGCTATCAACAATTGCGCACAACCTATAAATCTGCCTTCACTAGCTTGCCTACACGCATTCAAAGATCTAAACGTTTCAGCCAAAATCGCAGGAACAGGAGTGACCCCTTTACCTAACCGATCAAAGAGATCTGAAACTGCTTCGTCGACATGCCCCAATGCTCTAGGGAAGATCACTAATCCGTAGATACTCAAAGCAAACACATCGACCTTCTTTTTCCCATCCGGATGCGCTAGAATCAAGTCCCGCAAATTTTTCCATGGAATACATTTACACTCCCCTTTCTGCTTGATCCTGGCCATGATCCACTACTCGCTCATACCAGTAATATTCATCAGTTTCTTCCAAAACGCTGGGACATACACGGCTCTAGAATAAGCTTTATCCTCCTGAAGCCTTGGACAATGTAGTAAAGTCGTATATTCCTTCATCGTAGGCACCAGATCTACTTTGCCAAAAGTGAAACAACTATATGCAGGGTTCCAATATTGAGCAAGGGCCCGAAACAATCGCTCATCTATCTTGACATCAAGCAAATACGGTAAGTCTCCATAATTAGAGTAAAACAATTGATTGGTCTCATCATTCCACTTATCCCATATTTCCTTTAGCTCCTGAAGGCTATTTTGTGTCACACTAATACGAGTGTAGTCCCACAGCTCTGACAGGTAATCCTTAGCTAGACTGTCTCCCTTTTCCAATTGCACTTTCTCTGACCATATACGGACAATGGCATTGTCTTCCACTTTATCGAGAAAGTCGTTTTCTATGAAAAACTTCCTAATTTGACAATCTAACTTGAATCGACACTCTTTCGAATATGAAATGACATGCAAACATAGCAATAAAACACCATAAGTCAGTATAACATATAAACAAAATTTGCAACAAATATGAGAGAAACAAGCATTTATACGGGCAATCCCTAGGGTTTGGGGGAGTTCTACCTAGGTTGGGTTCCTAGGCTATCTATATGCGACTTGGTTCTAATAGTCAAGGTACCCGAACCAGCGGATCCTCGATCTTCACCCATTATAGGCTCATACAGACTGAGTTCGGTTCAGGGGAATACATTTTCCTATGGCTGCACGGAGATGAAAATCTCACGAAGACATAGGTACGGATGTATCCCGAAAGTGATTCACTATCCTGCACGGAGGTGAAAACCTCACGAAGGAGTAGCTTCTCACTCCCACTTAAAAAGGGTAAGACTACACAGTCATTATGCAACATGATGCCAAAGCACAATTTACAATGATCATACAAATAAATGCAAAGAGAAGATCATAAAATTTTTAAAACCCAAATTTAATTTTCGACAATAAGACAAAAAAAATTAATTTTACGGTCTGACTCTCTTGGGTCCCTAGCGGAGTCGCCAAGCTGTCGAAACCATTTTTATATTTGAGAAACAGGGATCGACCTTTAAAAATAAAGTGGAAGCCGCCACCGGTCTTTTATTAAGGTGTGACCGGTTCACCATTAAAATAAATTTTAGGTCTGCGAGATTTGAGAAAATAGGTTCAGGAGTCGGTTACTCACGAAGAAGGGTTAGCACCCTTATGACGCCCAAAATCGGTACCGAATTGATTGTTTGATGTCTTAATGTCGAAACTTTTAAAAATATTTTAAAAAATACAACCCTTTTTAATTTCAAATTTGAATAAACCAAGTTAAGCAATAAGATGTACTCGTTTCGCAGAGATAAATTGCCATACTCAGTGAGTTAGGGTATAACAGTTCAATCTCTAAAATTAGATTTGTTCCTTTTTTTTAGAAAATCATGTGGTTTAAAAAGGAGATTCGATTATTTAAGTCAATCGAGAAATTCTAACCCAGTAAGTTAGGGTTTGATCCCTCGAATTTCTTAAACAACCGACATTGCCTTTATTCTTTTGAAATTGAGATAACAAAATGTCATATCCAGTAAGTTAGGATCTAACATTTTGAAATCTTAAGAATTTTATTTTAATAATTGAAGGTTTTTTTATTATAAAATGGGCGCTTGATTATCTAAGTTCATCGAGAAGAATCGAAGCCCAGTAAGTTAGGGCACGATTCTCTCGGGAATCTATGAACGCCAAGCCCCATTTTTTAGGATCATGAAATAAAACGATTATGAAGCTTTAATAAAAAAATCAATTCTTACAAAAAGAACATGATTAAACAACGATACATATAATGTAAAAGGCAAATAACAATCAAAACTCAAGCTAGAGGTAATTTAACAAATAATAGGCAAATACAAACATTGGCTCTAATTATATCATTCAAACGTCCATATTAAAAATTAAGCAACCCATAAAATCATAATCAATTAAACAAACAATAACAACGATAAGTAATATGAATGTTTGATTCAATTTGGTAATAGAACTAAGAGAACAATTAAAAGGTTTGAATAAATTTTAAACGAAAGATTAAAAAACTAAAGAAATAAATAAATAATGTAGCAAAATAAAAGTGAACAATTTGAAGTTAATATATACATTCTAATTTATATAAATAAAACTTAGTAAAATTAATAGTATATACCTAATAATGATATATAAAAGTTAAATAAATCAAATAAAATAACAAATTTAAAAGGAATAAGGCTAAGAAAATATCATTTGAAATTAATAATACATCATTATATGCATACGTACATAAACTACTAAAAAAACTATATATGCCTACACATATAAGACTATAAAGCATTATTATTAAAAAAATTAAAGTTTATTACATATATATGCGTTCATGAACGAAAATAAACAAAAAGGTATGTAAAAATCATATTAAGATGATATCTAACATAAAAGATTTATAACATTAAGTAACGAATTTATGAAAAGAAAAAAAATATTAAGATGAATTAATAGGGATTAAATTAGAAATAAAACAGAATTGAAGGGAAAATGTCGAAAATAGAATAACATGGCGGGTCAAAGTGTGACGTGCGGATAACATGGGGACCAAATGGGAAATATTTCCCGTACCCGAAAACGCAACGTCTTTGCACGGACCAAAATGACGCCATATTAGAATGCAGGGCAAAAAAATTAAAAATTAGAAGGACTGATATAGAAACGTGCAAGGGTAGAAGGGCCCTTTTGCGTAATATACCCAAATGCTAGAAGACGCGCGGATCCTCCCCGGATCGGGTCACCGAGCGGGTCGGAGGCTTCTGAACGGCGTCATTTTTCAACGCACATAAGCACCCCATTAGCCTGATAAGCAACCCCCCCTTTTCATTTTCAAAACAAATGTAAAAAAAAAGAAACAAAAGAAAGAGGAAGTTAAACCCTAGGCCCCTTTCATGCGCTGCTCAACGATTCATCGTCCGCTTTTGGAGACTCTTCGAACCTTGCTCCCAAACTCCAATGACGACGGAGAAAAAGCAAAAGGTCTGGTCGAGGTACATCTTGCTCTTTTGGTTACCTTTTTCAAAAACAATTGATAGATGTAAAAATGAAAGAAGAAAAAAAAACTGCGAAAGAAGAAAAAAGAAACTCGAAATCACCTTTTTGGTGTTTTTGTATCCTGATTGCATAAAAAGTAAGTGTTACAGCCTATTCTTGGTCTTTTATAGTCTCTATTTACAAAAAATAAAATGAAAAAAAAATCAAAGCAAATCACCCCCGTTCTGTCCCTTTTCATTTTCTCTCTCTGTTCCTTTTGTGTGCTGTTGGTGTCTGCTTGTTTGTGCGTCTCTTGCAGGTACGGAGTGCAGGGTCTGGGACGTGGCACGTACGGATGTGCGCGGGCGCGCGTACGGAGGCCCGTGTGAGTGGTGCTACGTTCGTGGGGAGTGGCTTGGGGAAAGCGGCGACTGAAGACCCCAGAAACCCTACGGTTTCTGTTTGTTTCATTTCTAGGCTAGGGGTATCGGGCCACCGTAATTGGGCCATTCGAGTTTAGGCTAGTTGCGCTGTACTGATTTTGGTTTGTAATTGGACTGTTATTAGACCATTTAATTTTGATTTTTTATTTGGTTTACTCCACTAGCGGGCCGGGCAAATATTGGGCCTTACAATCCTATCTTAGAGCTTCAAGTCAATTAATTTATGGGAATGGAAGAGGATTCTTCTATGCAACAATTTCTCATATGAGCAAAATGTTTACCGTATCTCAATTCTCAATTACAAAGAAACTATGAGCATTTGTAATATATTTTGTAATTTTTGTCAGTTAAATTCATTTTGACATTTTTTATTTTATTTTTATAGTAGATTCATTTCTATACTTAAATTTTGTAACAGTGTCAAGACATGAAACTCTATGATGCGCCAAGCTGCCATTGAAAATTAAAAAAAAATTATATTAAATTAAAAAAAATTGAAATTTGAAATGAAGCGATATCTACATAAGTTTAAATATTGAAATAAGAAAAGAGGATTAAATTCAAGATATAAAAATTATAATAACATAAGAAATTTTCTTCTCTGGACAGGCTATTACCAATTGAAAAGAATGTTAATTACTTCATGTGAAGCTCTCATGATCTTCCACCAAGTTCTTAGTGATAAGGAATAAGAATCCGAAAGAAGAGCCTATTAACCAGACCAAGACTTTCACTACATGAAATCCCAGAACGAAACAAAAGGAAACTAAGATTGTTTCTAAGCAGGACAAACCAGAATCGAAGAGAATTTCCATGGTTATTCCTTGGATTAAATGAATCCATAAAATGCCAAAACAAAGTATCACCGCTCCGGATTCGATGTTTCCAATGAAAAAAACAAACAAACACAACATGTAAAACCAAAGTAAACCAGCCAAAAACTGGATCCACCCAACTCCATAACCTGTTTTCCAAGAACCACCATTTCCCTTTCATCTCCCACTACAAAAAAATGTTGTCAAGAGCCTTTACAAAACCCAAAAGGAGTTTTAAAGAGTACGGTGAAAACAGCAGGTCGGGGTCCATCTCCGAATACGATGATTGCATCGTAGGATTTATAGATGACTTACCATTAATCCCTTGTGAAAACAATGGGCCATCACTGTCCCTGAAGGAGGTTTTGAGGACATCGGTGAGTGTGATGGGAGAGAACGCCAGGGGGTTGACTGAAAAAGTGGTGTTATCCAATGCTAGACTTTGCACCCTAAAGAGGTTCCGGAAGGTAATAGTGAGGAAGAGTGAGTTCGGCAGGAGAGTGGAGAAGTTGGCTCAGATTTGCAACAACTGCGACTACCTCGTTCCCATCACTGCTTACTTATATGCCAAGAGGATCAAGCTTGTTGTTTCGGATTACTATCCCATGGGAAGCTTAGCTGACCTTCTTTCAGGTGACTTTTCTCAATTCCATCATGCAACCTTAGCTCTCAATTCTCATCAATACGATTGCATAAGAATTGCCTCTTAATCGATTCTCCGCCTAACACTAGTTTTTGTTTAGGTCAAATTTTGCTTTTAGTTGTCGTTCTAAGTTAAGGATTTAATTTATATATTTGAATTTTAAAATTTTAATACTATGAAACTGATCGTGACAAATTTATTAAGTTAAGTTATGCTAGTTTTATAATTTTATATGATAAATGTATTATCATATTTGTAATGCTATATCAACTTATAATTTTTACATAATATTCACAGAAAATGTTATATCATTTTAGTTAATAGATTTAATGACTACTTTTCGAGTCTAGACTAAAATTTCAAAATTCGATAAATATAAAGATTAAACGTGATTAAATTGGAGGATAAGGATTAAAACCCTAAGCTTACACGCATTAGAGACTAATGACAGCATTTGGATTTAAGTTCTAGTTAAGATTAAAATTTAAAATTTTGAAAAAATATAAAAGCTAAAATTAAAATATATCAGCTTTAACATGATGTTTTATGTTTATACCATGTTGTAATTGATAATGAAGGTGGGAGGCGAGGCCAAACTGCCTTGAATTGGAATGAACGTGTGATAATAATAGAATCGATTGCAAGAGCAATAAGTTTCATCCACGGACAATCCCCAGAAACAGTAAAGAACATGAAAATGAACGTTCATGGAAACATAAAATCCTCCAACATCATGATAAACATCGACCTCACCGCTCGGTTATCAGATTATGGGTTTGTTCAGTTGGCCGACTGCGTCGAAGATTGCGATACCAAAGAAAAACACGCAACAACTCATAATATTTACTGTGAGAATTTGAGCCAAAAGAGTGATGTTTTCAATTTCGGGATGGTGTTACTGGACATGCTAGCGGGTGTGCAGGACCTAAGTTACATGGACTGCATAGTTAAACTGGAGGAAAGCATAAAACAGGGGGACATTCCATTCTTCGAGTTTCATATGAAAGGGAAAGAACGGAAGCAAGCTTTGAAGGTATTGGAGATTGCTTTGGCATGCACCAGCAGCTTGCCAGAGACAAGGCCGTCCATTCACCAAATCCTCTTTGATCTTACTCATCTTCTGAAAACTTCCAAGTAGTTAAGTTGTTTGTCTGTCCGTGTTAAACACATTATTTGCATTTGTTAAAGAAAAAGACCCCTAAAATGGGGGTTTTATTAGCTGTTTTGATCAGCATATGTCACATAAAATGGAGAAAATAATGTTGTGAACTGAATATTCTATTAAATCCGTTATAGTTTAATAATCGAGCGGTTTGATGATTGCATTGAGATTGTTGATTGATCTACATTTTTGTGAACCTATTTCAAACTACTTTCTATCCATTTCCTAACTCAGTGAGTTGTGATGGTAAAATGTTACTTTAGGTAAATAACGTATGGTTATTTTGGTTTAATTCTTAATGTGTAGATTTGTTTAGGTTTATTGATATGTTGAATCATATTTCAATATAATTATTTGGATAAGTATTATTTGTATTTGTAATTGTGATCATACTTGTGTTTATAATCTCAAAAAATATTTTATTTATTTATTTGATAACTTCTCTATTTGTTTTATTATTCATGTCCGTGATTCATGACCGTTTATCTTAATAATGTTATTTCTAATGTTCAAACTTGCATCTTTTTCACTTATTTAAGTTTAAACCGAGTCCAAAAAATACATTTTATATTTCTTTTTATCATTTGAAAATTCCCAATAATAAGGAAGTTTGAAGTGAAATCATAAGTATTTTCAAAAGAGTTTGTTGGCATTAGCTTAGCTTGAGAAACGGTTGTAACAATAATTTTATTATCTTTAACCATAGTATTTAACGTCCAAGGTAGTCTTGGATATACCTTCTTACACCCTTTTTTTTTTCTTGTAAGAATCGCACACCGCTACATACGCCAAGGAAAAAGGGTTTTGTCATGCAATTCGTTGAATCTTTTTATATAATTTTTGATATAATTAAAAGGAAAATTATTTGGTATAAAATTTCAGATTTAACAACTAGAATTAAGAAGTTGACAAGTATTTTATAAGAGTATAATAAAATATTTTAAAAAGAGAGACACATGTCAATTTTTAAAATTGCTTATGAAATAATAAAAAAAGTATACTGTCAATACACCAAATGCTCATCCATAATTTAATAGTTTTTTGTATGATTCTATAATGAAATAAGAAAAGCATTTACCTAACAATTTTATGCATTCAATTTCAATTATTAAAAGTCTGCCTTAGTGGCGAGAGGTGAGCATCCGATCGAATTGAATCAGATGAAAAAATTTCGAGTTAATCAAGTTGACGAATCCTATTTTATCATCCTAGCTCAATTTGAAATTTTCTCGAATCAAGTCGAGTAAGATGAAATTCGAATCGAATATATTTATTTGAGTTAAATTAAAAAAAAGACTTTGGATCCTTGTAACCACTATCACCCACCGTAATCAAATTTGTTATTAACTTTTATCTCCTCATAATTTATTTATTAATCTTTTATATACAGGTTAGCTTCTTTGCTTGCTTAGTTGCTTCAATTATTTCTGATTTTTGTCACTATGTATTTTGAAATTAAAAAATATATTAAATATAAAAATTGTGATTTTTTAATAAAAGTTATCTTAAAGATAAAATGTGAAATTGATACCAACATAAAATTTTAACACGAATATTTTATGGCATCATCAGTAATTCAATTTTAACAAAAATATATAAAGATTTAATATGATTAAATAATTAAATAATTAAATAATTAAATAATATAAATAGTACAAAATGTGAAATTTAATTTAATAATATAAATAATAGATATAAATAAAATTATTACTATTTAGTTGTAGGGATTTTTTGGATGATTTTTTATTTGGGGGTAAAGGATGAAAAATAAAAGTTTAGTGGGAAAATAAAACGTTTTGAGGGTTGGGGGAGTAAAATTTTGGGGGGGGGCAGAAGTAAATGGGGGAAAAATGGGTTTGGGGTAGATGAAGGGTGGGATGGGAGGGGAGTAAAAGTATTGGGCGAAAGTAAAAAGGTTTGGGGGTTTGTGGTAAAAATGTAAAATATTATAGTTTGGTATTTGATTTATTTGAATTAGTTGAATTAAAAAATTAAACTCGATTCAAACTCAAAATTCGAAAAAAATTTGAGTTGACTTGAATAACTTGAATAACTCGATTCGTTTAACTTGAAATTCATTTTTTCGATTTTTTCAAGTCAAATCGAGTTTTGCTCACCCCTAAATGTTTTTCTCTCATTTGTCTGCTCTTGGTGACATGTTCCTTTGTTCTCTAATTTTTTCTCGTCTTCTTCCAATATCTTTGCTTTGTCGCTTTTTCTTCTTTCCTATGGAAAATGAATGGCGGGATTGAGTATTGAAGATGGAGAAGATGACGCATGACAGTTCCATAGTGGGATTGAACCTAAAAAACTGATGTATAAGTTTTGTCTAGTTGGATGTTTTCTCACGGCAAGTATTCATTTCCCAACAATGCGAAATACTATGACAAATCATTAGCATCCTTATGGGGGTGTTTTGATTTCAAATTTGAGGGAGAAACGATACTTTTTTAAATTTGATCATGAATTAGATATTGCTAGAGTGATTAAAGGTGCACCATAGACTTTCAACAATCATCTTTTGGTGTTTCATCGACTAGAGGAAAATGAAGACCTAATGCAAGTGCCTTTTATTTTCTCTTATTTTTGGATTCAAGTCCATGATTATTCTTCAAAGTTGTTGCCAAAATGTTTGGAAATCTCGTCGGATTGTTTATGGAGTATGATGTCAAACAATATAGTCGTAGGTATAAGAATTTTATGAGAATTCGTGTTAAAGTTGATGTTCGAACACCCCTAAAACGCCAAAAGAAGATTATTCTTTCTCCTTCAAATCATGTTTAAGCGAAGTTTCAATATGAGAAACTAACGTTCTTTTTCTTGTGTGGATGCCTTGGACATGGAGATAGTTTTTGCCCCATCTAATTCAATCATGGTACAAATGAGATGGAATTAGAATATAATTTATCCTTGAAGGCACCGCCTAGGAGGGCCACCTCCTTGACCATCGTTTGGCTTTAGGAAGACGATAATGCAGAATCCTCGGGGACCAAGTTCGGAAGCAAGATAGGGGAGAGAGTTACGAGATGGTCAACAACATGATTTCAGGCAGAGAATCAATCCTATCTTGGGATTTAATTTAGAAGGAAATTTGAATTGGATAGAAAGGAAAGAAGCAGGATTTTCTAGTGGGTCGAGTAAGGATATTATAGACAACCCAATTGAAGATATTGATGGAGAAAGAGGCCAAGATCTACTATACAAGTTTCCAATGTTTCTTTTTATTCAAATTTTTTGGAGACTACTGATGAGTGTTGCCAAGCTTGTCACCAAAGGATATTAACGACCACTGTTAGGCATGTCGACTAGATGCAATAAAAATAATGTGTTGTAGCCATGTATGATTTGGAGCTTGAGCAGTTAGATGTAAGAACAACGTTCTTACATGGAGAACTTGAGGAATATATTTACGTGCAACAACTAGAGGGTTTTATAGTCTTAGAAAAAGAGGACTATGTTTGCTTGCTGAAAAAGTCCCTTTATGGCTTGAAACAGTCACCAATGTAGTGGTACAAGAGGTTTGATTTATTTATGACTACTTATGATTTCAAAAGAGGTAGCTTTGACAGTTGTGTTTATTTTAAGAAAAATAGTGATGGTTCATTTGTTTATATACTCCTTTATGTTGATGACATGTTGATAGCAACCAAAGATAAATGAGAGATAAGAAATGTCAAAGTTTAGCTTAGTAAAGAATTTGAGATGAAAGATTTGGGAGTAGCAACGAAGATACTCGGGATGGAGATTCTCAGAGATAGAAAAACATGTAAATTGTACCTAAGTCAGAAAGGGTACATTGAGAAAGTTCTTTGCAGGTTTAGTATGCAGAGTGCCAAGCCTATTACTACTTCATTAGTAGCCCACTTCAGACTTTCATCAGCTTTGTCTCCGCAACCAAATGATGAGGTTGACTTCATGTCACATGTTTCATATTCTAGAGAAGTGGGATCTCTTATGTATGCTATGATTTGCTCACGTCCATATTTATCATATGCAATTAGTGTAGTTAGTAGATACATGGTGAATCCTGGTAAAGAACACTGGAAATCAATTCAGTGGATTTTTAGATATTTATGAGATACTATTGATGTTTGTATACAGTTGGAAGAACTAGAGATGGAGTAATTAGGTATGTTGATTCTGACTTTGCTAGAGATCTTATCTTGATAAAAGAAGATCTCTCATAGGGTATGTCTTTACTATTCGGGGTTGTGCAATTAGTTGGAAAGCCACTTTGAAGACTATAGTTGCTTAGTCTACTACTAAAACCAAATACATGATGATTACTGAGGTTTGTAAAGAAGCTATTTGGTTAAAGGGAATCTTTGGTGAACTTAGTAAAGACTTTCAAATCAGTACAGTGTTTTGTGATAGTCAGAGTGCCTTCTTCCTTACGAAAGATCAAATGTTTCATGAGAGAACAAAGCACATTGATGTTCGGTATCATTTTGTGAGTGATATTATTTCTTGTGGTGATATTGTTGTGAGCAAAGTTAGTACTCATGATAATCCTGTAGATATGATCACTAAGTCACTTACTATAACCAAGTTTGAGCATTGCTTGGACTTGGTTGGTGTTCATTGTTGAAGAATACCCCTTTAGGGGTTTTGTGGAAGAGGTGGAGAACTTGTTCATTGAGAATTCGTGTCAAGGTGGAGATTGTTAGAGTTGTGTGACCTGAATTCTTGTTAAATAAATAAAATACAATGGCAAAACAAGGGGATCTGTGTAGTGCTTAAGGCCGATAGCTGAAATAGATGTAATCGAAACTCCTCTTGTATAATTTATTTTTCAACATTAGTGAATTTCTTCTCCTCTGCCCATGGTTTTTCCCCCGAAAGGATTTCCACGTAAAATCTGTGTGTTCTTATTTTTTCTTATTTTGCGATCATTCTATTGTCATTATTGATGTCTATTATAACAATTTTTTACTACCTCTATAGACATATTTGTGATTTGGTATAAAAAAGAAAAAAATATTGTAAGTTGAGCATATAAATTTTTATTTAAATATGCATTTATACAAAATTTAGAAGACATAAATATGGAGTGTGTGTGTGTGTTTTTGTATATATGAAGCATAAATTTATGGAAATAGTTTTAGGAGAAAATTATTTATCGAAATAGAATTGTATAGAAGAGGTGGTGAAGTCGACAAGTGAAGGAGACGACTTCACTCGATCATTTTTTGTCAATATACATGGTTCATGTTATTGGCTGAGAAGTTTCAATTCTCACATACTTGATTGACCAAGTTGAAGGTGGAAGTGCATTGTTTGAAGTTTTAGTAGTTTATAATGTTAATAATCCCATATTGTTAATAAATATATACTATAAAAATTTAAATAAATAATTTTTTATAATTTACGTAATTGAGTTGAGTGACTAACCTATCTAGTGGGTTAATTTATTGGGTTTTATGTACATATATAGTCAAAAGATGGACATTAAATCTTAAATTTGGTTGTTTAAATAATATTTTATATATAATTATTATATTTTACTTTTTGAAATATTAACATAATTTTATAGAAAGTTTGTTTATAATTTGGGTAATTGAGTTTGGGTACATATTTATTAGGTTTTATGTGTATATATGGTCAAAAGATGAGTATTTAGTCTTAAATTTGGTGGTGCAAATATTTATTTTATATATAATTATTATTATTTGCATTTGCATTTGAACTAAAATTTTTTAATAACATGATTTTATAAAAAAAAAACATCTGGAAAGTTGTTATGTTAAGAAAAAACATCACTTTTGTAGTAAGTTATATATCGAGTGACACTTTCTTTAATGAAAATACATATTATGCCAATACAATACTTAAAAGAAAAATATTTCCACCAAGTCTTTATCTGTTTTATTACTTGTAACATGAAGTAATTGGAAGGGTAGCCTAGTGAGATGCTGAAACCGATGCAAAGCTTCAACAAAAACGTTAAAAAAACTTCGCGTGGAAGGAGATGAAATCTCTATCGAGTAAACTGGAGTGATCAAAAGAGTGAAGCTGAAGCCAACTTTTGAGGTGAATCTTAGGCCTGTTTAGTAATACCTAAAAACAAAATTAATTCTACCTCCAAAAACACATTTAAAAGAAAATTTGTACTAAACAAATTACTTTTAGCTACATTTTTAGCTTTTTAGAAGAGATTTTTAAAAATATTTTTGAAAAGGACAAGCTAAAATTTGTAGCTTTTCTTCTCCCAAAAGCACTTTTGGTGCTTATTTACTTTTTCACCCCTTCAATAATATAGTGTTTTCCCTTTTTTTCTTGGTGCTTAATTACAAATGTGTTAAAATCATTAATTAAAAATAAAAAATTATTTAAAATACTAATTACAAATATTTAATGGTTATATTTAAATATTTAAAATATAATTTATATATTCTAATTAAATTTTATAAATAATTAATATTTATTGCTTAAAAATGTTTAAAATTTATATTTTATATATTAAAATATTAACAACAAATTATAATAATTTTTTTATATTCTTACTAAAATATAATAATATTAACTAATTAAAATATTATTTAAATGCATATTTGTTACTTGATAATAACATGTCTAAAATGAACATTTTATTTCTTAAAAGCACTTTTTGACAGCAATGCTAAACACTCAAGTTTTAACCTAAACATTTCAAAATCACTTTTCTATAACCCTTTTCAAAAACATTGTTAAACTAACCCTTATAATCATTAGAATGTCGTAGTTGGGACGCATCGCCCATTAATATTGCATCAATCAAGAAAGCTATTGAGGCTTAATGACATCCGATGTAATAAAATGTTGTTGCTAAAAAATCAATCAGAGTGCATATATCTAGAATTCCTACCTCAACTTCAACTTGGAGGATGTCACTATTTTCTAATCCTCCCAGTAAAATGCTCGTAACTCTTGTATTTGAAAAACTGTTGAACAAGTTGCTTTACATAATTAACCCTTAACCATATTACCAATGAATATATTTTATACATATATTTTTGTTATATCCCTCCAAGAGGACACGTGTTAGTCCAAAAGGCGTTGACTCCGTTATTGACTTCGTGAGCATGACCGCCCATCCCACCTCAAACGAAATTAACCACCTGGGCTTAAGGGTAAATGCTATCGTAATGTGAATATACTTTCAAGACAATAAGGAGTTTATTTAGGCTTCACTACCTCCTATTGATAGAATCTTATGATACGTTCCTGTGATTATCCATTACACATTTAACGAGATTGAATGCTTATCTAGTCATATCTTATCAGTGGACAATGAGACCTCTCCTATAAATACCCTAGAAAACTATTAATAGGGAATAGATTTTTTAGCACCCTAAAGTTACTCTGAGCACTTGTTCCATGTCCTTGTTCTGGCTCTCGACCTTAATGGTGAACCAGCCTCCATTATCCACCTTGATATCCTCTTTATCCTCCTCCCTTATTGTACTCTATATCAACAATTATATTTCATAATTAGATTAAATTGAGGGCTATGGTGCATGTTAATATATAATAATCATGGCAATAAAAATTGAAAAATACTTAAAATTTTGGGTTTTTTTATTTTTACCTTTTTCAATAATTTTTTGTGAATATGTATATATGTGGAGTTTTAGGGTGTGTTTAGTTGGATGGAAAAGTGAAGGGATGGGGAGAGAAAATAGAGATAGTGTACATTAATTTAAAATTATGCATTTTCAAATGTTTTATTTTCTTTTTTTCATTTATGAACTTTACCAAGTAATAAATATGAGATGAAAAATACTTTTTCTTTCCATTTTTCCATATCTTTCCTACCAAATACACCTATTAAAATAATAATTTATTTGAAAATATAAATTACTAGATAATAGCAAGTAGGGTTGTATCCATAAAGATTAATAATAACTTTATTTCTCAAATAAAAACAAGTAAATATGATGGACTTCTTAGAAAATCAAAAACTAAATTTAAAGTAAAACTTAGTGAAGAAGCAGAATTAAAAGTTGAGGAAAAATCAATGAGAAAAACTCTAGACAAAAGTAAATTGTCTGTTTGATTCGTAAATCCGATCATCAACGCAAGGATATCTTCGATGCCTATAATAAACTAGTTCTAATTGTTGGCTGAATGTTGGGCAACCAACCTTTCTTTACATGTTCAGTAACCAAGAGACAACTTATTTGAAATCACTTCCCTTACCAACAAACAACCTTATAAGTCAACGCCCAAGATTTAACTTTCTGGTAGTATTGAGAATGAGAGAGACCTAAATCTAACTAACAAACTCACCTTACTCGAGTTTATTTAAGTTAGATCACACATTCACACCACATCAATCATATATTACGATATACATAATTATGCAATTCGTCACAAGTATTAGGATGAATTAAACAATAACAGATATAATTATTCTAATTGACAACACAATTATTTTAGGTTTTCAAATACTAACCTAATATTTAACAAACCCGATCCATTGTAATTTAAATAGAAGCTGTGCAAAAACTAAAGAACAAATAAAGATTAAGAACAAACTAGCTCTTACAAATTTATAAAATCAAATTTCAAAAGTCCTTTGACTAAAAAAATGAAGTTTAGCAAGCCACAAAATCGAAAAACACAATAATAAAATAAAAAGAAATAATATCAGAAAATAGCGAAAGGTCCTAACTCTCTTTCAAAATATCCTATTTATATTGTTTAATTAGCCTAAATTAGATTACAAGAGCTATCTTGAAGTTGCAGAACTTGTAAAAAGACACAAATACCTTAAAGCGCGAACAGAACATGCATGTTGGCGCTAGGGAATCAAGGCTCAACACAAGGGCAAGCGGGCAAGGGTGTTTGGCTTGGATCCATGCTCCGTTCTGCTCGTTTTAACTCTTTATTTCATTTTTGATATCCTCAAACTCAAACCTTAAATTCTCGTAAACCTAATCTAAGTCACAAAACACTTAATTATTTATTAAATATTAAAATTACATAAAAATCAAACAAAAGAAAGTGAGACTTTAATCATGAAGAATAAATTAAAATGTAACATTTCACTTTAGAACTAAACAAAATATCAAGTATAAAAGTCTAAAATATGCAAATATGAGCACTTATCAAAAATTCTTAATTACATATTTTGAATAATAAATAATTTGGAATTAGTGTGGAGCCGATATATATTTGGATAACTTTGTGTCTAATCTTCAGTATCATATTGATAATCACACAAACAAAGAAGATTTTGTTTTGGATGCTAGCAATGAAGTTAGGAGTAGTTTAAAACATTCATAAAGAAAAATGAAAAAGGGTATCGGGAAAAGGAAAATCCGTACTTTTATAATTTATAAAATCTTAAATTAGTAACAATAAAATTATAGTTTAATTTTCTTAAAAATAATAATAATTTAATTTAATTTTTTAAAAACTATAAAGATATAAACTATTAAAATAGTAAAATTACATCTATCCTAAAAATATATAATTTAATTCTGACACCTAAAAAAAAAATTTCTAACTCGGCCCGTTGCTTTAAACCGAACTGCCATTCACCTCTAGCTTGCGATCCACAATTCACCAAAAAGGATCATTGTCATAGTGGCATCCAACTCTATAAATAGTCTAACTCAACTTCCCAAACTGAGAGAAACCAAAAGTAATTTTGTTCTTTATGATTGGAAACAAACTATTCAGTTTTGGGAATAGTTTTAGGACTAGAAGTTACTTTCAAAAGATGTCCCCGCACTTGCTTTAATCTGTTTTATTTATCTTTCGAAACCTTATCTATACAATTAATTACAAGCCATGCATATGCTCTGCAACATGAAAATTTAGGCTTCGAAACTAATAACTTTGTAGTTCAGATTTTAGTGGGAGTGAGTGCATAGCCAAAGAAAATAAAGATTCGGGAATAAGACTGGTGTTGATTTACCTCATATACATATAAGGTTGCCAAAAATATGCAGGCTGGAGAAAGAATGGTGACCAGTATCCACTCTCTCATCAAGCGCTTCGGTTTAGACCTTAAGACACGCAAAGTTGGAAGCGTTTGAGGGAGAGTGAGCAATGAGTTCCATTGGAAATACTCGCGATATATATATCATCATCATCATCATCATCATCAAGGCATGTTTTGTTCACTCTCCTCCAAACCTTCCAGCAGTACTGCTGGGGGGTAGTGTGTAGCATATTGCCGGAAGCGTTTGAGGGAGACTGAGCAACCAATTCCTTGTAAGCTTTAAAAAATATATATATATCATCATCATCATCATCATCAAGGCATGTTTTGTTCAATCTCCTCCAAACCTTCCAGCAGTACTGCTGGGGAGTAGTGTGTAGCATATTGCTGGAAGCGTTTGAGGGAGATTGAGCAACCGATTCCTTCTAAGCTTTAATAATATATATTCTTCTCTTGTTTTTTGCTGATTCAACCTCAACCTGAAAGAGCATTGGCTCCAAGATGTCTCCATTTTATAGGACTTGAAAATGGTTATAGAGCATATCAAAATTGTGGAGAACAGGGTTTAACCTGATATATATGGGCCCCTCCATATCTTGGCACTTGGCCTTTTCAGACCCCACCACATCCTTCTTGCTTGCATAAAACCACTCAGATTGACTCCAAAAGTCAATGCCAAGAATATTTTTTAAAAAGAAAAAAGAAAAATTCAACGGCTTCTTGATTTATTGGGATTTGAGGATTGAATTTAATTTCATATAAATGATGTGTGGCATGACAAAAACAATTAATTTTTTTATATTTTTCATGTCTATATTTAGGGTTTATAAATGTCTTTCTTAACAATAAGGAAGTGTAAAATGAATTACCCATCCACCAAATTACTTGTTGATTAAAAGTTATGTATATATTATATATAAAGAATATTAATTTGAAGGTAGCAGTAGAATAATTAAAGTAGGTGTTACAGGACTTGTCCTTATCCATGCTTGAAAGATTACTTATGTATATTGAAGGTCAACGCTAAAATAATTCCGTTAACATTCCTCTACTTCCCATATTCCTTCCTTTTAATCTTTAAAAGTAATTGCATATCTTGCAAATGGGACAAATTGTAACAATTACTTTACATTACAATTTTTTCATTCAAATTATGTCATGTACTGACATCATTAAAATTTAAATCAAATTACCTATCAATTTTGATTTAATATATAATATTATACATAAATTTTAATTTTGTTCAAATTTATATATGAGATTTTGATTTAATTTAATTTTCATAAATCACCGACACTATTATCGGAATAACATAATTTTACGTTTATATGTTACATACAAAAAAAGAATTCATCTATGCAATGTAAAAATGAATTGATATATTTATTTCTTTAAATGTATATAATTGAATCAAAATTAAAATTTTAAATATATAGTTAATCAGATTCGTGTGTATAATTACACTAAATTAAAGTTGATACATCAAATTCATGCATAATTTTAAGTTTTGTCCTATTTAAATATTATTACTTCCAATTATTAAATAATCTCTTAAAATAAATATCTATCATTTAATAATCGTGAATTGTCGTTCATAATGGCATGTGACATATATATTAGTTTCAGTTACGTAGACTACATACGTGATTATTGTTAGTTTTTTAATAAAATATAATTTGATTTATAATATAAATTTAAGTATATTTGAAATAATATTATTTTTATTAAATCACATTTAAATAAAACAATTAAAGTTGCATTTAAAATATAAATAAGAATTTAAAGGAAATTAATTATAAAGTTAAATGAAAAATAGAAATATAAATATAAAAAATAATAAAATATGATTTAAATTTTAATGTGGTAATATAATAAAAAATAAAAAAATACTAATAGAAAATAAAAATATAATCTTTCTCTATCTTTAATTTTTCTATTTATAAATATTTTTCAAAAATCATTTAGTGGTAAGTCATCGTCATTTTTTTATTCTTGATATGTCTTCTTGTTTTTATTTATTCTGAAGGATTATCTTTGATCTCAATCAACACGAGCTTTTCTCTTTTTCTTTTTGAAAGAACACGATTTTTATTTTTGTTTTTTTTTATAAGTTTTTATCTTCAATTTTCTTAATTTTTGAGGCTTCAACGTGTTTTGAACTCTTATTTCTCATCCATTTATTCCAAAATTTTAAACTTTTTTTTATTTTTTATTTTGATTTGAAACCAATTTGTTGTAATAATCAAGTTCCATTTTTTTCTTTTCCTAGTAAGTAAATAACAATAATTTTATAATTATTAAATTAGAAACTTATTACATTATTTCGCACTTTAAATATTCTGAAATTTCAAAACTATGAACATCACAACTCAAATTTTTGTTCCCAAAATTATTTTTAATATATACTGAACAATGTGAATATTATATTGAAATTACAATAAGTAAAATATTAATCATTTTTACCTTTTCATTAACAAAAATCATCTTTAGTAAAAGACTAAAGAATAGTTGGCTCTGTGCGAGTGGCTTGTTAAGGGAGCCAGAGGGTGTTAAAGTATAGAAGTAACGACTTTGGTATTATTAGTGGTTAGTTTGGTTAGTTTGTTATTCAAACTGTTATGTTGTTAACAATAGTTATTTGCGGTAGCTAACTCATATACTCTATAAATACTATTGTTGTATAATTGAATGGATTTGAGAATAATAATATAGAATACCTTTTCTTCATATTCAATGGTATTTTACTTAGCTCACTATAGATATTAACATGGTATTAGTCGCCTCGATGCTGGAGTCCTGATTTTCGTTCACACTCATGACTACCACTACTTTTGTTGATTTTTCTTCTGTCGAGCCTGGCTGTTCGACGTTTACTGGTGATCGAATCATTCACTCATTTCCTCGCCATGACACTGTTAAGCTAGATGATGGAAATTTCGTTCAGTGGCAGCAACACATTCGGTTAATTGTTGAAGGTTACGAATTGACTGGGTTTTTGGATGGGACATTACCTGCTCCGCCGCGTTTCGTGTAGTCGTCTGAAGGATCTCTCGTTCAAAATCTGAATGCATCAGCGTTTACTCAACAAGATCGATTGCTTGCCTCCTGGTTACTCTCTACTATTCATCCCTTGTTGTTATCCTCCTTTACTGACGCTTGAACAACCTGTGATGTTTGGACTACGGCCACTCGTCTTTTCGCAGCAGTCACCAGTGCGAAGTTGTCAAGAATTCGTCATGAATTGCATACTCTTAAGAAAGGTAACCTCTCAATCAGAGACTATGTAGCAAGAATACAAAATACATGTGCCTTGACCGATGCCTCTAGCTCTCGGATCTCGGAGGCGAAAAAAGTTGAGATTATCCTTGCAGGTCTTCCACCGGAGTTCGATGCCGTGATTACGTTAGCATCGTTCTCATCTGAACCCTTGCCTTTTCAATGTCTTGTTGACGTGCTACTCGAATATGAGAGTCGACAGTTGCGAGCTCTTCTAGAGGTGTCGATCTATGCCAATCTTGCAGAGTCTGTTCCATCGCCATCGATGGTGGAGTTGGTTCGTGGTGGCCGTCGTCCGGCTAGCGATCGTGGTAGAGGGTTTCACTCCTGAATTTAGTGCCAAATATGCGACTGATTTGGGCATTTAGCCAAGCGATGCTATTATCGCTATAATCGTGATTTTGACGGTCCGACGTCGATGGCTTGGGCGTTAACTCTGCCTGCTAGCCTATTGTTTCAGTCTCGATCGCGTGCTCCTGGTGGTTTTGTTGTCTTCTCGACAGTGCCGAATAATTTTGCCTCTGAATGATTTTTTGTTGCGCCTCATTTACGTCGGATACCCCCTAGGGTTTCTAACCCATTTGCTAATTCTGGTGATGGATTTGGGCACATGAATCGGTCAGGTTTGCATGTTGGGTATGAGCATTTTACTTATCAATTCGCGTTTGGGTCAGACTCACAGTTTGGGCTGTGTGTTGCTGATGTTGGGCCTAATGTTGCTGCTGGTAGATCGAATGAATATGGCCCTGGTCTACCCGTGCATGATAGGCCTTCTGGTCTCCATTATGAATTTGGGCTGAAGGCAAACAATATTCCAAGTGGGCCAACATCCAATTATGTGGAGTTTACTAATTCCCTTAGGCGTGAGCACAAACTTGAGACTTCTAGTGACGGTGATTGTCCTGCGTCTGGGCCCTCAGTTCCTTGGCAGACCAAACCAAGGGCTCGTGTATACACTGGGTCCGATCCGTGTATTGGGCTCCCTCGTCTACCCGATTTGCATGTGTTTGATGTGTCCAACTCTATTGGGTCTAATATTCATGCTACTCAGTTCGGGTCCAATCTTGATGGTACTGATTCCTATGTTCCATTGCCTATTGGAACTGCGTCCTGGTATCTAGATTCGGGGGCCACACACCATGTCTATCGCGATGCTTCTGCGTTGAATGATTCCACTCCTTACTCAGGTACATCTTCTCTCTTAATGGGTGACGGGACTTCCACCAGGATTAGAGGTGTCCATGGGTCGGGCCGGGCCCAGAAAAAATTTTGGCCTGCGACCTAGGCCCGGGCACGGCTCGGGCCAAAATATAGGCCTAAAATTTTATCCAAGCCCGGCCCGGGAAAAAAATCCTAAGCCTGAGCCCGGCCCGGCCAGACCCATTTTTTAATAAACACCAAAAATTTATTTTAAAAATAAAAAATAAAAAAATATATTTATTATATTCGGGCCGGGCCGGGTCGGGCCTGGGCTAATAAAGTGGTGCCCGAGGCCCGACCCATTTTCTAAACGGGCTTCTTTTTTTGCCCAAGCCCATATTTTGGGCATATATTTTTACCCGAACCCTCCCATGGACACCTCTAACCAAGATCTCGTATGTTGGTAATTCAGTAATTTCTACACAGCATAAATTACTTCGCTTATCTAATGTTTTGTGTGTGCTGACTATACGGAAGAATCTCCTGTCTGTGTCTCAGCTTGCCACTGAAAACAATGTGTTTTTTGAATTTCATCCAACTTATTGTGTTGTTAAGGACATCAAGACTCGGGACATTTTACTAAGGGGTCACATTTGTGATGGGCTTTATCATTTTTCTCCGCCAGTTGAGTCTATTCTATCTACTGTGGCTCATTCTCTTGCCAATGTTGGACTTTAAATTCGAACTGATAGCTGTGATGTTTTTACTTTGTGGCACAAACATCTTGGTCATCTTTCTGCTTCTATTGTCAAGACTGTTTTAAATAACTGCAATATTTTTTGTAATAAGGTTTGCCTTGATAATGTTTGTGTTGCATGTCAAAAAGGGAAGTATCATAAACTGCCTTTTCTAACTTCTACTACTGAATATATTGATCCTTTTGCTTTGGTTGTCTCCGACCTATGGGGACGAAATTGGTATTATGTCTCGTTTAGTGACATGTACACTTGCTTTACTTGGATTTATCTTATTCGGCAAAAGTCTCAGGCGATGGACTGCTTTATTCAGTTCCAGAAATTAATCAAAACTCAGTTCGGGAAAAATATCCGACAATTCCAGAGTGATTGGGGGTGAGTTTCGAGCTTTCACGTCCGTCTTGGGAAATCAAGGGATAATTCATATACTATCCTGTCCTTATACATCTGAATAGAATGGGGTGGCTGAGCGCAAACACCGACATATTATCGACATGAACACCGATATATTGTCAACATGGGTCTTACTCTCTTGGCCCAAGTAGATCTTTCTATGGATTATTGGGGCTATGCATTTAGTTGTGCTGTTCATCTCATCAATTGTCTTCCTACCTCAGTGTTGAAAGGACAATCTCCGTACAAGGTTCTGCATGGAAAAAATCCAACGTATGATCATTTACGAGTATTTGGGTGTTGTTGTTTTCCATATTTACGTCTATTTTTGCATCACAAGTTGAATTTTCGATCTCAACCATGTATGATTTTGGGTTATAGCTCTCAACATAAAGGTTATCAATGTCTCACACCGGATGGTAAGATCGTTATATCTCGTCATGTTATATTTGATGAACATCGTTTTTTGTTTACTAAGTCTGGTCTGGGAGGTTCCACATCTTTGTCAGGTCAATCGCTCTCACCAACATATGTTCCACTTGTTAAGCCTGTCTATTCTCACCCCGCAGAGCCCTCATCTGCTCAACCTTCTGAGTCATCTTCACATTTTAATATTAGTCCCTCAACCTCTGCAATTCCTCAGGATAATCTAAGCTCTGGTCCTAAGTCATGTCCTCTCTCATCTTTTCCTGCTGATAATAATATACCCATTAACACTCTAGCATTTCCTACTGTTCAGTCATCTCTTTTACCCCCAACAAACACTCTAGCTTCTCCTACTATTCAGTCCTCTCCTTTACCCCCAACAAATACACATCCAATGGTTACTCACTCTGAGGCCGACATCTTAAACCCAAGGCTCTGTTAGTGGAAGCTATTGAGCCTCACATGATTGATGAAGCATTTTCTACCGTAGAATGGCGTGCTGCTGCTCAGGCTGAATACGATGCTCTCATTAATAACTCTACCTGGGAACTTGTTCCGTTACCGAGTGGCCGAAAGGTTATTGGGTGTAAATGGCTTTTCAAAGTAAATAAAAATCCTGACAGCACGGTTGCCCATCGAAAGGGTCGATTAGTAGCTAAAGGGTGTTTTCAGGTACCTCAGTGTGATTTCAAGGAAACATTTGGTCTGGTGGTAAAACCTGCTACTATTCAAGTCATACTGTCTGTTGCTGTCTCGAAGGGTTGGCAGCTTCGTCAGGTAGATGTGAATAATTCTTTTTTAAATGGCGATCTTACTAATGAAGTGTCTATGCAACAACCTCCAAGGTATGTTCAATATGACTCTAATGGAAAACCTTTGGTTTGTCGTCTAAAGAAGGCATTGTATGGACTATATCAGGCTCCGCGTGCTTGGTTTGACAAATTGAACTGTTTTCTTCTTTCAATTGGTTTTCTTATATCAAATTCTGATGCATCTTTGTTTGTTCAAATTACACCTAACTCCACTCTCTATGTTCTTGTGTATGTGGATGATATTATTATTACTGGAAGCGTGCCTACATGTATAAATAGTTTTGTTCAACAATTGCATAAGGAGTTTTCACTTAAGGATATGGGTGATCTCGATTACTTTCTTGGGATTGAGGTTACTCGTTCCTTTGACGGGGGTATTCATTTGTGGCTGCGGAAGTACATTCGTGACCTGCTGGACAGGAGCTTTATGACTCATTCAAAGAGTTTTCATACTCCTATGATTAGTTTTTCGTCTTTATCTAAGGATGACGAGGATTGTCGTCATGGCCCACTGAATATAGAAGCCTTGCGGGTGCACTACAGTATGTTGTCCTAACTTAACCTGATGTTGCTTACGCGGTGAATCGCATATGCCAATTTATGCATGCACCCACTACAGTACATCTAGTTGCATTAAAACGCATCTTGCAATATTTGTCTGGTACCCTGGATTATGGGATTATTTTTTTCCCGTCTACTCGGCTCTCTTTAGTTTGTTATGTCGATGCAAATTGGGGGTTGGATTTTGATGATCGTCATTCTACAACCGGCTACTATGTATATTTTGGTCACACCCTAGTATCATGGTGTTCCAAGAAACAATAAGTTGTTCCATGATCCACGGCCGATGATGCAAATATCGGAGTCTTGCTGCAGCAACTAGTGATATTGCTTGGTTGGTCTCGTTGCTAAAGGAATTACAACTCCACTTTGATGATTCACCTACTATTTGGTGTGACAACTCAATTGTAGTCGCAGTTGCTGCTAATCCTGTCTCACATTCTAAATTTAAGCATGTAGAGCTTGATTTGTTCTTTATACGCGAGAGAGTTGTTGATGGTTCTATAGTTGTTGGTGAGGTACCTGCGTGTGATCAGGTAGCTGACATTCTTACTAAGCTGCTGTCTATTTCGTCCTTTTCTCGATTTTGAAGTCTTCTTCAGGTTTTACCTATCAGGAAGATGGGTGAATGTTAAAGTATAGAAGTAATGACTCTGGTATTATTAGTGGTTAGTTTGGTTAGTTTGTTATTCAAACTGTTATGCTGTTAGCAACAGTTATTTGCAGTAGCTAACTCATATACTCTATAAATACTATTGTTGTATAATTGAATGGATTTGAGAATAATAATATAGAATACCTTTTCTTCATATTCAATGGTATTTTACTTAGCTCACTATAGATCTTAACAGAGGGTGAGTGGATAGTTGGCTATGCACGGGCTGTTGATTATGTATTGATGTTCAAAGCAAAAGCTCAGGCGTCACTGGATGGATTGTGGTTAGCTTGGGATAGGGGTTTTCATAAAGTGGAGGTGAAAGGTGATAACAACTTGTTGTCACCATTAAAAGTAGAAGTCGGCTGATCGAGTTATGCTTAATTCATCAGGTTTATGACAAACAATGGGAGGTCTAGTTAGATGAAGTGAGTAGAAAAAGTAATCTTATTGAAGATAAAATAGCTGCCATTGGAATGAATGGCTCCACGTCTATTAACCTATTCCGTAGTCCCAAAGCAGTGCTACAGGGGTATGCATTTTTTGATTTTAATCTTACTTAGATTAATTAGTAAGTAACCGAAATTAATTGTATTGTTGGCAGCTAATGGTTTTTTAAAATTTTAATTATTGATTAATTTGATTCAAAGTCGAATAATTAATCAAATTAACTAAATTATTAATATTATTATAAAATAAAATACAGATAACAAAGAACAAAGAGAAGGGGAGAGCAAAGAGAGCGTATTTTTATTGATCAATCACGATATCTACAAAGCTTCTCCAAAGTCTCTATTTATAGGCATAAGAAGTATAAATGAAGTAGAGATCTACTTCTAATGACTATTAGAATTTAAAGTATATAAAAAGTTATCTTCATCTTGATGGACATCCATTTAATAAGATATTCATAACATTCCTCCTTGGATGTCCATTGGTAGATAATGTGTCTTGTTAGAACCTTACTAAGATAAAAACATTGTGTGAAAAAAAATTCCTAGTGAAGGAAAAAGATTATACATTTTTATAATACGCATAATATGTTGCGTCATTAAAAACCTTACCAAATAAACCCAATGGGACAAAACCTCGGTTAAAAGAAAAAGAGTACAACGCGTATTTACTCTCCTTCATGAAAACATCACATACTTTCTCATATTTTACGTATTCAATCTTGAATACTAGTCTTTCAAATGACTATTTGAATATATTTGCTAAGCATTTATATCACCATTCTTTTGAAAGTCATGAGTGAGGAAAAAATTTGGGGGAAATATATTTTGATCACTTCAGAAGTTTCAACAATAATCATAGCAAACTTTAATAATGATTCTTCTATAAAAACACAAATAGGTATTTTGGATCATTTTATAATCCTCCTCAACTATTATTCACTAAGTCAAATATACCACATATGTTCAAATTATTTCATGTAACATCCCGATTTTGGGCCTAATCGGAACGTGGTTTCGAGACCACAAATTCGATGAGGAAAAAATTATTTTTACTATATTTTTATGGCCTACAATTTCACGGAATGATTTTGTGAAAATTTCGTTCAAAAATTTCGACGTTTGGGAACTTAATTTAGTCAAAAGGACTAAATTATAAAAAGTGCAAAAGTTGAGTTCTACATGTTAGAGGTGTCCAATTGTTATGAAATTTTAAATTGGAGGTCTTTATATGACAATTATACCATTGATTAAGTTATGGACAAAAATGGACATGAGATAAGTGAAATAAGAAATTTTTAAGTTAGGGGCATTTTGGTAATTTGGTAATTAAAATGAATTAAAAGGGAAAAAGATGGCAAATTGTGTTCATCTTCTTCATTTGGCCGAAATTAGCAAGGGGGAAGCCATATTTAGGGTTTTCAAGCTTCCAAGCTCCATAGTAAGTGATTCAAAGCCTCGTTTTTAATGTTCTTTACGTTTTTGGAGTCCCGATAACTTGATTTAGCTTATTCTAGCAATAATTTAACCTAGGGTTTATATTTGGAAAAATACCCATAGGTGAAATGTGTTTATTTGGATGTTTTATGGTAGAATATAAAGCTTTAAATTATGTTAAACAACTTTTGCCAAGCGATTTTAAATGAAAACGAGTAAAACGACATAATCGGTAAAAATACCTAATGTTCATAAGTGTTAAAGTGTGAATTTGATGTTGACATAGAAGGGAAAAATGTTCAGCATGTCATAAACCATAAGAATAAGGGATGAAGTTTAATTTCTGAGCTTTGGGGAAAAGTGTAATTATACAAAAGTTTAGGAGCAAAATCATAATTTTTCCAAAGTTCGAGTTAAGGATTATTTTAATGAATGTGAGTATTAAATAAGATAAATTTTCTATTATAGATAAAGAAGAACGAAATTCGGGGTTAGACCGAGGAAAGAAAAAGGTTGAAGACTAAGTTGATAGAGTTGGCCATATTTTGTACCGAGGTAAGTTTACGGTAAATAAATACAATATTTCAATAATTATTATTAATGCTGATATTTTCCAGCAATTATGTATTTATTTCATGAAATTATTTAATCTTGACTCAAGTATGAGATGATAGAGAATCAGTGTTAAAAAGTCCTATTGAAACATAAGGAATGTATTGGATACAAATGTCATGACATTTGGGTAAAGAGATCCCATGTAAGACCATGTCTGGGACATGGCGTTGGCACCGAGATGAGAGGTCCCCCGTAAGACCATATCTGGGACATGGCATGGGCACCGATATTGGAACTCCTATGTAAGACCATATCTGGGATATGGCATTCGCAGTACAAGAAACATCCCATGTAAGACCATGTCTGGACATGGCTTTGGCATGTTATTATCAGAAAAGAGACCCAAGTATCCTTATTCCAATGTGGCTCAACGAGCTAGTAAACAAATTATGTTCCACGAAAGTTCAAGTAAAAGCATAAATAGAAAATTCAGGTGAGTTATAAGAGTTAAGAACATATTATGTTATCAATTGAGAACCAACATTTCAGCGAGAGAAGAGTAAGTTATAATCATGAGTTATCTAAGTAAACAAGTGAGTGAACGAGTAAGAGATTAAGTAAAGAGGAAATTAGTGATCATGACACTTGAGTATATTTATTTGTGTTAAATGTTGTTATTTATTTGCTTGTAAACTTACTAAGATTTATGCTTACTTCCTTTATTTTCCTTCTTTTATAGTATTACAAGCAAAGTCGAGAATCTTAAAGACGTCGGAGAGCGCTCACACTATCAACAACAACAACTCGGTATTTTATGATGATCAATGTTTGAGCTATGGCATGTATAGGGACTTAGTCATTTTGAATGTATGTCCTTATGATATTGCTAAAGGATGATGTGTAAATATGTGATAATGTTTAGCTATTAAAATGGCTAAGTAAGAATATGTTTGGTATTATGAATGCCTAGGTGATAGTTTATACCTAGAAATTATGAAAGAGTAAAAAATTTGCAATGAAACAGTTTTGGGACAGCAGCAGTGACGTGACTTTGAAAAATCACCAAGGATGGTATAAAATGAATTTGAGAGTGAATGATATATTTAATTAAATATTATTGAGTTTATTTTCATAGAAAAATAACGGTGTGGGTAATGGAATTTTATATTCTGAGATATTTGAATTTTGGTTAGACAGGGTCAGAATGGTTTCTGGAGTCCCCTGTTCTGACTTTAGAAATTCATTAAAAATTGTATAAAAATGATTATGAGTTATAATTTATATGTCTAGATTCCTTAGTGAGTCTATTTTCTGTAGAAATAAGTGAAAACACCATATGAAAATTATTCGATTAGAAAATTGATTTTTAGTGAATAAAGGTAAGAACAGTCAGGCAGTGAAGTAGGGGAGAATTTAATGAATAAACTGTACTAATTGGCTAAACCAAAAATTCTGAAAATTTTATGGTAAGATAATATATGAGTCTAGTTTCAAGGAAAATTTATGGATATAAATTTTGAGTTTCTTAACTCAAGTTATAGTTAAATTAGTGACTGCTGCACAGGTGCACAGCATTATGGTGAACGGTGAAATAAATTTTAAAAGCAAATTTTTATGCCTCGAACTAATAAGTTAAGTCAAGTAACGCCCCATGCTCAACTCCGGAAACGGTCTCGGGTGAGGGCTGTTACATTTCAATTCATATAAATGGACAGTTTCTCGAGAATTTCAATAAGCTTCTAGTATTCTAAATCCTTCAAGGATTTTAATATAAACTTTCCTATATAGTGATTCATAAAAGGTTGTAACAACAACCATTAGACGTCAGTTAAATATTTTTTGAACCGTTAGTTTAATAATATATATAAAGGTTATTGCATCCACCACAAAATAATATTATATATTTTAATAATCAATGCCTAGACTTGGCAAAAAGTTCATATTTTATTCCGTTTTGCAAATCTACTTCATTTTCACCATCACTGGCTTTATACATTTAGATATTTGGAGTACTGGTCCAAAAACTCTACAAATTTAATTGTACTTGAGTTGTGTCTTTCCATTTTGACTAATCTATTCCATATTCATATTTCTCAATAGATTTATTCAAGATCCTTCTTTTATTTCATTATTTCAACAATAATATTGCATGCAAAACCATTGTTGACCACTTTTATTATCGATTCCATATTTTCTCGAATGCACATAACTTATCGAGATCTCTTATTCTCACTATTTTAATCTTCAGTTTCAAGTACCTAAACCTGTAACACTCCAAACTTGACCTAGAAATTTAAGCCAATCTGGAGGAGTTACATCAATACGTTGAAATATGTTTTGATAAGAACTCAGAAGAACACTCAAAATCGTACTTGATTTGTAGCGAAAAACATTTCGGAGTTTTAACTTTGAAAAGAAAAAATCTATTATAGCGAACTTAAGTGATTTTGTAGTTTCATGTTAGAAATTATCAGTTACTGACAAGATTAGCAAAAAGTAGGGCGAGTTTAAAAACATATTACAAACCCAAAAGATCAAATTATAGTTACATCAGTGCAAAAACAATCCAAGCTCCTGTACGTTGTCCGGTCCTAAGTTAGAAGACTACCAGAACAGACAAAGATGAGACAAACCAAACTCAAATACAAATAAACAGATCAAAACATATAAATCGTAGTAACGCAGAGAACTTAATAGCGGTCATATAACCTGCACGGAATAGATCCAGAGTATCATAGAGATTTCAACAGTGGTAGTACAATAAAATAGAACAAAAAAATTAGAACAGGATAGAATAGAGCAGAAAAAAAACAACAAATGTATGTCTATGTCGATGCAGTATTTTCAAAACCAATTAGAGTGCAAATTTATCAGAAAACATCCTACCCAACTCCGCTACACACCAAAATAGAGTTCCCCAAAACTCGCCCAACCAAATCACACCAACATATAATTGTAGACAATACTACCTAAATTTGTAGTTAAAATTGCCAGATCATATACATGTGGTTAAGCCACTAAATTGCAGTCAAGCTGCTAGAATAGAATTATGGATAAATCATCAGATAATGCATATCATAAAACTGCCAGAAACTCTCTCCTTTCACATCATCCCAAATCTCATGCAATATGTCATGGCATGCATATACAGAGTCAGAGTGATAAGCATGTAGATCACATTATCATACAATAACAGTATCAGTAGGCATGGGAGTCCATGCGTTGTAAAATAAATGTATCAAACCTCAACAAATCACATCAGGTTGCCATGAAGCCATATGCGTGGGTATAAATAAGAATTAATACCAATCAATTCCACATATTTAGATATCAGATATTCTTAATCAACAGAGTAACACAGGGTGTACCATCAGACTTAACAAAATACGAATCATACCTGGATAATTCACATACCTCAACGCATCCAAATAGGGATACGTTATACATTAGCAATCATTTTTACTTGTCCTAAATCAAAATAGATGTACATACAAATATCAGATTATACACTAACAGATCAATGCTTCTTGAGTTTTTTATAGCTTAATATAGATCATATAGACACTACAGAAGGCCTACATTCAATTCAGACGATGTTCACGACCCTAAGGAAAATTTCAGAATTTGACCCGCACGCCTATATAGATACATACGGCCTGGGTGTCTGGCCTATGTGACTAGCCTGTGTGACCCAGACGGCCTAGCACATGCCCGTGTGGCCCTCTTAGTGACTCACATGGCTATGTGGTCCCAAACAGTGAGTTATATGGCCTGGACATACGTCCGTGTCATTAGACTGTGTGACCTTAACCAGTGCCACAAACGGTCTACCACACGACCGTGTGGCGTCGAAGGCCATGTTTTCTGATGTTCGCAAATTGCAAAAATTTAGGTTTTTGGTACACACCTGATACAGTTTTGATGTAGAAGCAACAGAGACGATCCTAGAACTAAAAAACAACATTACAATGACTAAATTAGACGAATAAAACAAAATAAAACACTTGAATTAACATCCAAATCGAAGTACGTTGAAGGACTACGACACCAAATCTTAAACGGAGTTAAACGCTTACCCCTGCTTGTAAACTGAAACACGTAACTCAAATCGTTGAGGAAAAGCGTTACTCTTAAGATCTTTGCCTGACAAACTTGTGCAAATAAAAAATCTACTCCATACAGAAATTATAACTTCATTCATCAAAACTCATACACAGAAAAACTTATCAAAGAACACTTACACAATTCGACTGAAGAATTACAACACAACGAAACATCGAATATCAGATACGAAAGGATTCTGACAGTAAAATAAGGGTGGAAGAAGATCCCAACCAAAAAGAAAAGAAAAAGAAACGATAGAGAGAAAAATGAAAGGAAAACAAAAAAAAACGTAAAAAGGAGAGGAAGTTTTCCTTTGAAAGAAACTTAGTTAGTTTCAAAAAAAAAAAAAACTAGAAACTAACTCACAAGGCAACATAACAAAAACAACTTTTCATTGTTTTCGCATAGACTCAAACACAGGACCACAGTGTATACAGAAGCTTAACCATTGAACCAGCAGACTCATTCTTGCCATCAACTGAGTGAAAATAATATTTATGCTAGATGCTTAAGAATAGGAGTTTAGACAAAAGTAGTAACAAGTTTCAAAGAAATGATTCAAACCCAAAACCTCTCACACACAAACACAACACTAAACCACTGAATAAGATTAACTTGTCAAAATTTTTGAAATCTTAATTCACAAATTGAGAGATAACCACTCTTGGTTTCACAACTTAATTTCTTCTAGCCCGATTTTTGGGATGTTACAGAATCTCTTCAAGAGTTTTACTTATTAGTTATGTCTTGGGTCTCTTTTAGAGCACTTGCCTCACTATATGAGCACCTAGATTTATTATTTTCTTTTATGATAATTTTCATATTTGGAACTTGTAATAAGTTATCCTTGTTAAACTTCTGGTTCAAATTACTCTCCCCCTAACTCATTACAAATTATTATTTCTCTCCCCCTAATGTCAGGAAAACTATCGAATCAAAATAGTAATCATAAATCATGTCATAATTGAATCTCTAATACATTTAAAACACATAATAATACAAAGAGACTCGTAATTAATATATATCCCCAACTTCTTTGAGGATTCACTCATCTTTGTACGTTGTGGTGGAGCAATTGGAATATTTATGTACATACAACAATTCAAAGATGAGAAATATTTAGCTTTTGACTAAAAATTAATAGTAATGGAAAGTATTTATAACTTATTGACTTGATGCGTACAACACGTAAATCAACATAACCTCATGTTAAAATAGGAAGTTTAGTTCCCATAAGTAATGGTTTAGACATTAATCAAAGGCGTTGAATCAATAATTTCTTTAAACCATTATGCGCATAAATAACAAAATTTTACAAAAGTTTTTCAAACTCAATCAATAAAAGATTGAGATATAAACTCATCAGTATTAACAAGATTAATTGTTTTAATTGCATGATCTAAAATTAATTATTTAAACAAGTAATCTTGGAAACGACATGTTGCAAGTTGGTAACACATATGTGATTATGTTGTAGATACATCTACCAAAATCATATAATATCAAAACTATCCACATGGTAGATGAATGAGCCCATATTCATTTAGAAATGTAAGACATTAAATCTCAACTTTAGCTAATGAGTTTCTAATAATCAATTTTCATTGAGAACAAGCAACAAATGAGAATTCTTTAAATTAAAGAATCTTCTGGTTCTTTAATGAATGTCCATATGAATTCTCTATTAATTTTAGCATCATATATGATCCAAGATGGTCTAACTGGTCACGTCTAGTAGTAAATGTATTTGCATCAGTAAAATTCTGATTTACTTTAACATGCATTTCAATTTTACTAATAATGTCAATATAAATTGTGACAAGTTAATAATTTTACTATCATTCCTTTTACTTTGCATCCACTGATAAGCACTATTGTGATGTTTTTACTACTAGAAATGTTTAAATCAATGTGAAGTTTATAATGCCACTAAGTTAACAAAATAAATATAATTTCTAAACAGTTATATGCAATATTCGCTTGAAGGAATATGCCAAAATCTTCAAATGACCAAAAAAAATGATTATAAAATTTGATTGCTATTAATAGCAAACTTTGAGAGTGGATCTTATTTCCAGGTGTACAACATGTACATAAGCAATTAATTTTCATACATAAGTTTTCTCTCTTGCAAGTTCTCATCAGTAATATTTTTTTACGTACTTTTAATTGAGAACTAATTTTGAATATTGTAGAGTTATACTCACAATTTAAAAAAAAAACTTTCAACTTCAGGTGCATCCAACCATAACGAGCTTTAGATAAAATTACCATATTCTATTGCTCATAAGTAGATCTTGCACTGTCAAATATTTTGCTTTCAATCCCTTAATGGGGATGATGACAAAAAAGATGATAAAAGAAGATCACAAGGATAACCACAGTCAATTCAATTTAATAACAAGAGTAACCAATAACTCAATCCTCCCTTTATTCATATGAAATATAATCTTTTCCTCATGCACAATCTCAATATGATATTCATTTCATTATAATGAATATCTTTTAAAACCAATGGATTAACCATCACAAGATATTAATATATTCGCTCTTCTGGATCTTTCGATTAATTTTGTACTACCAAATATTGAAATAATATTGGTTTATATTTTATTTTGCGTTCACTTCGGGGAATGCAATAGATTTACTAGGATGGACTTATAAATGTCCCAAAAAATTCTTTATTTCATAATCACCATCGCAAACATGTGTGGATTTCAAATCAAAATCTATCTTTTCATGTTGTCATGATTAGTCTCCAATTATAATAAACATGATATAATAAATAAATCATAGTAAAATATACGTGAGATTCTTTAACATCATCTTTATCACCTTAACTATTATCACGAGCACTATTGCAAGTAGTAAAACAACTTTGTTTTCGTAATAACATATATAATTTAATAGTAAAAATCATTTAATAAACAATCAAAATTTTCGTGTATGATTCTTGAAAGTAATCCGATACATATTGTACTAAATTTCAATACCACATATATGTTATAAAATCTTATGAAGCTTCTAATAAAATATTTATAAATTCAATTTAAAAGATATAATACAATCATTCAACATTAACAACTTAATAATACTCAATAGATCCTATCGAATTTTCCTTTAATCAACAATGGTAGGTTAATAACACTTTTCACCGTAATTTTAATCAAATTACAAGAATATTTAATAAGAATAATTTAATAATCAAATCTTTAAACATCTAAATATTATGCATACTATAATTTCATAAAAGAATCTTAGTTTAAAAGAAACTTTAAAGTAAAAATATTTTCCCATAAAATAAATTTACCAAAAAATAAATCAACAAAGGAGGAAAACATACAACGTAAGGATTATAAAATTTCTTTGCTTAAAAAGGGCATAAAATAATTTAGAGATTTATATGTACCTGAGTAGTTAAAGGCTCTAATGATTACCCATAGTGCGTAGGCCTCAATTGAAATAGTAGCAGCTCTAGGAGGCAATTGACAATAGTAAATTTTGGGATATTTTTGTGACTTATGGAGAAAAAAAAAAGAGAATCATGCTTATAACGTGTTATAAAATAAAAGACAGAGAATAAAGAACAAATAATAAAGAACAAAGAGAATGAGGAGCAAAGAAAGAACGTATTTTTATTGATCAATCGGGATATCCACAAGACTTCTCCAAAGTCTCTATTTATAGTCATAAAAAGTATAAATGAAGTAGAGATCTACTTCTAATGACTATTAGAATTTAAAGTACATCAAAGCTTATATTGATCTTGATGGACAACTACTTAATAAGATATTCATAATAAATATTATATATTATACCTGTAAGCCCAAATATATTATATATAATCTCAATATGTAATATATATCTAAAATCCAAAATATATAAACTAAATAGATTTATAAACTAAATGGGACAAAGATAAATATTACAAAAAAAAAAGAAAATAAAAAAATTTAGCAAAAGCTAATTTTTTTAAAAATTTCATTCTCATTTCAATATCATCACAGATTACTTCATTGTGATTATATTTTTAATTTAATTTTGCCATTGTGTTAAGGGGTGAGCGTTCAATCGAATCAAATTGAATGAACAAATTTCGAGTTAATTGAGTTGACGAATCCTATTTTATCGTCCTAACTCAATTTGAAATTTTCTTGAATCGAGTCAAGTGAGATGGAATTCGAATCGAATCGAATCAAATATATTTATTTGAGTTAGATTAAAAGAAATTACTTTGGATACTTGGAAGCTCTATTACTCACCATAATCAAATTTGCCAACTGTAATCAAATTTGTTATTAACTTTCATCTCCTCATAATTATTTATTAATCTTTTATATACGGGTTAGCTTCTTTACTTGTTTAGTTGCTTCAAATATCTTCAGATTTTTGTCACTGTGTATTTTGAAATGAAAAAATAATTTAAATATAAAAAATGTGATTTTTTAATCAAAATTATCTTAAAGATAAAATGTGAAATTGATACCAACATAAAATTTTAACACGAATATTTTATAACATCATTAATAATTCAATTTTAATAGAAATTTTTAAAGATTTAATATGATTAAGCAATTCAATAATATAAGTAGTACAAAATGTGAAATTTAATTTAATAATATAAATAGTAGATATAAATAAAATTATTACTATTTAGGTTTAGTGATTTTTTGGATGATTTTCTATTTGGGGGTAAAGGGTGAAAAATAAAAGTTTAGGGGAAAAATAAAAAGGTTTGAGGGTTGGGGATTGAAATTTTGGGGGAAAGTAAATGGGAGAAAATGGATTTATGGTAAAGGGAAGGTGAGATGAGAGTAGAGTAAAAGTTTTGGAGGGAAAGTGAAAGGGAGTAAAAGTATTGTGGGGGAAAGTAAAAAGGTTTGGGGGTTTGGGATAAAAATATAAAATATTATAATTTGATATTCGGTTTATTCAAATTATTCACATTTGAAAATTAAACTCGATTTGAACTCGAAATTTGAGAAAAAATTCGAGCTAACTCGAATAACTCGATTCATTTAACTCAAATTCAATTTTTTTTTGATTTTTTTGAGTCGAATCGAGTTTTGCTCACCCCTAATTGTGTTATTTGTCATTTTTTGTTTTTTTAGAACTTCTTTCAACAAAAATAAAAGAAAAGAATATTTCCATTGTATTTATTGTCATATTTAAAATTTTTTTGAACTAAAAAAATATGTACAAAATTTTTATTAATTTGGTTAACAATTTGCATTAACGAAAATTAATTAGTTAACAAGTTAAAAATATTTTAATCTGATTAACGGTTAAGAAATTTAAAATTTTAATTAGTTTAGTTAATAATAGTTCAATTTAAATATTAACCGAACCGAGTATTTTAACACCTTAACTCTAGGATGTTTTAAAGTTGCTTACCTAATATTCCAATTGCAAGCTGGTTATTATTCCTACCCAAAATGTCATCTTTTGAAGTTTTCCGGACCTTTTATGTTAGTGTACTCCTCAAGTTTTTTTTTTCTAATTATAACTTTTGTTGTCAAGATTCTTTTTCCATATCCAATTGATTTATTTTTTAGTATGAGGTAGCCATTTATTTGGGGTGAATTACTCAAAAATACTATTTTTTTAGAAAAATTATCTAATTAGGCCAATTTTGGATAGAGAAGGAAAATGAGTCCAACTGGACGCATTTTCATCGGATTTCGTAGGAAAATGCTTCCAGCTGAACTCGCTTTATTGCTTAGTCAGCAAAACACAATATTTTGAAGTGATGGATAAAATTAATTTAATTAACTAAATGCAAATGAATTTGTTGGATCGCCGGCACCCCTATGGCGCAGCAGAAAAATTTAATAATCGGCGACCCTAATCGCGGATCCATGTGTGAGGAACGAATCAGGGTGAAAAGGGTCACGAAATTACCTAATGTTTGTTCTGAGTAGACAGCAGCTTCTCAACAATGTGTAGTCTGATCTACAATCGAACCAAGCCGCAATCTATCGAGACTCCGACCTCTACGTAATCCACCTAGTTGACTACGAACGGAAGAAATCCCCAAAACAGTTTTGAAAGTAATTTTTCTTTGACGGCTGCTAGACCAAAACCAAAGAAAAACGGGAATCTTATATCCTATTATTTTAGGGTTTTTTTAGGAATTAAATAAATATAATAATATTTTTAAACTGAAAATTATAATTACATTAATTATAATATAATTTCGGTAAACCATATATTTATTTGAATTCATATGCTAACCAAATTCATGTCCTTATTATGCGTACAACAAACTTGTACATAATGTGCTGGAAATTTGATTACCGAATTAAATTAATTTTATAATTAATTTAATTCAAGCGAAACCCAAAAATAATACCAACTATGGTTTATTCCGTTCATTTCAACTATAGGGTGTGACCCTGTAGGTTCCTGTAACGTTAGCAGTAATACTAGAACGATTCCAATGTTACAAACAATGAGTGGCATCTAGCAATGCATCATTGCTACCTAAGTCACAAGAGATCATGATTCGACATAACCTTTTTTTATGATTAACCTTTTATGCAATGATCCTTAAGTCCTTTATCTCTGGATTGGACACAAGTCATGGAATAGTCACACTTGTATAGTCCATTCCATGTTCCTTGATACCTTAAGCAGACTATAATATACAAATAAATATGACATCTCATATCAACTTATTTGAGCATGGCCATGCATTTCTAGTCTCACTTAATCAAGTGACCCAATATATTACTCCCATTATGTAGGAGGGACTTATTCTATATCGACCAACCATATCCCTCTACATCGATTGTGGTATATCCAACATCAGCCTTTATAGAACAACCAGTTATGGTGTATGTTTGACTGTATCAAAATATACTACTCACGATGTTGGGATTATGATGATCTCAAGTCTGAGGATCATATACATATTAATCACTATGAGTAATGTCATGACAATTACATAATAATCCAGGAAACATACTCATAATGGGTCAATCCAATATGTTGTTCTCTAACACATATTCATGCATCGATTCGACATTCCATATCAATGATAACTCTTTATCATCAATCAACTACATGTTAGTCTTAATGCATTATCGTTTTCCTATCTAACAATAATACTTGACTAAGGATCTTTTAAGAATAATCATATTATTCTTAGGACATTATTATAAAATAGTTTATTTATACACACAGAAAAGAAAATGAAATAATAATGGTAACGCCTTATATTAATAAACATGATAAATCAAGTATGTTATTACAACCATCTCATGATTGATCTTTGGGCATACTCTAACAGAATTAACCTAAATGCAATGAATGAAATGCAATGAAATGGTTGTAGTAGCAATTTCTCAAGTTTTAACAACATTAACATGAGTAAGCTAGAATAATTACAATATTTGGCTCAATTCATTCTTCATCATGTTTAACAATGTTCTGGAAAAATTCCATGACAATTCGATCTTTCATTAACTTGGAATCTCATATAAATTCTTTTGAAGTCTTATAATTAGAAAAACATGAATATTTCTATGTCTATATTTAACTAAGGAGTCCTTAGAATTTATGTGAAGTAACAGGGATGGATTAGGCTTGAAACAATTTAATCACATAAACCTAAAGTTATGCAAAGTAATGGTGCTCTCTAGAGTTATTACGAACCTTTAATTTAATTTGACTAGGATCTAAATTAAGCATGCACCTGCTAATTATCGTGTCCATTAATCGCCATCTAATTAGGATTGATAAACTAATTCTAATGTATCCAAACATATTTTAATGAATGAATAACATGAATGATTTTCATTGGAAGCATGAACGACTGAGGCACAAAATATCAAAAACATGAACCGAATGAATTTAAATAAAATCATTGCTATTATTCTAGCTAAAACAAATTTAAGTCATCATCATTAATGGAAAAACATTTAAAAAATTTGAAAACATGTATGAATAACTAATAACAAATTAAAGAATAAGGAAGAAAAAACTCCTGATGAATTTGATGATTCTCGAAGATTGATCGCAGTGGCTTCCTCCAATTTTCGTGGTTTCTCCTTCGCAAATTGCTCCTCAAGGTGGCTGATCAAGAGAGGTTTTTCTCAAGGCAAATGGTAGCTAAAGAAATGGAGAGCTTAGGGAGAAAAAAAATATGAGAGAATGTGAGAGATGTGATGGATGAGGTATTGTTGGATAAGATGAAAGGTGAATGGAAATGCCTATTTATACTTGAGGGAGAGCTTGGGAGTTTGCTAAAAATAACATGCACATCCCTTGATAATCTCTCTTGCATGGTCGACCATGAATTGTGGGATGAGGGGTTGATGGTTACTTGATTTTGTGACCGATTCTTCCTTAATTCATGGTATGAGTTTGGACAGCAATCAAGACATTAATTGGAGATTGATTTGTGATTTTTTCACACATGTAGGTATCTTTAATTCAATTATTCCAAAGCTAATTTGGGTTGCTCTTCATGCTTTAGTCGAATTGGGCTACTCTCCCCCTTATTTGACGGTTTTGGTACCCTAACTAGTTAGCAGATTAGCCATTTTCAACAAACAACATACAACTGGGTTTAATCAACTTTTTCTAGGTTAAAGTTGTTGTTTTGCCATCCACATAAAGTGGGTATTAGCTCCTGTCCATGTGTGTATTTTTATTAACTCACACATTTATTAATTTATTGGTCCAACTATAGCAAATTTGAGCAAACAAAACTTAACATGTAGCATAATAAAGTGAAATTATGTAAAATTAACACCTAACTATGTAAAATTACAAATTTTACTAAAATTATGCCCAATGTCTTAATATGAACTAAAATGACACAATTAATTGTCCACATGCTCGAAATTTGCATAAATTCTAAGTGAAAATGTGCTAAATAAACCTATATAATTGAAACTTATTAGTAGGTAGCATTTTCTCTCTCGAAATTTCAACCTCCTGCTAAGTTGCCACCTATCGGTCAGATATCTATAGATCATATTTTTTGAACCATTTTTCCATTCATCCCTAGTGTATAAACCAATGGTTTTTAGCCTTCAATGCCATAAACCAATTTCAAGCATATTGAGTTGTACAAAGATGAAGTTCGCAAGACGTTTTGTAAGGCATAATTTCGAGCAAACACGTAATTGTATCAAGTAAGGTTTGATTTTTGTTGTTTATATATAATTACAACTCTATTTTTTTGCATAATGCTTTTGATTCCAGCATGTGAAACATGTTATTTTGTTGAAATGAGTGGACAAGTTAATGTTGTTTTTTATTACGACGGTGAAATTCATGACACCGACAATGGGGTTGTTTTTACATCAGAGAACATTGCATGGTTGGCTTTCAATTCAAACATACAATTGTCGGAGCCCCGACCAAAAATAGGCAGAAAATCATCAGATCCACCCAGAAGAGAGTATCGTCATTGAAATATCTATTTTATGCTTCGGTCGACATCATCAAATATGAGGCTTTCGATATTAGAGGTCCAAAAGGGATGGAGGCGATGGTCCAAATGCATATTGCTAGTGAATCATCAATACTCGATTTATATTCAAAGTTTGGAAACAGAATGAAGGTGGTCGGAGGTCGACATATTTTCTAGTTTGAGAGGCTGGAATGGAAGAGTAAGCTGAGTGTCTAACGACACAGTTTTGCGGTGGGTTCACGACTTTGTTAGAAAGTTTCCATTATGATATCCCAAAATCGTCAATAGGAAGACACTCATCGGTTTCAGCCCTAGATTTCAACTGCGGCAAGTAGAACGTCCAATAGTCAGGGTTTGGCAGTAACCTAGAATTTGACACCTTGACACGACACTTAGTGGTTTTGATTTCCACTACGATCAGATGATGTTTTACGTCAGGAACACTTACAATGGTATGACATCAAGTTCTATCGATTGATAATCCACAGGTGATTTGGGTTGTTTTGACAACTATATAAGGGATGATGTACTCCCTATAACCTCTACCAGCAAAGGGACATCCAACCCTGGACATGCTAGGGGTTGAGATTGAAGAGGGCATTGAATCCGATGACAATCCAATCTGGGAGTCTGGGCGGGATAGTTTGAATATTACATTATTTTCTAAATTAGAGCTTGTTGCAACTGATCCAAAAAATGGAGGTTTAGATGGTGAAAGTCCAGACGAAAAGGCCGAATAAAATCTACGGTTCAGGTCATACTCACCTCTAACCGACATGTATAATGTGGACCTCTTAGAAAAAGGTGGGTTGGAGTTTTCAAAACTCCCACACAGAAGACCGGGCCATGCGAGTTCTTCATTGGATACTGGTGATTTAGAAGCGGGGAAGGAGTTTTCCACTAAATATGCTTTTGTCGCAGTAGTGAAGCGATACAACATAAAGAACAGGGTAAACTTCCATGTGTGAGGAAAAAGACGTAATGTGAGATAATATATGTCCATGGAAAATCATGGTTTCTGTGAAGAAAAAGACGAGGTTGTGGACTATCAAGAAAAAGACAGGGTAAACTCTGCATACATATATTATCACGGGTACTACATCAAGATTGTTTGATATTTGTTGTACTGAATTCCTAATTTTGAAATAATCGTGTTGTTACAGGTATTAGACATGATCATCCGAAGTTAGATTCAGAGATGATCGTGAACATAATATTACCTTTGGTGAAATCAAGCCCTAGGATTCCTATGCTAGTTATAATTGTAAATATTCGTAGCTAGTACGAATACACGCTATCATTCCGTAAGACGTAGATTGCATAGTTGACATAGTTGAAGGCCTTGGAGAAGATGAATAATGGGTGGGACACATCATACAATAATTTGTGGCAGTGATGTGATGTACTGGATTAGTACGTACCAGGTTGTATAACCAATTTATAAACAGAGCATGTGTACTACAACGATTGTATGGTTCATGGATGCCGAGTGTTCCATCGTTTCTTCTAGACTTTTGAACAATGTCAAGAAGCATTATGATATTGTAATCCATGGTACAAATCGACGTCACCTTTATGTACGTGAGATTTCAACATCGGTTGTTGTTGGCTATAGCACAGAATGGTAATTAGAAAATTCTACCAATAGCCTTTGCAATAATGCCAGGAGAAAAGACAGACAATTGGGATTTCTTCCTATCTAGGTTGAGGAGGAATGTAGTCCCCCAACCTGATTAATGCGTCATCTTTAATAGGGGACCTAAAATACTGGACGCAATTGAATGACAAGGAAGCCTTTGGGATTGTACATTCCATAGGTATTGTATGAGACATGTGGCAGTGAACTACCATAGATATCACGATTCTGAAACTTAGTGCATACAAGTGATTAACATTGGTAGGTATTCGTGTTTATTTCAATTGTCCAATATCAAACTGCTTTCCAGATGTTGGGATTAATAAATAAATTATTTACTTTCATAAATAGGGTACGAGCTCATCAAACACCTTTTTCATGAAATGTTGGAAACTTGTGGGCCATTAACGACTAGGGTGAGAGATACCTCGCTAACACATCTTTCGACTAGTGGACACAATCGTATGACAGGGGTCTACGATACGGGCAGATGACAATAAACCTGATGGAATGGATCAATTTCGTGTTGAAGGGGACGCACAATTTGCCAATAACCTCAGCTGTAAAAGAAACATATTTTCGCTTGGCAATATTATTTCCAAAGTGAGTGGAAAAATATGTTAGACAGATGAAGGGCAGTCACGTTTGGTGTGAGGACATTATGAAAGAAATGAGAGAGCTACAACATCAGCGAACTATATGTATTCAGTGTGTCACTTGCTCGAAAATTTGTCATTTCGAGTTACAGAGTTTGATAAACCCGACCACGGTATTGTCGGGGGAGCGTATTGTGTAAACCTGAGATGACAGACCTGTGACTGTGGAAGATTTGACACTCTTCGTTTTCCATGTGCTCATACAATTGCAACATGTTCTTTGGTACGTTTGGATTACATGAGCTTAGTGGACGAAGTGCAAACACTACAACACATATATAACATGTTGAAATATGAATCCTGACAAGTCCCAAATGAAAGCATGTGGCCGCCGGTATCGAGCATTCCATCAAGTTGTTACCGAATAGTTCATTGCATTGCAAACCAAAAGGTCAATCGAATTTTACTCAAATACGCGACAACATAGATATTTGGGAGAAGACAAACTAACAGTGGTTATGTCGTTATTGTAGAAACCCAACGTATACAAGGTTGTCATGTCCACACTTGGAGGATACTATAAGGACAAGACCTCGTTAATCGATTTATGATTTTTTTAACCACTATTTGTTGATTTTTTCATTCATTCTCAATTTTTTTGTAATTTGTAAATATCGGTTTATTTATACTATAGAGAAAAATACAATACACAAATATGTAATTTTCGTATAAAATGTTCGAATAAAACTTTATGTAGCAATATAAAATGATAATGACAACCAATGTTGATTCAAAAACAATATTTATTTAAAAACATTTCATATCCAGTACCCATACAATCTTATCGACTAAAAATTAGTTAAACAATTAAGATTTATATGACAAATACAAAATTAAATCATTTGTGTCATCGAGTAGAATGTGTGCCACAACAGGGTGGTTATCTGTTGTGAGATGGATTTCTTCTTCATTCAAGTTGTATTTATGGTTGTTCTTTTTCTTTGTCTTCATTGTCACCTCCACCTTCAGGTACATGTTGTGGTTTTAGCCCCTCCTCTTGTTCGCCTTCATTCGTGGTTGATTATGGTGTGCTCATCGATTATCATTATGTCTCCTTTGTTCTACGAAGAAGTGGTTACAAAAATGGTTAAGAAGATGGTCCACCTTGGTAGAACAATGATCTTAGGGGTATTTGCGACACCATCGACGTATAGGTATATTCTTTTTATACATTGATGGCAAAAAATGTGAACTTCTCGTCAGTGTCGCAAACATAGTCAGCGTAGGAATCATCATCGATGACATATGTAGGTAATATGGTAATGACAAAGGTGGTGGTACAAATAAAAAATGCCTGGAGACAGTGTAGGAACAGAGAAATGTGGTGCAAGATGTGGTACTTCTGTAAAAAGGACGAGGCTGGTAACACCCTTAACCCATATTCATACATTAATGCAATCATAATCTAGTGTCAGTCAAATACATTCATAATGTTCCTTAATCGGGCCTTCGAGGCCCTAAAAATACTATAGAAACAATCTGGGACTAAATCGGAAACATTTGGAAAGTTTAAGAAAAATTTGAAAAATTTGAACTACAGGGGTCACACGACTGAGACACGCCCGTGTCCCAGCTCGTGTCCATGCCCGTGTGCTAGGCCATGTAACTCTCGAAGGGGCCTCACACACCTGTGTGCCAGGCCGTGTGCTAGGCCATGTGCTAGGTCTTGTAACTTTCGAAATGGAACCCTAAAAACCTACAAAGGACACGTGACCGTGTCACATGGCCGTGTGTCACACACAGTTGAGGCACACGCTCATGTCTCAGGCCGTGTGGACCTAAGATGAACCTTGAATCACAAGTTTACCATTTTAGACTTAGTTGAAAGTGACATTATACAAGCCAAAAACATACCAAATCACCCTATTAAGTGCCTAACCGATGTACCCTCATTGGTACCACAAGTATATACAATTATACATCAAATCCAATCTTCAAACACAAATTATCACTTACTCACCCTAACATCTAATTCAATTCCATTTCAAACATACCATAGTTGATTCACCACCTACTAATTTGGTCATTTCTCTAAAGCATCATATAGTCGTTTTAACATATGATATAAAGACATCAAAAGTACCAAATAGTTATCAACCAAAACAATTTATACAATCAATTTCATACTTAACTATTTACATTTCCAAAACATTAGTATCAACATCAATCCTATTACATGCCATATAATCTGGAATAAACATTTTAAAAACTGCCGAGTTAAGTTGGATAGTGTGACTCAAGTGCCGATTCGATTGTCTAACCTTCCGAAAATCCACAAAACAAAGATTAGCACAAGTAAGCTTAAAGAAGCTTAGTAAGTTCGACGTATTGAACGATAAATCTTACTGAAACAAATACAACAATTCAAATAATAATAATCAACCATGAGAATGTCCTGTCATCCACAATTTCAACCAATAAATTCAGCTATGTTCAGATCAATACTCAATATATAACAAATCTTTCAAATTCATTAAACATATTACTTTACCGAGATTTTTCATTCGAAGAATGAATTACAGATAAGAGTACATCGTCAGTCCAACCATAACATGTCAATACTCATAAAAGCTAATCCAACCGAAACACGCCAGTGCTCACAATAGCTAATCCAATTGTAACACGTCAATGCTCATAAGAGCTAATCCAACTGTAACACTCTAATGCTCATAAGAGCTAATCCAACCGAAACACGCCAGACAGAGAGTATAACACGAGAGTTCGCAAAAAATGTTGAACCTCGATTTACTCAGGAAATAAATATATACCTCCCTCCTATCCATCTCCACTCCAATCCCTTATAACATATCATATCACGACTGTACTCTATCCCGCGTTCAATCCAATCCGAGTAATCAATTTCAATATCATATCTCAAATAATAACTCATTATCAAAAATTGAATCTCTGTATTTTATATTATGTTATACTATTCAACAGTTCATGTAGATGTTAAATTATAATCGTACGAACTTACCTAGACTAAATTGTAGTAATTGCAGAAGTTTAGGGATTATTCCATTATTTTTCCTTTTCCATGAGTATCTACAAGATCTTGATCTAAAATGTAAAATTCTTCAATTATTAGAATAAATTCCATATTCAAATCCATTTACAATTAATACCATTTTATTTTTTTGAATTTACACATTTACCCCAAACTTTGATAATTTTTGCAATTTAGTCCCTTAATCCAAAATTCATCAAATTAACCATTTTTCTCATATCAATATTCTATCTAAATATAATAGGCCCTTAGATAGACCCTAATAATTATTAAATTCATTATCAAATCCAAATATTTTGACATTTTCACAATTTAATCCTAAAATCAAAATCTAACAAAAATCTTTTTACAAAATAATCAAACAACACAATCAAAGCTCCAAATACATGATATTCAGAAAAAATCCAATATTAAATAATGGAAACTTCCAAAATTTTTAACAAAATAAAAAATAAAGGTACGGGATAGATGGACCTAGTTGTAACGATCTCAAACACATAAAAATTACAAGAAATGGGCTCGAAATAGACTTACATGCAAAGTATTTAGTCTAGCCGATTCTCCAAGCTATTATCCCATGGATTTTCTACAAATATGAAGAAAATTATGAAGAAATAAAGTTATTTCTTTCAATTTGTTTTATTTTACTTTTGATTTATTTATAAATTTGCCATTAAGCATATAATATTCTAACATTTTAATATCAATTGTCGTTCAAACTCATTAATTATGCTTTAATTATTAATTAAGTCCTTCTTAAATTATTAATTAAACCATTTAATCACCTAAAAGCATTAATTCATAAGTTTTGCACCTTTTACAATTTAGTCCTTTTCTCTTAATTAACTATTTAAACGTTAATATTTTCGAACCAAATTTTAATAAGACTTTAGTGACTCCATAAATATTTTAAAAATAATATTTACGAGTCGATGCAATAGAAATTTTTTGTCTCAAAACCACTGTTCTGTCAACACTAAAAATCGGGCTGTTATAAGGTTAGTGAAAGCACCAGAATAAGTCGAGCCAACTGACGGGGGGGTGGTGTGACCATTGGTGTCTCTTCTTATGCTGGTTTCAATGATGGCCTTGCCTCGGCAACTGTTCCAGGCCTTAGATTCTGAGGCACTTGTCCTAACCTCCTTGTATGACATTGCCTACCTCTTACCACCTCCGATAGTAGATATGGCTTGCCATGGTGTCTAAACCATGGCATGTACTCCGGATCGCAGGCTAATTCTCGAGAGATAATAGGTTCACGATTAGGTATAAAGTTGTACTTATGGTTCCAAATGTTGATATATTGCGTGAGGAATGTAACCCTAGTTTTATCGGTTCTCCCTTGCAAGTTGATATTGTACGGATCTTTAATGTCTTGGTTTGTCGGCATAATCGTCTGTCTAAACCCAAACTGTGTATAACTCAGTCAAATTCACGCATCTCCACAATAGTGTACATTACCAATGAAACCTTCACATGCCAGATGTTGGGATTCACCAAGAATTCGAACGGGATACATGCTTGAATTCTCGAATCGGTGTATGGTGTCGTCCATTCATGTTATAGTACAATAATAATTTTAATTATATATTTACTATTAATTTTTAAATCAAATACTTCAATATCATATAATTGAAATTTTAAAAATACATACCTCCACATCCAATCGTTGTTCTAAGAGTAGTTGTATATTTTTGAGCTCTTCCGATAGTCCCACGTAACTCGGCCCATGGTTCCTCCTATTCAAATAATATGTTAATACAAAATTATAAAATTATAAAAATTTTATTTTGAATGGTATATTATCAAATGAATCTTACCTTGTCACAAGTGGGAATATATAAGGGTAGTCAACTTGAGGATGTAAAAAAGGCAACTGATACCACGCTCCTGATTGCAGCAATAGCATCCAACCACCGATTTTAATTTTGTATGGTTGCGTCACCTGTCGTATCTCCCAGTACAATGTAGCCAACAAGATTGACCCCCAACTAAGTCGGTCCACTTCTCTAAAGTCCACGTGTTTTTCCAGTCAGCTTCAATGGACAAGATTTCGTGATTTATTGGGCATTAGGAGACCCTCGATGATCCTAAAGATGTATGCCCGAGTGTGTTGTTCTCTTTCAACTTCACTTGATTACGCATCGAGTTTAACAAAATTTCTTTTCAACCAATTCAGATCTACCCGGCCTCTAAAAATCGTGTCTGGAACCCTTCCTAAAAGTTGTTTGTATACATCTCTCCAATTGATAGTGACAACTGACCTAGTCACTACCAGCCTATCTACAGGTAACCCGAGCTGTAACTGCATGTCCTCGAGTGTGATAGTACACTTCCCACATGGAAGATTGAATGTGTATGTCCCTAGTCTCCATCTTTTCAGCAATGCACTTACAAGTGTGGGGTCCACTTTTCACCCCCTACCCTTACGGGCCACGTACAAAAATCTCGCATCTTTCAAGTATGGTTCAATTAAAAACGATGGAGGAGCAGATAGATTGCAAATGTATGTCTCCAAAATCTGATCTTCTGACTGATTATAAAAAAAAAGTGCAAAATCTTAAATTTCAATATAACAACAAAATAATTAAATTAAATTAGATTAAAAATAATAAAAAATTCTTACCATTTGCAATTGAATACAAAAATGTGTTTTCCATCCAAATGAATAAGAGAATTTGTCATTAATAATATCAATAAATATGAATAAAAATCATAATACAAAATTAATTAAAAAATCTTAATACAATTTTAATAAAAAAATGAGAGTGAACTGAGAGAATCAAGTGAGAATTAATAGAGAATTGAGAGAGGATTGAGAATGAATTGAGAGAGAGTTGAAAGTGAATTGTGAGTGAATTGAAAAAGTGAGAAATTTGAGGTTTAAATAGGGAAAAAACTTACCGTTAGGGGTAGCCATTAAGGAAAACGTATCCAGCTAGAAGTATTTTCCTGCCAAATCTGCTAAAAATGCGTGCATTTTTCTTCTCTCTATTTAAAATCAACCTAATCCTATAAATTTTGAAAAAACGGCGTAATTCAATAATTTTTAGAGAAAAATGACATTTTTTGGGTAATTCACCTATTTATCTATGCTAAAGAAAAAATGACAAAATAATATTAGTATAATCAAAATAAAACTTTTAAATAGATATTTTTTTAAAATTTTAAAGTAAATAAATTATTATATAATTGAATAGAAATAAATTAATGAAATAATATGAACAAATATAAACTTTTTCATCTTAATTCACAAATAAGATTTTGCAAGATTTACATAAACTATTTTTGCTCTTATACCATGAGGAATAACCAACAACACTTGATGAAAGTCACCTAAAAAAATTACTTTTCCTACAAAAAGTTCTATTCTAACCATAATATTTCTTAAACTTCTACCGCCCGTTTTAATGACAAGTCTTCTTGCTATAGGTCTCTTATCTCATTATAAGGAATGCCTTTTGTACATCCTTGTCCTGTTTAGTGAAACCATAAAAATTATTTTCTTGTGTATTTAATGACAAAATAAATCAGGAATATGTTGTTCATCTCCCATGCAATATTGTTGCAACTACACCATATGTTGGTATAGGTAAAGATATCATGCATATTAATCTCACATGTGCAAGTAAAGCTTGATAAGGAAATGCTTTACCTGTATTTCACTATTCTTCAATAAAAAAGAAACATCATTGTAACACCCCAAACTGACTAAAAGTTCAGTTGAATCTAGAGTACCATAGTAGTTGTTGGTGCAACCAGCTCAATCAATCAATTGTTGCACATTAAAAAAATAAAATTTAAGAATTCAAATAATAAACCATTTACCAAAAATCATGTTTATAAAAAAAATTTAAAAATAATTAACAAAACTCAATCAAGTAACAAAATTGTTCAAATACAAAAATCCTAGGTACATGCCAAGGCTAAAAAAACTAAATGATAACAACTTTATGAAATATAGATTGCAAAGACTCTTTAGCAACGATGCTTCTCGACCACGAACTTATGAATTATCTATGACCTACGTGCATAAAATTAAAAACCCGAACGTTGAGCATTTTACAGCTCAATGGTGATCTCTAAATTTTAACTTTACCATATATTAAAGTTAATTAAAAAAAATAAAAATCACATTTAAATAATTCGAGCTTAGTAAAAATAAATTCATAAAAAAACTTTTCATGACAACATTGTTAACAATTTATTGATTCATTTCGAGTAAAATATGAAAAATCCTTAAAACATTACAATATCAATATAAAATAACGATTGGATGGTTTTCTGCAATTGGTCAATATAATTCACATTGCTTATAGCAAATAATAAATTTTCAATTATCATAACTTATCACTACCATCACACCAAACAATCAATTTAAAAGGCACGAATCACTTCTTATAACAATAGCGATACTCTAGTGTGTGCGTAGGACGACTTAACTAACCATCACACCTAATGTATAAAGTGCAACGATAATGATACTCAAGGCAGTCCACACGATACAATAAAAAATATGGGGTCCCTAAACTCTATGACATGCCAACTATGTCTAAGAGATTTCGATATATTTTACTTGGAAATCTTATAATGATAAAAATAATTTATAAGCACATTCAAAACTAACTTAAATTAGTTTCACAAAATAAAATTTATGAATACATGCATTTAAATTAATCATAATATAAAACAATTGAAATTAAGACATCACAAACCATAATTCTAAGCGTTCATTACTTAGAAACAATTGATGCTCAATAATCTTTCCTTTTTGACAATTTACCAAAAACTCAAATTAATCAAAATTACTCTTATTTAAAAAAATTAAATGATAAACTCGAGCCCATAATTAATAGAATCTAAATCAATCTAACCAAGTTTTAATTTTTAGGATAGTATTTACCTAGAACTTAGATTCCAAATGAGTCTACACCAATTAATTAATCTCACGCATACGCTAAGTGAGATGATCAAAGTTCCGACTAGTTAGGCTAATCAATTTTCTTCAGTCTTTAGAAATGAGTCGATTGAAGGCTATGAAGTCTCGTTTGAGGAACAACTGGCAGTGGGTTGGACTTTTCGCAATACTGAAGGTGTTGTTCAAATGGAGTCAGGAAATACAGCAATGGGGGGAGTTATGTGCGATGAGAATGGAGAATGGGTCTTTGGATATAATTGATTCCTAGGGAAATGCTCGATCTTTGATGCCAAACTTTGGGGCATTTTAAATGGCCTAAAACTCATCCAACGAAGAGTTGGGAGAGCTCTATTACCTTGCATAACTATAGGTTGTGTGATGAAATTATTTCAAACATGATTCGTCCCTGTTACTTCACATAAATTCTAAGGAATCCTTAGTTAAATACGGAAATAGAAATATACATGTTTTACTAAGTATAAGATTTCGAAAGAACTTATATTACATTCCAAGTTAATGAATGATCGAGTTGTCATGGAATTGTTTCTGAAACATTGTTAAACATTATGAGAATGAATTGAGTAAAATGTTGTAATTATTCTAGCCTATTCATGTTATTATTTTTAAACTTGTGAAATTACTACTAAACCACCACCGCACATTTTATTTCATCTTATTTCCATTTAGGTTAATTTGTATCTAGTTAATTAATTTAATTTTAACATCACCACAAATTATTGTGTTTTCTTTACCAACTTGTAAATTCATAATTTTGCAATTATTTGAATAATAGATACAACCCATATGGAGACGATAACTCTTTTACTTACTTATTACTTGCTAATGATTATATATAGTTGCACATTCCGTCGCAAACCAGTACTTACCTTACGGTTACTAGGCTCAGCTCTGTCACCCTCTATACCGCCCCTACGACTCCTACTACCACCACCGTGATTACTTTTACCCTTAAGATGATTTTGCTTAACGCTAACCATAAAATGAAAGATAAGGGGAAATATTCAAGGAGTTACCTAAAACATGTAGAGAAGTGGTCAAAAGAAGAAAAGAAGAAGGAACCAGGAACTAGAAAAGGAAGCTGGAGAAGGTAAAAGGGATAAAAATTAGGGATTCAAAAGAAAACTTAGTTGACAAGGAGTTGGAGAATGGTTTCCGATGAAAGTCCTCATTTTCTTACGTCTCAATTTTATATTCAAGTGTCTAAGGGAAGTTTGGGTTCAAATTGAAATAAACGATTTAAATTTTAGAATCTGTATTTAACACTTATTGGAGAGGGAGAGGGTTTCTCTAAAACCCCTCGACAATTAGAAATACGAGATTGTCTGCCTAAAATAGTCATTTATCGTATGCCTGCCAAGTAGTATACATCAGTCAGAAGCTGATCACCACCATCAGGTTGAGTAGATGCCTGGTTCAAGGTATAGCGCAAGGGTACACCAAGATAGATACGAGGTTATCCTTCTGCAGCTAACCACTTTAAATGAACATGAACTGACATGTCATTTGAGTAGAATAGGTTCTGAATGAATATGTAAATGATAAGTTAGTGTTAAGGCATTTGGGAGGAATAAATATGTCTACCTCTAGGTTATAAAGAGGATTATCGAGGGAAGTGAAATGCCCAGAGTTCGCCTCTAAGAATAGGCGTGAGAGGAAAATTTTGAGGACACAATTTTCTTTATGGTGCAAGAGTTGTCACACCCAAATATCTTTAAGGACTCTAATTTAAAGGAACTTTGGGACTTAATTAAATGCATGGTAAGTTGGCAGACTCTACTAGGGATTTTGGGAAAAAATTGTGACTGTTGGGTAAATAGTTATGTTTCAATTCTGGTTTGGTTAGGATGGAATCAAATGGTTCCATAGTGGGAGACACTATGATTGTCGGTGATTGGCTAAAAGAGATAGGGAGATTGTGTATAAAAGTCATAAGTAAGTGAAAATGGATATTCTTGCAAAAAGAAAATCCTCATCAATTCTTATTGCAAAATTCTTCTTACTAGCATTGTCTTCTTCGAGTATTCCGAAGAAGAAGAGAACCCAAGGGATCTCTGCATAGGAAAAAAGATGTGAGGATTGGAGTTTGGGATTAGAGAAATTGAGGAATTGGTAAGCCTTCTTAACCTCTTATACTCGAGGATTCGATGAAGGAGAAAGTAAGGAATTCTTAATAAGTTTCTATAGGGTGGATTTTGGGTTTTAAGGTTTAAATGCCTTCAAATTAATCAGTATATGGTTTTCATGTTTAGTTTCTAGGTGAAGGAGACTCTGGCACTAGGACAAGCTAAGATTTCAGGGGAAAAAAGGATTTAAGGCAAGTTTTCCTACTATACTTTTAGGTGATAAATGATGTTGTGTCTTTGATTGAATTACATTTGTTTTTGTTTTAAGTTGTGTTCTAGACCATGATTTTGTATGAAAGTGACGAATGGTTGTGTTTTGGATACATAACCTCGTAAAAAATATGTTAATGTATGTAAGAACGATTGTTAGTTTTCTGATAGTTACCCCATGGCGTTTGAATAATTGGTGAACTGTGTGTTTGTAAATAGCGTATTATTATTGTGTGAATTGTAAGTTCATATTGTATGTGAAGTACAGAGGAATTTATCGTGATGGGTTAGATAGAATGGGCATATTGAAATGGGGTTACATTGTATAAGACTATAGCTCGGCTATGGCAGCATATGGAGTCTGCTAGGACATTAAACATGAGGTTACATTGTGTAGGATTGTAGCTCGGCTATGGCAACAAGTTAAGTCTGTTTGAATTGTCAAACAAAAGAATGATAGGGAAAGAAAAAAGGGAGTCACGTTAAGACTTGTGCGGTGAGTAACATAATAAGATGAGTTGGCGTGCCAAAAAATGCGGGTAAATGGGCTAGTAAGGGAATCCACCAAAGTATTGCGAAAAGGAGGAATTGGTCTATGTGGCCTTAACAAGAAAGAGATTACAGACGAGAAACCTTCTCTGAGGTATTTAGTAACTATCATTATTAGTTCGCTAGTGGTTGGAAGAAAATATGATCTTATGTATAATAAGTGGGTTAATGAAGTAGATTCTTAGCCAAATGGTATAAGCAGTAAGTCCACCAGTAATCTACCGTAAAAGAGTATGTGAGGTTAAGATCTTGTAACGCGGGGAAAAGTCGCAGAGACCATCAATCATGGAAATCTCTAGATGATTACTTTGAGGAGGTGTCTAACAAGACTATAAAGCACAGAGAAGACCATGTGGGTCTAATAATTGTGGAGTTTTTCAAGGGATATACAGGAAGGAAATAGTCTGTTGAGAACCATCTACTAAATTAGAATACCTTTAAGATTGAACTAAGGTAAATCAATACTTGAGGTTTGTATGGAGAGTGCAAATCCACCAAGAAAAAAGGTGACGGATCAGTCAGCCAAGCATCACATTCGGGTCCATGAATCAGAATTTAGGATGAGACCTTATTCAAGAAAAATGGATCTAACATAGGCTATGACAAAAAGTAGGTTACCGTTGAAGTAGTACAACAACTACTTGTGGAGCTCAGTGTGGTTTAAAGAGATCAAGGAAAGGATCCGTAGTTGTAGTGAATACTTGGATAATTACCTATAGTTGTCGCCAATACGATATGGGGAAAATGGGTATCTATGTTGGGGCATATCACGAAGAGTATCAAGAAAAGCTGGAAAAATGTTAATTTGGGTCAAGACCATTAAGATAATAATTCAAGGTGGATCATGGTTATGATCAGACCGATGATTATGTTCGTAGATGATTGGTTCAAGAAATAAGGAATTGGTTATACCAACGAGATTTTTGAAGTTTTCCTACAAAATTTCAAGGTGTTTTAATTTTGAACATAAAATCTCACTCTTCTTAGATCTAAGAAATTCTTTATGAATATTTTGGGTCACGATCTCATGAAATTCTCTTGAACTTATAAAATGTTATGGCTTGTCTACAAGGTAGAAGTTGACTTGGGGGTTGAGTGGATGGACCAAGCTAGACATCGTCAGAGTCTAGTGATGGGCAGGGCAGTTGTTCATATATATAGAGAGGCAACCCCAGAGGCCACACCTTAGGGTTTAAGTTAACTATATTTGTATTGGAGTCTTAACTTAAAATTTGTAATTTGATATTGATATCAAAGTTGTAAGAACTTACCACTCGTTTGGCATGAGTTTTAATAATGATTAGATTTTGAAATTTAAGTTGTTTAAGCATGTAATTAATGTAGAAGCACAAATTTCGTTAAGTTATTTAGGTTACTGTATCATCCGATACTCGAACCTGGGGATCGAGTCGGGTATAAGGTGTTATACCACTCATATATAACCTTTCTTATGTACGGTCCAATGCTCCAAATAACCATTCACCGACAATCATTTGTTTCCATTAAAGAAGCAGTCGATTCCAACTTAACTGAATCAGAATTGAAATCTAACTAATTACCAATTAACCACTAAAATTCCCATGTATTCCAATAAAGCCCACTGACTTACTATTTTAATTAATTTACTCCCAATTCCTCCTAAATTCCGAACTTTACTAGAAACCGGTGACATTCTTCTTTAAGTATACATAATAAATGTGTTCTTAATAATGATGTTGATACTAAGAGGAGTAAAATACAAAAGACTACCACTAGTTTTGAACTTGATTTCCTTCTTTTGCAACTGAGATTAGTGATTTAGACTTGATAAGGGAGTCTATTGTTCATGCATTTTTTGATAGATGAGGATCCAAAAAAAACCTATAATGAAGCTATAAAATCAATAGATGTATGTGTGTATTCTATGATGTTTGGTTTTGATTGTGTCATCATAAGTCTGTATGTGGATGACATGTTAATTTTCAGTACTCATATAGAAGCCATTAACAAAACAAAAAATTTCTTATCTATCGAGTTTGATATGACTGATTTGGGAGAGGTAGATGTAATATTAGGGGTTAAGGTTACTAAATCAAAAAAGGGATTTACTTTAAATTAATTTCACTGTATAGACAAAGTGTTAAAGAAGTTTAACAACTTTGATGTAATTCCTGTGAAAACTCCTTTCGATTCTAGCATACAACTAATAAAGAATAAAGGAAATAGCGTTTCTCAATTAGAGTATGCTAAAATTATTGGAAGCTTTATACTCTTGATGAACTACACTCGGCCTGATATTGCTTATACAGTAAGCAAACAAAGTAGATATACCCGTAATCTTAACAATGAGAATTGGAATGCTCTAAAGCGTTTGCATAATACCTTAAAGGTACTATAACTTGGGAGTTCGAATTAGTTGAATACCCTACAATTTTAGAAGAATATTGTGATGCAAAATGGGCAACTGATAATGATAAAGTTAGCTCTACAAGTGGGTATGTCTTTACTCTAAGTGGAGTAGCTAATACTTGAAAGTCTGCTAAACGAACGTGTATTGCTCACTCCACGATGGCATCAAAGTTTATAGCTCTGGACTTATTCAGGTAAGAGGCTGAGTGGCTTAGGAATCTACTTGCAAAGATTCCTTTATGGGAAAAATTGACACCTCTCGTATCTCTATTATGTAACTCACAAGCCACAATTTGCATTACTAAGAGAAAATCTTACAATGGTAAGAAATGACATATTCGAATAAGACATGATTCTATGAGATTTAATAAAGAATGAAGTACTTGCTTTGGAGTACGTGAGGTCTGAAAGGAACCTAGCTAATCCACTAACCAAAGGGTTAAGTTAGGAAAATGATTCTTGATTTGTTGAGGGGGATAGGTCTTAAGCCCGGTGGTTGAGGAATTCATGGTGGATATCCAACTTAGTTTTTGAAGTTTAATGTGGTCAAACGAAACCATGGAAAGACTCATAGTGTACATTTTTACCTATCCTTAGGCAAACAATGTACATGCATAAGGTTGAGTTCTGAGTCTTAATGAATTCATATCCCACGGTTTGAGTGTTCTTATTGACACAGACTTGATGAATTCATCGACATGTAAGGTTGATTTTCTTACTCTTAATGAGTTCATATCCTAGAGTTTGGGTGGTCCTATTGAGACAGACCTGATGAATTCACCGAACATAAATTTGAAAGGATGAGCTTAACAAATGTTGTTAATGATTTCATAGTTATAATTCGAGTGGTATATATTGAGATCAACTTGATGAAATGGCCTATGTAAGTGTGAAGAACTAGCCACCTTTAATGAAAGATATTGGGCAGTCTTTCTAGAGCACTTACAAGCAACCTGAAGTATATTGGCTAGAAATTGTTGATTTATCGTGGAACATCAATTGGATTTGAGATTAGTCGTGTGCCATGAGCTAACCCAATATTAAAAATTTCAACATTCGTTCACTTGTTAAATAGAAGAATCACTCATTTCACTACGTTCTAATTCAAATCCACAACATACAAGTACTTAAGTAGTTATCGCTGTTGCTCCTCACGTTTTACCTTTTTCTCATGTTTACAAAAAATTTCAATTCTTTTGCATTAGTGGGGAATGTTGGTAATGAAAAGTAGGTAATCCTAAGAGGGTTTAAATATAGTCTTTCCTCTTACCCTCATTGAGTAATTGTGGGCTAAGGCACAACGCAAGCATGTCGCCGCCGCTTGACCCGTGTTCGTGTCCGTGTTGTTGTCGGTTTTTGAATAAAATTTATGTTCCTTTTATCAAAAATATTTTTTTTAGTTGTAGAAAATCTTTTTCCTGCTGTGAAATATTCTCAGTTGAGGAAAATCCTCTACAATTTTTGGAAACTGACAATACTATTTTACCATTGGAACCACTAAAATATATAGACTTTTTCAGCACCTTTTGAACACTAATTCATACAATTTCTAAGTAATTTTTGTCAAATTTTACACTTTAATTATAAAATAATTAGTTTGAAATTAATTTATAAAACATTTTGAGTTTATTTATTTTTATAATTTTTCATAATTTGGGTTATTTTTGGCAATCTTGCACAAAAAGGTAAAAAATCAGCTCGGTAGTCACCTTGAAAGAATTAATTGATGAGGCACATTGGGAGCTCAAGATGATTAATTAAAAACCATGAAGGATTTAAATTTATGCCCTTGGACTTCCACAAATCAGATGGCCCAATTAAATTTTTATTGAAGAAAAACAAGCAACTTGAAGTAGAGAAAAGGGCCTAAATTGAGCAAATAAATAAGGAGGATAGACAATCCCAAAAGAGCAGCCCAAACCATCCTTTTGAGTTGACCCAATCAGCTAAATTTTGCTGATTTTAACACTTAATACCTTGAACTATTCCTAAACGCGTTCAAACCTCTCCTCTTTCTCTGCATCTATTTTTTAGCCACAAGCTAAAAATAGAAAAACCAATTCAACCTTTCCGTCCTCCTAGCATGGCCGGCCATAAGGAGGGGGATTTGGTGATATTTTTAGCTAATGCATGTTGCCATCTCCCACTATAAATACCTTTACTCACCTCATTGCTTTTCATCAACTCATTCATCCACACATCTCTTCATTCATTTCCCTCTTTCACTCTCTTTGCCTTTTACAATTTTCATTCTTCCCTTGTCGATTTCCCCTCTTGAAAAGGAGCAAGCACGCCTCTTGGAGCAGAAGTAATAAAGTATTTTTGAAGGCATTGGTTCGACAGAACAAGCAGAGAAGAGGAGGAGAGCACTAGTCTGGCTTCGGAAAATCACTAGGATTTGTTTTCTAGTTCCCTTCTCTTAATCTGTTTTTTTTAGTTTATGTTGTGATCATGAATATAAATACTTGTTGTGTCGATGTTCTTAAATTAATTTAAATGACTTAAATTTCATTCGTGTTAGATTAATTGTATTATATCCACTTAATTTGTTAAAATCATGTGTGTTGTTATAGGCCTTGGTAGTTTGTTCAATTCAATAATATCATGTCTATATTATGCTTGCATTTTAATTGTAACGTGACGAAAGAATTAATTATTAATCAAATTGAAATTATAATTAATTGACACAATATTCAATTGGTACATGTTTAATCTTCTAAGGTACTTGAGGGTTAAATTAGAAATGATATTAAACAATACTTTAGCCTTACATAACTTGTAAGATTATCGTGATTAAATTGTTCCAATATAGGAATATATTGTTACCTCACTTTATCTTATACTCGCTTATGAAAATTGATTAATTGTTCAGCTTGACACAGAAATATGTTTAAGAGATTAATTGATTTAGTAAATATGTATGTGCATTAGTTAGCAGAAGACAAAGTTGCCATAAAATTATTCATAGCAACATAAACATAGTTTCACTAATTCTAAGTTAAGGAATAAAATTAATCTAACACACCTATGCCATATTGCTTGAACCTTTATTTAGAAATCGTGCATTAAAATTTTACTTTTTCTTTTAGTTAAATATTTAGTTAATTTTTAGGTTTTAGATCACCTCTTACAAATCATTATATTTTTCCTCCGCCAAATTGCTTAAACTTGTTCATAAATATTTTCTTGCACAATTCCTTTGGGTACGATAACCCGACATTCTTGTCACTTTATTACTTGATACAATTGTGTACACTTGCACATTTCCATCATTCCAAGTTTTTGGCATCATTCCTGGGGATTATTTTAAAAGACGTTATTTGTGAAATTGTTAATTTTGCATTTTGGTCTATTTTTGTTTTTAATTTTAATTTGAATATTTTTCTGTGATTTTTTTAGATCTTTACGAGTATCGATTAAATCATCAACTTACTCCCCGTAGATTCTGAAAATAAAAGGACATTTTGACAAAGGAGAAGACAAGAAAATCGAAGAAGGATCGAAGAGATGAACTTTTGAAAACCAAAACCAAGGAAATGGAGCGAATCATGCTCAAAATCCTATCCTTAATTCTAATAATAGGGATAGAGCCTTAAGATAGTATGTCGTGCCACTATTTAATGAGCTTAATCTGGGTATTAAGATACCTAAGATCAAGGCGCAACAATTCAAGCTGAAGCCAGTTATGTTCCAGATGCTTCAGACAGTGGGCCAATTCAATGGGATGCCAAATGAAGATCCTCACCTTCACCTTAGATTATTTATGAAGGTGAGTGATTCCTTCAAGTTAGTCAGAGTACTTGAAGATGCACTGAGATTAAAGTTGTTCCCATATTCATTAAGGGACAGAGCTCGAGTTTGGTTGAACTCATTACCACCAGATTCCATCACTACATGGCAAGAGTTAGTAAAATGCTTCCTTATGAAATATTTCCCACCTAGAAAGAATGCTAAGTTGCGAAATGAAATCACTATTACGAAAATTCTAAGTTGCGAAATGACGAGTCCTTGTATAAGGTGTGGGAAAAATTTAAAGAACTATTACGAAAATGCCCTCATCATGGAATCTCATATTACATCCAATTAGAGTCTTTCTATAACAATCTCAATCCTCATATAAGGGTTGTAGTAGATGCTTCTGCCAATGGTGTTCTTCTTTCTAATTCTTATAATGAAGCTTATAAAATTATTGAGAGAATTGCTAGTAACAATTACCATTGCCTAACTAATCGAGCAACTTTAAGATGAGTCGTAGGAGTACATGAAGTGGATGCCCTCAATTCACTTGCAGCTCAGGTATCTTCGATATCCTCAATGCTTAAAAATTTTACTATAGATGGGTTTAACAATGTTGCAGCTCAACCACCTAACCAATTCGAGTGTATAGCCTGTGTTTATTGTAGGGAAGGGCACTTATTCGAAGATTTCTCATCAAACCTAGAATCTGTGTATTACATCGATAACTAGAACCAGAACCAAGGTAGGCAAGGACTGCAATTTCTCATCTTAGCGAAACTACCTAAATTTCTCTTAGAGTAATCAAGGGGTTGGACCTAGTAACACTTACACACAACCTATACTAACCCAGCGACCACCTCTAGATGTGCTAACGTTCTGAGTGTGAATATTGTAGTAAAAGGTATATATAAAAGAGGTGATGCCCGCAAGTATACGGGTCAGGTTATAATATAGTTACAATGGAGTAGGTGAGTACTCCAACGATCATACCTAAAGAAGACTAGTACTAGATCAATTTCAACCTAAACACCAAAAGATCTAATTAGTACTTGAAATAGGTTATATTACAAAAAATATAAATAATAAGGATTTTTGGAGTTTTTATAATAATAGTAATAAGAAGAAGAAGAAGAAAAGCAAATAATAAACTTGATCAGATCTGAATATGGGTGATTAGATCACTTCGGTAATCTTCATAAACTATCACTTCAGGCTCCTCGTCAATCAACTAGTCGATATCATAGCAGGATCTTTCGATACATCCACTAGAATAACGAGCCAGCAAAGACTACTTATCTTCCGACCTCACAGTCCAAACCGACTGGAGGTTAAAGTGTTCACGGACAGGCCATACCAATTTTGGGTTAATTCCCTCGTTGATAACTTCCTAAGGTCGTCAAGCCTAAGGTTTAGGTTTTTCTTTTTCGGAACAGCTGATCCGTTGAGTAACCTTACAAAACAGTCAATCCATCATACCTCCAGTTGCTAATCCCTCATGGAGGGATTAGTTCCTCATGGTTTCCGTAAACAATATAAAATCGTTATAAAACATAACCACAATAAACGAATCGGAAGTATAAAGTTTAGAAAAATGCCTGATTTGTATTAAGAACAAGAGTGAATCCACAAAGTCTGATTGCATCCGCAAACCAGATTTCTTGAGATAAAACAAAGAAGAAATTGAAATAAATCTAAAACCTTAGAAAAGAGAAAAACTAAACTAAAATTAAAAAGAGATATTCTAAGCTAAGTAATTGGTGTCCATAACATGTGCCAAATGAGCCTATTTATAGAATTGAGGTGATCGTGGTCCTTAAACTGAGGTTAGCTATTGTTATTGAGCTTTAAGTTGGATTGTGTTGACCAAAATGCCCCCTGGCTCGTATTAATTCCCGTCCAAAGTTAATATCAAAACACATTAGGACCTATGTCGCAACAAAGAAGTTAGTATACACTTTTTTAGGATGTCTTCAGAGGTATGTCCCGATACCCTTAGGTTGTGTCGCGACATTGAAGGCAGTCTCAGAATTTCTCTATTATGATCCCTATATTGCGACATCGAATCCTCCATGTTGCAACATAGCGACCAATATCAGTTTAGCACAGCTTCTAATGGTTTCTTGAACACTCACAAGGTTCATTAGCTCATCCTTAGGCCTCATTCGAACCCTAAGGTCAATAAAAGAATCAATTTGCACATTTTATTGAATTTAATTAAACTTAATAAAACATAATTAAAACTTAATGATAATGCTTAGTTTCAAGCTCATAAAGTGCAAAAATTAGCTTAATCTACTACAACAAATTACGATAGATCACCCAGCCACCTGGATTTACCCAATAAGTTTAGAAACCACCACAAGCCGAACCTTCCAATAGCCTAGAGAACCTATTGAAGGCATATTCGGCAAAGAATGGCGCCACTTTAAGGAATTTGGAGAATCAAGTAGGTTAACTTGCTACTGATCTGAGGAACAGACCACAAGGTGTTTTGCCTAGTGATATAGAAAATCCAAGAAATCTAGGGAAGGAGTATTGTAAAGCATTGACTCTAAGAAGCGGAAAGATGATAGAGCCTAGCATTGTCGAAGTTGAAGAGGAGCCAACTGACGCTCAAGATAAAGTGGAAGTTCAACCAAGTGTTGAAAATTCAACTTCACCAAAACCAGAATATGTAAATTCTAATAAGGTAACTTCTAAACTAGTCAATTTTGATAAACTAACATCTTTGTTAGATGTAAAAGTATCGCAACAGATAAATTTTCCAGTGCAAGTAAAAAATTCTCCACCACCCTACCCTAAAAGACTTTAGAAGCAGAAATAGGAAGTCCAGTTCAAGAAGTTCCTAGACGTACTTAGGCAACTTCACATCAACATTCCGTTGGTAAAAGCTCTTAAGTATATGTCAAACTACGTCAAATTCATGAAGGATATCATGCCCAAGAAACAGAGACTTGGAGAATTTCAGACGGTACCTTTGACAAAGAAGTACAGTGCATTCCTACAAGATAAGCTACCCCTAAAATTAAAGGATCCAAGATATTTTACCATACCCTACAATATCGGGGCAACATATTGTGATAAGGTGTTGTGTGACTTAGGGGCAAGCATCAACTTGATGCCAATGTCTGTGTTCCAGAAATTGGGGATAAGGGAAGTTAGACCAACTACAGTTACACTTCAGTTAGTAGATTGATCCTTAACACATCTAGAAGGAAAAATCGAGGATGTATTGGTACATGTGGAAAATTTTATTTTTCTTGTTGACTTTGTTGTTTTAGACTTTGAATTAGGTAAGGAGGTGTCAATCATCTTAGGAAGGCCTTTCCTAGCAACTAGAAGGACTTTGATTGATGTGCAGAAGAGTGATCTTACCATGCGTGATCAGGAAAACCATGTAACATTTAATGTATTTAAATCCAGGCGATTTCCTAACGCAATTGATGAGTGTTCTGCAGTGACTGGGTTAGAGGAATTAGTTGTAGAATGGGAACTCAGTTCAACTGATAACCCATTAGGACGAGTTTTAATGTTAGACCCCCCAAGTGATGAGGAAGGGAATGAATATTTAGCTTTGCTGAAAGGTAACTCAAAAGGATTCACTTTAAAAGTTTGGTTCGAGCCATTAGATTTGTCATCCTATGAGTACAAGCAATCCAAACCATCAATAGAAAAACCATCCAAGTTAGACTTAAAGGTTGTGAAAATGCATGTGAAGGATATCAAGTGGACTATTTTAGATATTTGAGGTATTTATCCTTCTCCGTGCACTCACAAGTTATTACTAGAAGAAACTGAAAAGGTGTCTATAGAGGGATAAAAGAGCTTGATTCAATCTCGAATATTTGATCTCAGGAAACCAAATCTCAATGGTTAAAAGTGGGGATCATTTATCCCATCTATGACAATTTTTGGATGGACCCTATTCAATATGCACAGAAGGAAGGAGGTATCACGATTGTAGAAAATGGAAATAGCAAGTTGATTCCAGCAATGATGGTTACTTATTGGCGAATCTTTGCAAATTACAAGAAGCTAAAGAAGGCTACCAGGAAAGATTATTTCTTGCTTCTTTTCCTGGATCTAATACTTAACATAATTGTTGGGCAAGATTATTCCTTGTTTCTAGATGGGTATGATTGCTATGACAAATGATCATTAGACACCTCTTTGGTCAGTGACAATCCCCAATAACATTAAGGGAGTTCTCTTTCTCTGTCATTATTTTATATTGTTAGTTTTGTTTTTTTTTTTTTGAATAAATTCTGTTAAAATAAATTGTCTAGGAGATTGAAATTTAAGTAGGATCGCTTGTGACTCCTCCAGTTTTCCTGGAAATTGAATTTAACATGACTTTCCGAGAAAATATTTCCTAAATGGCAAAATAACTTTTAATTTGTTTAATAAAAAGGTCAATTTTGATCCAAGTTTTAGTTTTCTATTGTATTTTCAAATTATTTTCTAGTTGAGGTACTTAATTGAATTGTTTTCAATAATTAATTTTATTTTCTGTAAATATTTTAAACAACTAAAATAAGTTTTTTTTTAATTTTTAATTGGCCTAAAGGTGTAAAACACCCTCAAACTTTTTCAAAGAAAAGCCACTAAGCCCCTCCTCTTTTTCTTTTTTTGTACTTAATTGAGTACTTGAACTTTCAAAATGCATAAAAAAAAGGCCCTCAAACTTCTTCTTCAAAAAAAAAGCAATTAAGCCCTGCTTTTTTCACTCAATTGAGTACTTAAACTTTCAAAATACATCAAAAAGACCCTCAAAATTTTTTAAAAAATCAATTAAGCCCCTGCTCTTATTAAAAATTAGAAAAAAATTATAAAAAATTTTAAATTTTAGAAAAAATATTAAATTTTAATAAAAATATAAAAAAAAATTTGTTAAAAATTAGAAATTTTTTTATAAAAACTGTAAAAAATTAAAAAAATTTGTAAAATTTTATAAAAATCATAAAAAATTAACGACCCTAGTTTTTTTTCAATTAAATTCACCACGTGTCACAAAACAACGTGACATGTGGCGAAAATGATAAAAAAATCAATAAAAGTTATAGAAAAATTATAAAATACTTCTTTTGGTACGATAATTTTTATAAATTTTTTTACAAAATTTATATTTCTTTACATTTTGTATAATTTTCTTACGATTGTATAAAATTTTAAATTTTTTTAATTTTTTTAAATTTCTATATATTTTTTATAATTTTTTATGATTTTTATAAAATTTTACAATTTTTTTATATTTTTTACAATTTTTATATTTTTTCTAATTTTTAATATTTTAAATTTTTATTAAAATTTAATAATATTTATAGCTTTTATTTATTTTAATTTTTATAAAAAAATTCTAATTTTTAATAAAAGTAAGGGCTTAATTGCTTTTTAAAAAAATTTGAGGGCTTTTTGCACCTTAAGCCTTTTTAATTTTAATAAATAAGATAATAACAAATAATATATTAATGTTTTTATATTATATATTAATTGTTATTAACTTTATATAGCATCAGAAGTAGTAATATTTTATTTTACTTAAGAGTTTGAGTTAAACACCCTCCTACTTACACTTTAAATACTACTATCTTTATTCCCTTCCCATTCATTGCCTCCACCGCTGACCGCTCTCCATAAAACCGCAACTATCATCGGTCTCACCCTTTTCGTTTCCTTTCCATCGCCGCATATCATCTACCCTAACTCCCCAACCATCAACGGCCATAGCTACTAACACCATTGCACCGCACGTCCCTTGCTGCTAGCAACAGTAGTTGCGTGCCCCAGCAGTGACCAGTAGTAGTTGCATGCCCTTGCTCCCCTCACACCAAGCCGCCACACATTATATATCCACTGACCAAATTGTTAATTAATCACCTTCCAACCTTAAGCTGATGCCATTTTCTTCACTCTAATATTATTTTATTGAGTTCTTATTTTTATAAAGGTGGTTGAATCATGCCTCGTAAAAGAACTCGTGCCTCTGTCCAAGACGAAGAATCACAAAACAAATTTTATTATGAAGAAGCTAAGGCAAGATATAAGAGCATATTTAAGAAAAAAACAAATACTTCTAGAGAAATATTTTACTTTGGGAAAAAGTAACTACACTAATTTCATGACAAGTATTCAATAAGTTACTTAAGGTCTAAAGTGGGGAGCGTTTTGTGATAAAAGGCCAAATTCAGGTGATGAGATAGTTCGGGAATTTTATGCGAATTTGACCTCAAGTGCTTTAACAAAAGTTTCCATCCGAGGAATTAAGGTACCTCAAAATCCGAGTTCCATTATTGAATTTTATGATTTACCTGATTTCAAAGACAATGAATATTCTTTCTTAATGGAAAATATTGAGGCAGAGAAATTGCAAGAAACCCTACAAGAACTCACAATTTTGGGTTCTAAATGGACTGTGTCAAAACACGTGACTCATACTTGTTATAGAGAATATTTGACCCCATTAGTGAAAGTATGGTTTTGTTTTGTTCTATTTAGTTTAACGCCTATTTCACATGGGACTACAATTTTAGTAAAACAAATGATCTTGCTATACTCAATTATGACAACAAAGACCATTAATGTGTCATCTTAAAAGGAATTCAAAATCGTGCCGCAAGACGTCCTAGTCTAGCCTATTTCCCTTTTACGGTAATAGTTTTATGCTTGAAGGCTAGTATTCGTGCAAACGTAAAGAAGACATGACAAAATCTAGGTACAATCACCGATTGGGACATTTTCTGAGTAGTAGGAAATTCTATTTTTCAAAAGCAAGTTGAACCGATTGATGACACCGAAGAAGAGGAAATTCCTATAGAATCAGAACCAATGCAACCAGTTGAAATTCCTGACTTGGCAGAGCCAACTGAATCAATTTTTGAACTTGACATGGCTACCCCAACATTTAGAACTCATTCACTTAGCCCAAATCTTCGAGATGAGCTGTCAAATTTGATGGATTTAATGCAACATATGCAGTGGCAACAACAAGCTTATTAGAGATACTAAAAAATATAGAATGACTCAATTAGAGATGCTTTTAATAAAATATTTTACAACTCTTTTTTTTTTTTGTGTTTGAATTTCCAAACTTTATATTCGATCCATGGACTCCAATGTCAAGTAAGGAACGAGGTGATTCAAGCAAAAACAAGGACGATGAAGCAAAAAATGGGTCAGATTTTGAGAGGTCTGTAAATAAATAAAAAAGGGGGGATCTTGTCTTTACTTTATTTTTCTTTTTTTGGATATTTTAAGTTTTTAGTTTAAAGCTTTCTTAGGATATTTCTATTTCTCGCATAATAAAACAAGAGGTTGAAATCATTAATAAAATTGAACAATTTGTAAAATAAAAAGTGTGACAATAGATATGTACATGTCTAGGATTGGATTTGTCTAGGAAAAGCTTGGCATTTAGGCAGTCAAACTTGACTCACCTCCTTCCTAGGATCTTACCTAGTATATAGTATCTATTCACTTCTATATTTCCGTTCCTTCTATATATTGTTTTTAACAATGGGAACATTGTTAGGGGGGACCAAAAATTGAAATTGTTTTTTTCATAATACGTTTTTCTTTTCCAATTATGATTATGTTATATTTTGCTCAAAAATTAAAATTTTTTTAATTATGCTAGACTTTAGTATAAATAAAGTTTTAGTATCTCAATAATTGAAATATTAGATGAATTATGACATAAATGTTACTCTTAATAAAGTATGTAAATTGAACCATGGAATTTTTAATTCCTTAGAAAAGTTAAGCATGCATGAAAGTTTAAGTCTCTAGAATTGACTTAGTAATTTCTTGAGGCGAAATCCTAGGAGACATGGAATTTTGAAAATGATTTAGGCAAACTTTTGTTTGGACCGTTGGAGCCTTTCAAGCCAACCTTAATGAATATTTATCCCTTGACACCCAACTTTGAGATTATATGACCTGATTTTATTCGAACCTTGCAATAATAAGTCATCCCTTCTCTCATAATTATCTTTAATTTGTCTCAAACACTAGACTCGATCTATCCAGAATATTCTCTGAAAATAAGTTTGGGGGAGTTGAGAAAAAGTATCAAATGCTCAAAAAAATTATAGTACATGCAGTAATATGCACGAGTGTGTAAAAGAAATAGAGCATATGTACTCAAAAAAATAGATGTACAAGGAGCATGTGTACTCAAGTGCAAAATTAGTTGATGAATTTGGATGTATTTACTCGGAAGGTCCAGTGCAAGCTAATTCTAGGGATTTTAGCTTAAAATTATCTATCTTTTACCTACCCATAGCCAAGCCACGTTACAAAATATTTAAAAGACCTATGGATTTAGATTACTGTGCTGACTACATTAGTGGAGAGAAATTGCTAAACTCAACTTATGAAGACATAATTAAACTTAGGGAATGTAGTTTAGTGTTAAATGAGAAAATAAAAGTTAATTGGTAAGAATTTAGCATATCTTTATTAAGAAAGCATTTAATCTACTCTTGTTATCATGATAATAATTGAGAATAATTCAAGCAATGTGTATACTTGAGTTGCATAATTTCAAAATTCTTATTCTCGAGCATAATTACAAAAAAGTCATAATTGTGGGAAATGATTTTTGAAGAACTTTTTCAAAAGTGATTCTCTTATATTTCTTTTGCAATTTGTACATTACTTGGGACGAGCAATGAATTAAGTTTGGGGTATGAAAACACTAAAATATATAGACTTTTCCAGCACCCTTTGAGCACAAATTCATGCATTTTCTAAGTAATTTATGTCAAATTTTATATTTTTATTATAAAATAATTAATTTGAGCTTAATTTATAAAACATTTTGATTTAGTTATTTTTGTAATATTTTTTTTCATAATTTGGGTTATTTTTGGCAGTTTTGCACAAAAGGTGAAAAATCAGCTCGGTAGTCACCTTGAAAGAATTAATTGACGAGGCACCTTAGGAGCTGAAGATGATGAATTAATAGCCATGAAAGAATAAAATTTATGCTCTTTGACTTCCTCGAATCAGATGGCCAAATTAAATTTTTACTGAAGAAAAACAAACAGCTTGAATTAGAGAAAAGAGCCTGAATTAAGTAAATAAAGAGGGAGGGTGGACAAGCCCAAAAGAGCAGCCTAAACCATCCCATCTAACTGACCCAATCAACCAAATTTGGCTGATTTTAGCACTTACAAATCAGTCCTTGAACTCTTCCTTAATGATGTTCAAACCTCTCCTCTTTTTGTGCATCTATTTTCTAGCCACAAGCTAAAAATAGCAAAATCAATTCAACCTCTCCTTCCACCTAGCATGGCTGGCCATAAGGAGGGGGATTTGGTACTATTTTTAGCTAATGCATGTTGTCATCTCCCACTATAAATACTGTAACACCCCTAACCCGTATCCTTCTCCAGAATAGGGTTATAGAGCATTACCGGAGTTTACAAATTAATTTTCAGACATTTCATTTCATCAAGCATTCATATTTATAACCAATCAAAATCAAAACATTTATGAGCTATCATTAACCAATTTAAATTATACAAGTCATTATAACCAGAATCAAATCATCCAAAATTATCAATAGAACCAATGGATAATGTGATATATCTCCAACAAGCTTCCAACCCAATCGAGTTTCCGATAATTATTTCAAAACATATAATAATTATACCTATTACCAATAATAATTCAATTCCAATAATAAAACACACATATATATAATATTCATTACCAAATAGCATTCACTTCTATTAAAATTATACAAAATATACTTCATACGAACTTATCAGGCTAAATTGCAGAAATAGCAAAATTCAGGGACATTTTGGAAAATTTCTATTTTTCTCGAATTTTCACCCAATCTTGATCTAAATTAATATTTCATTCAATTTACTAATTTAAATAATAAAACAATTCATTTCATGCAATTTGGTCACTTTTTGACATTTTTACAAATTTACCCTTAATGTTTCACATTTGTTCAATTTAGTCTCTGAACCTAAAACTGGTAAATTGGCCATTTTTAATGAAAACTCATGCTAGTTGAATAATCATATATTTTCCTCCTCCTCTCTTCCACATCCTTAATGTATATAACATGCTTATATGTAACATTATCTATAATTTCACCATTTATTTATATATTCATTCAAAGTTGTCCACTTGAGTAATAACCACTAAATTATTCATATCCTGAGCTACGGAACTCCAAATTAAGATCTGCTAATTTTTCCCAAAACTAGACTCACATATATTCTTACCATAAAATTTTAAGAATTTTTAGTTTAGCCAATAAGTACAGTTTATTCTTTAAAGTCATCCCTATTCTGCTGTCTAACAGTTTCGACCCTTCTTCACTAAAAATTAATTATCTCATCGTACGGGATTTGTATGATGTTCCCATTTGTTTATATTAAAAATAGACTCATTAAGTATTTTAATAATGTAAATTTTAACCCCTAATTATTTTTATGAAATTTTTGATGATTTTCCAAAGTCAGAACAGGGGAACCCGAATTCATTCTGACCTTATCTCACAAAATTCATTATATCTCATGATTTACAATTCCATTTCTTACACCGTTTCTTCTATAAGAAACTAGACTCAATAATATTTAATTACATATTTTTTTCATCCTCTAATTAGATTTCCATGATTTATGGTGATTTTTCAAAATTAACCTACTGTTGCTGTTCAAAACTGTTTTAGTGCAAAATGTTGATTACTAAATTTATAACACCCTTATTCCCTTTCTCTATAGAATTTCCCATCACTTTCTCTTATTTTTCTTCACTAACATATCAAGAACATAGAACCTTATATAATAAAATCCTACATTAACATCAATTTCATACTTTTTCAATAATATCAAACTTAAAAAATATATTGAAATCTTGATGTTCTTACCTTGCTCTATTGATTTCAATCTTTAGCTTGATTTTCTCTCTCCTCCAGCCTCTATTTCTTGAATCTAAGTGGATATTCTAGCTCCCCATATTCTCCTTATCAATTTTCTCTCTTGGTGATTATGGAAATTTCTTTGAATTCTAAGTGAAAATGGTGAATTTTTGGTAAAAAGGACCAAATTGTAAGGAAAAGAAATCTTTCTTTCTTTCTTCTTCTTCTCACGTTGGTGCATGGGAAAGATGATGAATTCTCTTCATCTTTCCCCCCTTTTATATTAATCATTTAATAATAAAATAATACTAAAAATCTTAATAAAATATTAATTAAATAACATTTATCTATTTAATTAATTAAAAATATCACAAACATCATCATTACCTTTTAGAATTCTCTCTCTCTAATTGACCATTTTGCCCTTTATAATCTTTTAAAATCCATCATTGAGTCATCATTTAATTTGGTAAAATTGCAATTTAGTCCCTCAAAATTCTTCACCTTTTTCAATTTGGTCCTAATCCATCCATTTTACTTAAAATATTTACACCATTGGTCCTTTAACTTTTTCATATTTACACTTTAACCCCTCAAATTTTGAGTATTTACTCTTGGGTAACAAAACTTTTCTCACTTTTGCGATTTAATCCTTTCTTGAACTAATATGTCATAATATACTTCCCAATGTTGACATAGCTCCAAAATTTCCCCTTTTTTTCACTTTATTTCCTTATTTATTATATCAAATATAATATCTTACTGTAAAAAATTTTTGGGTATTACAAATACCTCTCCTCACCTCTTCATTTTTCATCAACTCATTCATCCACACATCTCTTTATTCATTTCCCTCTTTCACTCTCTTTGCCTTTTCCAATTTTCTTTCTTCCCTTGTCGATCTCCCCTCTTGAGAAAGAGCTAGCACGCCCCTTGGAACATCAACAATCAAGTATTCGTCAAGGCCTTATATCGGTAGAACAAGCAAAGAAGAGGAGAAGCGCACTAGTCTGCCTTCGGAAAATCATGGGATTTATTTTCTAGTTCCCTTCTCTTAATCTTTTTTTAAGTTTATATTGTGATCATGAATATGAATACTTGTTGTGTTGATGTTCTTAAATTAATTAAAATGACTTAAATTTCATTCGTGTTAAATTAATTGCATTCTATCCACTTAATTTGTTAAAATCATGTTTGTGTTGTTATAGGCCTTGGTATTTTGTTGAATTAAATAAAATCATGGCTATGTTATGCTTGCATTTTAATTGTAAGGTAACAAAATAATTAATTATTAATTGGATAAAAATTCTAATTAATAGATACAATATTTAATTTGTGCATGCTTAATCTTTTAAGGTAGTTGATGGTTAAATTAGAAATAGTATTAAACAATACTTTAGTCTTGCATAAGTTGTAAGATTATCGTGATTAAATTGTTTCAAAATAGGAATATGTTGTTACCTCACTTTATCTTATACTTGCTTATGAAAATTGATTAATTGCTTGAATTGACATAGAAATATGTTTAAGAGATTAATTGATTTAGTAAGTATGTACGTGCATTAGTTAACAAAAGACAAAGTTGCCATAAAATTATTTAGAAATCGTGCATTAGAATTTTACTTTTTCTTTTAATTAAAAATTCTCTTTTAATTAAATACTTTGTTAATTTTTAGTTTTTAGAACACCTCTTACAAATCATTATATTTTTCCGCCACCAAATTGTTTAAACATGCATTTCATAATTATTTTCTTGCACAGTCCCTGTGGGTACGACAACTCTACATTCTTGTCACTTTATTACTTAATACGATTGTATACACTTGCACATTTTCAACGTTCCAACCATTTTGCCCCTTTATTAGCTCGCCTGTTTTTTGTTTAGAAAACTTTTCCAATCAGATTCCCAACCAAGTTTTCAACTTTAGTTTCAGTCTACTTTTCGGAATACTTTGAGAAGAGCAATGCTAGTTGTGTTTCACATATAAATATTGAAGTATTATGTTAACATTGAAGAATAACGTCTATTACACGATTACACCGATCAGGACAGATATGCTTTTGGGGTAGTGATTCTTATACGATATATTGATTATTTTATTTATTTACGCTCAATTAATTTATTCTGTTAGTATTAACTATTTCATTTTGCAGTAGCATATTTCAAAAAAAAAAAAAATCAAACTCTCATCTAGAGCGAGAGGTTTAATCATTAATTCATAACGACATATTACATTATACGCGAACATCAACAAGATATATGTATAAGGGCTAATCTTTATTCTCTAGTTTCTTACATGGCAATTTTATTTTATTGTAGTTTATATTGTCTGGCTTTCATCATGCCAACATCTCCACCATGTACATGCATGCATATCTAGAATTCCTCATATTGCTCTGCTTACCCAGACCTGTAAATAGAAATCATTAGCTTTACAACGAAAAAAAGAAGAAGAAAGAGAGATGAGGTGAATATTTTGATTGGGTTCCATGTATTGGAGAAAATAATAAAAAGCATTACCTTCTTCTTAAACCCATAATCATCGTCGTCGTTGTCACTCTCAGAGTCACTGCAGCTGTTATCACCCGAATTATTCCTTATCAGACCCTTAGCCGAGTGGTCGTAGCCAGCATGGTATCCACCTGTTCCGCCGTTGTACTGGTACTGCTCTTCCTTGGAATGGCTGTTATACTCGGCTTCAGTATATCCAAAGCCCATGTTTTTGGTAGGGCCGTAAGCTTGGTTCTTGACGAACCCGTTTCCATGTCCGGTGTGTTTGCCGCGAATGTGCGGCTGGGTACGCGCCATCCCATTCATCGCGTACTCCCCATACCCATTGCTCTCTTCATAACCGTAAGCCTCAGTTTTTTCGTAGTTTCCATGATTATCGAAACCATGGCCCATTCCGCCATTACTTTTCTGGTGTCTAGCGGCTGCGGTGGGGCCCCCATATCCATAAACACGACCTTCGCGTTTTCCGGGGCTACTAAAGCCATAGGATTGCATGTGGGCAGTTGCAGTATTGGAGTGGGAGCCGAAGCCATTCCGAGAAGGACCATGAACTTGAGTTTTGAACATTGGAGGTCCAGTTTGGGACTTGTAGGTGGCGTAAGATTGAGCATTCTCCTCATCCCAGGTTTCAGCCATCCCATAAGCTTTCTGGGGTTTGATCATCCTATGGGTGGGCTTGCGGATTTGGTTATAACATTCACTTTCGGTGTAAGCCACTGCATACCCATTCTGGCTTCCTTTGTATTTGTTGCTTCCCCAATCAGCGTAGTGTCCCATTGAGCTGTCACCGGTCAACCCCATTCTCACACTCTCTTCTAATCTGTTATTGCTTGATGATTAACTTCATTGGAGAAAATTATATATATAAGCGCATGGTAGATTGGATTCCTTCTGGTATGCACAATAACCAGAAAGTATGAAAAAAGTGAGATGGTGCCTTTCGGCAATCAAACACAGAACAAATTCCACATATATATGATAATTTTATATTTTCTTGATCATTGGCATCTTTCAAGTCCATCATATGTTCATCATGTGCAGCGGACGTATGATTGCATGTTGTTCTCTCAAAAGAATCTCTTTGCCAAGTTCAATCTCCAAGTTTCTGAATATATTCCTTTTATAACTTTAAATTTTGGTCCATTCTTTTGATGATTGAGTGGAGAAAATAATCATTAAATGCAAAAAGTATATTTCTTTTTCCACTACTTTCTTCCTTTTTTCTGGTATCCAATTTGGGATTGCAATATGATGAGTCGTGACATGTCATAAGTTTGTAAAAGTGGAATTGGTACTAATATGAAATGCTGATACTTTTTTGTTCTAGTTACCAAGATTTTGCATGAATATTAAGTTTAGTTTGGATGTACATAGGTTTAATTTCGATGAGATAATAAATAAATGGAGATGGTGAGATTAATTATTATAACGATGAGATTGGATATTGTAAGTAACAATGAGAATAGAAACTGTCGAAACCATCTTTTGAAAAATAAAAAATTTTAGTTTTTAGGTTGTCAACTTTTAAAAAAAAATTGGGAGTCGCCACCAATCTTTTATTAAGGTGTGATTGGGTCACCTAAAAATGACTTTGGTCTACAAATTTTAGAAAAACGGGTCCGGGAGTCGGTTACGTATGAGGAAGGATTAGCACCCTCATTACGCCCAAAAATTGGTACCTAGTTAATTGATTAATGTCTTAATGTCGAAAATTTAAGAAAAAATGTAATCTTTAAGAAACTTAAACGTTGTGTATTAAGACCTTTCTCTATTTAGAGAAGCAAAAATGCCACACCCAATACGTTAGGGCACAACATTCTAATTTCCTCCAAAATGAATTGGGCCAAAATACAAAGTGCGATAAAACTTCAAAAGAACATCCACTTATCCGAGATTTAAGAAATCACACCCAATACGTTAGGGCACGATTCCTTTAAAATCCCAAACTCGGAATATTTCCTTTATTATTTAAAAAAATCTTCATTTCGAGAAACCAATGCGTCACATCCAATACGTTAGGACACAACGTGTTGAATTCCCAATAATGAGTTCTTATTTATTTTTGATTAAAGAGGAATGCTCGATTGTTAGATTTAACGAAGAAAATCGAACCCAATACGTTAGAGCTCAATTTCCTTGAAAACCCTAATACAAGCATTCTCTCTATTTTGAAAAGTTTGAAATCAAGTTAAAAATGATGTAATGCTACATTAAATATACAATACAATAATAAATAGAAATAATACATACAAATAAAAACAAACAATGTCATGTAAAGCATCACATAAACGAGCAACATAATATAAATGATAATATAAATGAAAGCACAAATTAATAAACAAATAATAATAATAAAAAACAGCACCTAATATATTAATTGAAATTTAAAGACATTCACTTAACTTACATATGAAATTTTGGGTTAAAATTCTTATAAACAAAATATAACATATTTGCAAACATAAGAAAAAAAAGTATGTAAAAAAACATCTATTCGCATATTTTTAAAAAAAATATTTATATATATATAAATATAAAAACAATGGTCAAAAATACTAATATATATATACATATATATATATATATACGAGAAGAGGCATGCATGTATAAATTATAAAAATAATCACATAAAAAAATAATTACATTATGTTAAAACAAAATATGCATATGTATTATATATATCAAAACAAATTAATATATATAAAATATATAAAAACTAAAATTAAAAAATAAAGAAAATAAAAAAAGGGTTAATTTGAATTGTAAATAAAAATTTTTAGGCAAATCTGTAAATAGATGGAGACTGAGGGACCAAATTGAACGCGCATATTACGTAGAGGGACCAGAAAGGAAAATTTCCCTATTTCCCTAAACGGCGTCGTTCCATCAGGATTGAATTGGAATTTAAAATAAATAAAAGGCCTAATTTTTAAGAAATATAAACTTAATTGCAAAAATGTTAAAAGGCGGAGGGGCTAAAAGCGAAATTTTCCCCTCCGCATAAAAACACGCGGATCCTGGGTCCAGGTCAGGTCGACACGTGGATCCTCCCCTCAAAACGGCGCCGTTTTCAATTAGCTATTTAAGCCAAAATAAAACCAAAAAATTTATTTCAAAAACATTTAAAAAAAACAAAAACACCTTTTAAAAATTCTCTCAACCTGTCTGTCCTCCGGCCACGGGCTGATCATTGGACAGTCAACGGCCACTACGCCGGCCGCCGATCTCCGGCGCCGGCACCACCGTCTGCGGTGGCCGGGAAAAGGAAAAAAAATCCTCTTTAGCCTTCTCAACCTCCTTTACCCAAATATGGGCCTAAATCTCGTGAAATATTAACGAAAGAACCCCTAAAAGCACTAAAACCTTTCGGCTTCCGGTCGTCTTTCATCGGAGACGACAACCTCCATCATTCACGGCGTTCTGGGCTTCGAAACACAGGTTGTGTCTTCCCTTTTCCCTATTTACTTTATTCGTATGTATATAATGGTAAAAAAACAATAGAAAATAAATAAATAAAAATTACAAATAACAACCTTTTGATTCGATTTTGTTCTCTATATTACGAAAGTAATAGCTTTTTTATTTCTGGTTTCGAAAATCCGGCCCCCTGTTACAGTGTATTCAGGGCTATTTTATAGCCATAATAATAAAAATGAAAATGAGGAAATAAATCTGTCATATTGATTTGATTTGATCTTGATTCCTTGATTTTTCTTTCCTTCTTTGTGTTTGCAGGCAATTGCATGGAGATTCGGCCTTTGGCGATGGTTGCGGCGCTATTGAAACCCTAGGGTTTCTGTCTGTAATTTGGGTCACCGTAGATTGGGCCCTTATTTGATTTATTAATTGGGCCATACGGGTCTGCTTGTAAATGGACTGTTTCTTTTGGGGCCCTTTTCTTACCCGGGCAAAATCCGTTATTACAAAAACAATCATGAAGTATGTGTTTAGATTCAAACACAGTTGTATAGTGAGATGAGAATAAAAAATAACTATTAAGTACATTAGATTAAAATTTTTTTATAAATTATTTATATATTAAAGATAATTAAAATTTTTAATATATAATACATATCTTTATTAAATAATTATATTATTTTTTAAGAAATTATATTATTAAATATTTTCTATCAATAAATAATTTTAATACTTTTATAAAACATAACAGAGTAAAAAAGTAGTTATTCAAAAAATATCTTAATAAAAATAAATGAATAAAGTTAAATTTTAAAGGTTAATAAAATAGAAAAGTAAAATATTGACTATTATTTGAAATAAATTAATTAACAATAAATATTATAATTTATTATTAAAATAAATAAATTAAAAAACTATTATCGATAAAAAGAAGCATAATATAACAGTAAAATAGACAAATAAAAGATAGAATAAAAAGGTTAACGATTATAAAAATAAGGTTATAATAGGTACAAAAAAATTCACTGGCCCTGAGAGTAATTTTCACTAAACCAAAAGGATACAGTAAAAAGTGAGAGGTATGGTGAGTTCAACGTATTACACTGTTGGTTATCCAAACAGCAGTTGAAGCACGTTTGGCACTAGAGGCGAAATTAGGGGTTATAGAGTCCGGATCCTCTTAAAATAATTTTTTTTATTCAGGCTATTTGAAATTTTTAAAAATTTAAATTAATAAAAGTAAAATCACACTTTAGTCTATTAAAAATGATAAAATTTTATTTTTATTTTTCAAAAATTATAAAAATATAAATTATTAAAATAATAAAATTAAATTTTTATTATTATGAAAATTACAATTTAATTTCTACTCCTAAAAAAATTTCCAAAGCTCCAATTAGGCTTTTAACTACACCTCACTGGAGTTAAAAGCAATTCCTTACTTCATCCTGAATTCAATCACCATGGTGGGTATTTCTGACAAAATTCTCTAGTCTTAATTACGGCTGAATCCATTTGCTTTTTCATTATGGTTGTTAAGACGTTGAAACATGAATTACTTGGAATTCATAATTGGTATGAATTGGGAGCAGCAGCAATAAATATGAACCAGTGCAGTGGTTGGCGGAAGCATTAGCTGCTGTCACTGCTGGATGGAAGAAGGGTTGGCAGAGAGTAATGAGTGAGGCATCTCATGCATCGGCTAAACATACCTTTCGGATTGATCAAGACTTGTATTGGCTCCTAGAAATCCGGATTTTATTTTATCCATCAAATTGTTATTATTACTTTTGAAGCATATGTAAAAATAAACAAGTTAAAAGTTAAAATGATTCATTCCTATAAAAGGCAACCAACAAAGGAGAATGCCCACCCTATATAAAAGGAAACATGAAGGGTTGGCAACGAACAAATGAGCACACCACAAGACGTGAAAAATGGGGAATCTGGTCATCAAAAAGCATCAAGGCCAACCAAACAAAAGTGTTGATGGCAAAGGAAGGAGGAAGCTGGACATACTAAGAGGCTGTCAGCCAATGGAACACGTACAGCTGCACCAATACGTTGATTCCTGGAAAATGCCCAGAGGCCAACCACATCCTACTCAATTTTGCAATCTGAGAAACAATCACGGCCGCGCAACAGTGGAAGCAACCCCTACAGAGTTAGGCCCAACAGCAGACTTAATTCTAATATATATGTATATGGGAAGGATAATGAAAAACTTAAAATTAATTTATGGTTGAGATTAAAATTTAGAATAAACTTTTCTATCTTTCCTTCTTTTTTTTTTTTTTGGTTAAAGAAGAAAATACCGTATCTTTCCTATTTTTCATTCAAGGTAAAATATTAAAACTTTTGTTTTCCTTTCTGACAAATACGAACTTTCCTTATCATCAATGCAATTTTATTTTTCCCTTTATTGTTCCATTAAAATAGATGAAAGATTCATACAAAAAGATTGGACATCATTAAGAAGTGGTTTGAGAAGGAATTTACAAGTTCAATTTTTTTGCAAATAAATTCATTCTTTGGTTTCATCTGGGTTATAATCCAATTTCTAATAACTTGGTTTGAGAGATAAAACTTTTAAAAAGCAAAATCTTGTAAAGCTTAATTAAACAAGTTACAATCAGCAAAGTATTTTTTTTCATAAGATCTTTCTTAGACCATGAGCTAGGCTGATATACACCAATGCAAGTAATGCCATTTTGGCATTAGCTTCAAATTCCACTCATTTAGAATGAACTTATTGGTTGCCACTTGCCAAAAATTGGACTAGTTATTGTGTTGATGTTTTGGAGATATTATAGTCCATCTATGAAAATCAATCTATGACTATTGAAGACTGGATTGGATTCAATTCGATTGAATCAAAACAACCTTTTTTGTGTGGAGAATTTGTTGGGATTAAGATGTTTTTGTAAGACCATATCTTCATTACACTATGATTCTATTAGTTGTTATGCAATTTCTATTTTCAAGGAGTTGTTTTGTATTCATTTAGTTTTTCAATGTTAGCAAGCTAAAATCAATATGCTTTGGATGCTTTGGATGTTAGCAACCTTTTTCGAGGAGAGCACTTTGTTCTATTCATTGAGGAACATTTGAGAGAGTACAACTTGAAATTGTAAACTATTAGAGTTTACAATCTAAATTCTCAAGGGAGAATTTAGATATGAGTGTTCTAGTCTTTAGGTACAAAAGTGAGATATTTATACTTAGGGAGTGATAGAGTATGATTCACTTGTATTGATAATTAAAGACCGTGAATTAATCGTTGAGCTAGGCTCCATAGACATAGGAAAATCGAGCAGTGCAAACAAACCTTTATGTTCTTTATGTTTTTGTTTGCTTAGTTTATTATAGTGCTAAGCCGTAGTAGCCATTGCAGTCAAGCAGTTCCATTCATTCAACAATCAGCAACTCTAAGTGATAAAAATTGATAATAGAGGTTAAAACTTAACATGTTTAGTGATTATTGCTAGTGTTGCTGGTTGTTAAAAATGGAAGGATCTTCAATTACCCATCCTCTTATGTTAGAAAGTGTAATTATCTCTATTGGAAGGCTAGGATGAATGCCTATATCAAGCTATTGATGAGAGTGTTGGATTTGGTGCCCTAAGTGTAGTATATTCATTTGTAAACTTGTAATTTTTTTGAATAGATTGCTTAATAAAATAATTCATGAATTACATTAATATACTTTGTATAATGTTCTTATGTGGTTTTTGCATGCAAAGCAATATAGAAGCAAATATGGGCTCACTGGTTTTCTAATATTTAAACTAATGTTAAGTAGTATTACATGGTGAGATAATAATACAGAAAGAAAACTTATATTAGTAGACAAACCTAAACATGTCCTTGGTCTAATCAGAAATGAACAAATCAATTGAAAGACTAATATGTCGTCTACCAAGTCCAATTGGGGAGATGTCTTGTCTTGGGCATTGGAGCGGATGACTCCTAGAAAATAGAAACATAGATGTAACTGGCTGGACTGACAGTACATTGGACTGGACCAAAGTAGAATAGATCTTGAATCCGTTTATGGATTTATTCACTTGTGACACTCATAGTGTGGCATCCTAAATGTTGAGTGGATAATGGACTATGTATGCGTGAGTCGTACACTTTGATATAAGTAAAAGCCCGAGTTCGAATAGATAATGATCTAAAAGTTGGCGCATTGGGTGTACGACTTTTACAGTATGTAATGCCATTCACAACAGTAAAATTCATAGCCCGAGACATGGGTAAATGATATCCTCTCATTGGCATTACATGGTTGATGAAAAGTAAATGTGGCCACGGGTCGTTCATCTTTGTGATGAATGACTTGATTACTATTTTATAGTAATTGACTTTTCATGAAGGAAGATGCAAAATTTATCCCAAAGAGATTAAGGATATCCTATGAGGGTAACAGGCTTATGAAAAGATCATTCGACGAGCACTGATTGAGTTGCTTTTGTAATGGTATGTCGTTAGGGAGAGCTCAGTCATGATACTATAGTGGAATGAGTTTGACTGAGCTCGTGACTAATTGAGTTTAAATTAATAAGCGAAAAGCTAGAACTTAATTATAAATTATTTGAGCCCTAATTACATATGTCCAATCGACTCCTTCACTAGCTCGTTGAAACCAAAAATGAACCACATGTTCAATCAAATGAACAAAAATAGATAAAAATGATAAAGCTAGAGAAATGGTAACCATTCAGAAATGGATGTGGTTGTCTCACTAAGAATGGAATGACCTAAGAATTAATTTATGGTTTTTTGAATTATTATTTAAATGATTAAATAATTAAAGTTTGAAAATGAAATTAAACTAATTGGTCATTGTGAATACATTGAATGTAGAAAAATTAAATATGTTTTCTCATATATTCTTTTACGGTACAGTTGTCATAATTTTAACAGAATTAGAATTGAGTTGAGAAAATTATTTAATTAGAAAGTTAATTTATTTAAATTAATTTAATAAATAGTCTATTTTGAGAAATAAAAAAAACATGTACTGAGTTGGATTAAATTATAGAGTGTTGGTTTAAAAGTCCAGGAAACATGTATAATTAAACCAAATATAGCAGAGGATCAAATCCCCACCACAATACATATGAGGAGCAAGTAGGGGTCATAGCAGGGCGTAACATTATTGATATTTTCATTGTGGCAGAAGAGGTAATTCACTCTATGATGAGCAAGCAGAATAATAGAAAATGGATGGCAGTGAAGATTGATTTGGAGAAGGCCTATGATCGTGTTCACTAAGAATTTATTGACGGTTCTCTTAAAATTGCAAGTAATCCTGATCTCTTGAGAAATGTTATTATGTCTACTATCTCTATTTCCACTATGCAAATATTTTGGAATGGTGTACTGTCCCCGAAGTTCAGATCGACCAGGGGTATTAGTCAGGGGTGTCCGTTATCCCCGTATTTATTTGTTCTGTGTATGGAATGGCTGGGACACAACAAACACTTGGCAATTTAAGGTGGGAAGTGGTAGTCTATGTTGGGAAATGTGCTCATATTGTAGTAAACATGTAACTGTTTTCTATTTATTTGAACGACGAATAAATAAATAAAGTTAATTTCACATTTCACTATTATGTCTTTTGTATTTATGTCTTTTATATTTTGTATGAATAGCGAAATTGTGACAAGAAAATATTAGCTCATTGATTCTTTAAAGTTCAAACTGAAGATAAGTGCCATTGTAAAGAACTTTTACATTGCAAGAAAGACAACTTACTTCAATAGATAATCTAAATGAGTCTGTAATCCCGTAAAAGGATCAAAGTGAGCATTTGATTCAAATATTGAGGAGGATTATTATGTCGTCTACAATTCCAATTAGAGAGATGACTAGTCTTCGTTATTGGAGCAGTTGGCTCTACGAGTAGAGACTCAGGTGTATTTATTTATAGAATGATACATTGGACTAAACTTAAGATGAATTAATCCTGAATCTGTTTGTGAATTAATTCACTTCTGACGTTCATGGTGTGATTTACCTAAATCCTGAGTAGTGCTTTGATATAAGTAGAGGCTTATCCTCTAAAGATGATCGAGCCTATAGCCAGTATGTTGGGTACATGACTTGTGTATGGTATGGCTTTACTAGCAACAGTGGAATTCATAGCTCAATTAAAGAGGTAATGATATCCTCTCATTGGCATTGTGTGGATTGATAAATATAAAATGTGGCCACGAGTTGCTTGTTCTCGAATGAGCAATTTATCACAGTCATTTGTTGACAGTGATCATATTAATCATTTAAAAAACACAATGTTGACAATGAGATAAAAATAAGATTGTATTGAGTGAACGGATATAACTCAAAGGAATCAAGGATATCATATGAAGGTAACACACACATGACAAGGTCATTGGACAAAGCAGTTGGATGAATTGTTTTCATAAAGAGTATACAATAAGGAGTTTTCAATCATGGTACTTCTTTTAAATTGACTCCATGATGAAGTAATTGTGAATTATCGAAACGTTTCTTCTAAACATAATTGCAATCAATAGAGCCTAATTGTATATGTCTGATTGGTCCCTCCTCTAGCTTAACAAAAGCTTGATCGAACTGCATTTGAATCAAAAGAAAATTTTACAAATTTGGGAATAATTTAATTGAGTCGATTTATTCGATGTGGAATTAAATTAGGTGGTCATAAGAATTGTTCAACTAGATAATTTGATTAAAGAATTTTCTTAAAAAATTAATTTGGAAAATCTAAGTGATTTTTGGAAAAATTAATTTTAATCAAGTAATATTAAATTAATCAAATCAATTAAAATTATTATGCTATTTTTGGAAGTTAATTTTTAAGTCAGATAATTGACCCAATGAGTAATTTAACTTGAAAATTGGACTTGAGATCATATATTGGGCTCGGGAGCCCAAAACCGAGACTAAGACCCAAAAACTGATCGAACTGGGCCAATGATCCAACTAGTGGCTAGATCGAACCGGTTCGGTCGTCATTGACCCGAATCGAACTGGTTGGGTCTGAACCGAACCGGTAGTGTCTGAACCAGTTGGGGGTGTCATAAGGGTGTTGCAGCTGCATCACCAAAAATAGCAGTGCCAGTGGCTAGGACGGCGGCATCCCGGTGGCCGGCGGCGGTTGGTCATCGGTGCTTCAGTAGTGGAAGAGTTACACTCCTACTAGGACTCTACTAGAGAATTTGATTTCAGATTAACTATTCCAAAAATAATATTATTTTAATAGTTTAATATTAAATTTCATTTAATACTTATCTTAATAGTATTTTATTAATTTAATATTAAATTGGTTATCTTAATATTAAATTTAATTTAAACATTCTATTATTTTAATAAGATTTAATATTAAATTAATATAATATTTATCAAGATAAATATTAGATTAAATTTAATATTAAAGTGATTAAGTTTAATCATAGTTGAACTCTCTAAACTATCCCTATATAAAGAGAACATTGGGTTATTATTTACACACACTTGAATTCGAGAGAAAGTTGTAGCGAGAAAATTCTTTGAAGAAATTATTCCAAAAAATTTTTAGAGATTTTTTTGATTTACAACTTGATCCAAAATTTTAGAGAAATTGCAAAACTACCCCACTGGTAATTTTTGTAAAAAAAAATTTTGATTCGAAGTGAGTCCACACTCGGCAGATGTGAGCTTGAGGGTAGCGAAGAAGACTACTCGGTCCAAGCGTTCATCCTAGATGAATCAAAAAGGTATAATTTTGATTAAGTGTTTATTACTTTAGATATCACAACCAAGATCTTGTGTTGGAAAAATTTTTAAAACTCTAGTTTTTCCCTAAATTTATTTTTCGCTGTGTTTTTCAAACTTGTTTTTCCAACAATTGATATCAGGGCCAAGTTGTGTTCTTTAGATCTTATTCATGTTTTGAGTTATATATGGAAATGGATGTGATATTGTATATTTGTTATATAATTGTTTTTATTGTTGAGATTATGGTTCTTAGGAAATAAATTGTGGACTATCATCTTCATGTAGGGCTATATTTTTTTTAAAATTCATAAAATTCTTGTGAGTCGAAAACGGACATAGGACTTAAATGTAATTTTTCCAAAAGGAGTCCATAACGATGAAAAGATGTGATGGCAGTTGAAGACCCAAGGAATACCTTGTGGTGAAAATTATGTAATTTTATTTTTCCATTTATTTTCTAGAAATAGAACCATGGAAACATTGGCTGGTAATTTTATTTTAATTACCTATCTCATTATATATCTGTTTTATAATTGTTTATAATATTTATATTATGTAATTTTATAATTATGATAAATATATGAGATGATCCACAGTTGATCGATTAAAATTAAGAAGTATGGTAATGAGAAAATACATGTGCTACATTATTCTATTCACTTCTTTAGGTTATTCGATAATTTTGAGAAGTGTGGTAATGAGAAGGTGCATGTCTAGGATTGGCTCTAGCTAGGAAAGACTTGGCTTTTAAGCAGTCAAATTTGACTCACCTCCCTTTCCTAGGACCCTACTTGGTACACGGTTCACATTCACTTCTTTGATTTTTCCCTTAAAAGAAAAACTGTGGAGAATCAAAATTGTTTGTTTTTATGATTGATTGATTCTTGGGAATGAATGTGAATATTATAAATTTGTCATTGCATGCCATGCATATATTGGAAGCATGTCATTTAGATTAGGTAAGAATGTCACTAGGACTATTGTATGATCATTTTTGAAATTTGGGATAAAAAACCTTGCATGTTTTTAAAATGTTGAATGGGAAAAGGTCATTGAACAAGACCTATGACCTCCATTGATGGTCCCTGAGTGACAGCATGATAAAGTTTCGAGCAGGTTCCTACCCTAGCCACACCCAAGGTAAACTTTGTCATGGGGATTCACTGGATAATATTTCCTTTTAATGACAACTAGTCATGAATGACTTTCAGAGAGATTGTCTCAAGATGACTTACAAATGAAAGCATGTTCATGATGGGTGTTGAGTCAATGGTTACAAACTCAAGATCATCTCTTATTAAATAGTTTCCCAAGAAATGATATTTAACCTACAGATGATGACCAAACATTAAACGATCGTTAATTCGTATGGAGTCTTGAGGATTAAGATTCATGAACTGATTGGATGTAATCCATGTTCCTGCTGGTTAATCATGGGACCCCAAGGCAACATGGTTGATGGGTGTAGGAATCATCGTAGGAATGAAAAAAAATCCAAGGTTTTAATACAAGATGTATACATCATACTACATTTTTTATATGTTGCTGAAATGAAAAATATTTGCTTAATAAAAAGATAGTGATTAGTGAAATCTTTATTTTTTCAGTTTAAATATGTCTCATACTTCTTTTATTAGCATTCTTATTGAGAATAAATTAAATAGGGATAACTTTCGAGAATGGAAAAGGAACTTGCTGATAGCTCTTAGCTGTGAGAAACACAAATTCGTTCATGACGAAACGTGCTATCTTGAAGCTCAGCCCAAAGCGAAAAATCGCTGGGGAGATTCTGACTTGATTGCTTGATGTTATATGTTAGTGAGCATCAGTAGTGTGTTGGAAAAGCAACACGGGAATTTTCATACTGCCAAAGAGACCATGAAAAATTTAGAGGATTTGCTCAGAGGTCAAGTCGCATTGGCTCGACAATCTGCTATTACAAATTTGATAAATTTTCAACAGTTGCACTCTGGTCAAAGAACATATGCTTAAGCTTATGATATTCTTTACAGAAGTAGATGGCAATGGGGCTGAACTAGGTGTGAACACACAAATTAAAATAGGTTTCAAATCTTTAACCAAGAAGTTTGATGGTTTTATAGTCGCTTACAACTTGGGGAACAAGGCACTTACCTTGACTCAGCTCATGAAGGAATTACAATCCTATGAGTTCATGCTGAATGGTGGTAAGCCAATTTAGGAGAAACCTAAGGGAAACTTAGCTATTGGACCTTCGTTCTCCAATGGGAAACAGAAAGCTAAGGGAAAAATGAAATAGACTAAGTCTTTGGTTCCACCTTGTGTGGATAGGAAGAAGGCTAAGAAGTCAAAAAATCTTAAAAAGATCAAATGTTTCTTCTACAACAGAAAAAAGCATTTCAAATCAAACTGCAACGAGTATTTGGATTACCTAACCGAAAAGGGCAAAGGTATGGAACTCTTTGTGGTTGAAGCTTGTTTGGTGGAAGAATTGATTGACAACTTGGTTATTTATTCTGGAGCCACTAACCATGTGTGTGTTTGTTTACAGGGATTCAGCAAAACGAGAAGTCTACGTAACAAGAGCCTCTCGTTGCTGACCAAAGATGGGAGCTATGTTTTAGCCCAAGCAGTGGGAGAAGTTATTTTACACTTTAATAATTTTAGGAAGACTGTTTTAAAGAACATGTTTTATGTACCTCATTTTAAGAGGAATTTAATTTCTGTAGCATGTTTATTTTATGACGATTATACCATAACATTCAATAAAGAGATTGCTATTCACAGAAATCATTCTTTAATCTGTAGTGGATGGACGGAAATCAATCTCTACTTTATCAAAACAAATAACTACTCAATGCTTCAAACTGAAATAGTGAATTATAAGCTTAAAACTTCTCACTCTACTGAGGGATACCTATGGCATTTAAGACTTGGTCATATTAACCAAGAAAGAATCACTAGACTCGTGAAATATAGCCCCTTAAGTATGCTTAACGAAGTTATTCTTCCACAATATGAATCTTGCTTGGAAGGTAAAATGACTAAGAGATCTTTTAATGCGAAAGGTACAAAGGCCAACCAACCTTTAGAACTTGTGCACACTAATGTATGTGGTCCTATAAGCATCAGTGCTCTAGAAAGTTACAATTATTACATGACTTTTATTAGTGACTATTCTCGATATGGATATGTGTATCTAATGCACCGTAAAAGTAAAACCTTTGATAAATTTCGAGACTTTCGTGTGGAAGTGGAAAAGTAATTAGATTTATCCATAAATAATCTTCAATCTGACTGAGGTAGGGAATATTTGTCCGATGAGTTCTTAGGATACCTCATAGAGAATGAGATTTTATCCCAATTGACTGTGGTGGACACTCCACAGTAGAATGGCGTAGCTGAGAGAAGGAATAGATCATTGCTTGACATGGTTCATTCAATGTTAAGCTATTCACAACTTCTTACTTCCTTCTAGGGATATGCGATACAAACGACTTGTTATATTCTGAATGATGTGCCAATCAAGTCTTCTTGTAAGACACCTTATGAACTGTGGCATGGAAAGAAACCCGCTATAAATCACTTTAGAATATAGGGTTATCGAGCACACATTCTAGATAAGGATGCAAGGAAGTTGGATGCACAGACATAATTGTGCATATTTGTAGGATACCCAAACGAAACAAAAGGAGGATTATTCTACAATTTGAAAGATAATACGATTAAAGTCGTGTAGCTTTCCTCAAGGAAAGCTACATAGATAACTTTAAGCCTCAAAGTAAAGTGGTACTCGATGAACTTTAGGGACTGGTAGAACAATCACCAAGTTTAATTCTCGATAAAGTTGTAGAAAAACATGCAAACGATCAACAACATAAGGGAATTCGTCATAGTGGGAGAGTTTCTAAGAAATTGGACTTCTTCATCTATGATGGTAGTATTTATAATACGGACACCAATCACGAGGATGATGATCCACTCACTTACAATGAGGCTATGAAGGACATTGATTTCAATCTCTGGAAACAGGCTATGGATGTCGAGATGGATACTATGAAATCTAACACAGTGTGGGAACTTGTAGACTTATCGATTTGGAATAAACCCATAGGGTGTAAGTGGATCTATAAGAAGAAGACAAATGCTGAAGGGAAAGTGGAAATACACAAAGCTAGACTTTTAGAGAAAGGCTACACACAGAAAGAAGGCATCGATTACGACGAGACATTTTATCCGATAGTCATGCTCAAGTCTATCTGTATACTCTTCTCTATTTTCGCTGCTCTCGATTATGAGATCTAGGAAATGGATATCAAGATAACATTCTTGAATGCCTATCTTGATGAGACCATTTACATGGCTCAACCTGTAACACCCCAAACCCGTATCCGTCACCGGATTAGGGTTAAAAGCCATTACCAAACAATTCACATCATTATACAGACATTTCATATACATTGATCATGTTTCATCATATCACATTCATTAATAATCACATTGTCCCTTAAATAGGCCTACGATATCTAAAACATGTTTTTAAGAAGGTTCGGGACTAAACTGGTTTCACATAAAAATTTCTAAAACTTTAAGAATTTTCTAAGTAACAGACGTCTCACGCCCGTGTGAACAGCCGCATGGACGAATATAGAACATTTGCAAGGCCAATTCGCCAGCCATAAGGGTCAACCCTACACAAGCACATTCTAATTATAAGGCCATCTACATATCAAACCTTACATTATAAACAAGCCAAATCTCATGGCTCAATACATTTCAAACATACAGGCAGCAATAACAAAAATTACTTATACACTTAACAAACCAACTAGTCTATACATGCCACATAACCAAAAATACAAACCTTTTAAATACCGAAACCATAGTTGGATAGTGTGATGGGATCTACGACGATTACCAACCCGAGCGAGCCTTCTGAACACTATAAACATAGAAAAATAACACAAAGTAAGCTATAAAGCTTAGTACGTTGACTTGTAAATAATAAGCAATCTGTTAACCTGCTTTTACCAATCCTCACAACATGTTCTCAAGATAATACAATCAAAACTGCACATAGTTCCACTATTTACTCATGTTCACATCAGGCTGTCTACTCGAGTCATAATCACTAAATTGTTTATATCTTGCAATACGGAACTCCAAATTAAGATATGCTTGATTTTCCCGAAACTAGACTCACATATCTTCTTACCATAAAATTTTTTGAATTTTTAATTTAGCCAATAAGTACAGTTAATTCTTCAAAGTCATCCCTATTCTACTGTCTAACAATCCCGACCCTTCTTCTCAAAAAATTAATTATCTCTTAGTACCGGATTTGGATGATATTTCTATTTGTTTCTCTTGAAAATAGACCATTAATAATTTTAATCATATAAATTATAACCCATAATTATTTTTATAAAAATTTTAATGATTTTCCAAAGTCAAAACAGGGGATTCCAAAATCATTCTGACCTTATCTCACAAAAATTAAAATATCTCATAATAGAAGATTCTTTTGCTTGCACTATTTCTTCTTTGTGAAATTATACTCAATAAGATTTAATTTCATGTCTTATTCAACCTCTAACGTGATTCTCACAATTTTTAGTAATTTTTCAAAGTTATACAACTACTGCTGTCCAAAACTGTTTTATTGCAAATTTTACTCTTTCATGATTTCTTTCATACATCTCATAAAATTTCGTTTCTATTTCCATACGTCCTCATAACACATATAATATTTCATCTTTACAATTCACATAGATCATATTTCATTTCATTCTCAATCATATAATCATTTACATAGCTAACCTTAACTTTTACGTGTTTAATCAATTTAATTCTCATATAACATTCAATTCATGCTTCCATATAGCCAAATAAGCACATTTTGGTATACAACATATTTAAACACATACCTTTATCATTTTATATACATGATACGGTATGAACTCACCAATTCACTTTCATTCGATTCTCACATAGGTTCTGCACGTACCTGTCTTACTTAACTCGATCGTACTTTCATTCTCAACTTTCACTTACTTGTTAATTTCTGTCACGAATACCTTGCTTTCATTGTACCATCACTTATAACAATATTTCATCCACTTTTCCCGTTGAACCATTTGGAATACTAAAGTATACTCGGGGATCTCGTACACATAGTACCGTAACAATGCCATATCCCAGATATGGTCTTACATGTAATCTCGTATCGATGCCAATATCCCAGCCATGGTCATACACGAAATCACATATCGATACCAATGTCCTAGCCATGGTCTTACACGAATTCTCATATCGACGCCATATCCTAGATATGGTCTTACATGTAATCTCGGTAACCCTAATGTGATAACATTTGTATCACATCTATTCCTAAGGTTCAATCGGGACTTTTACTTTGTCGAATCTCCATCGAACATTTCCAAATCATTGTAATCAAAATTAAATTCAATATTTAAGCATTCACCATAATTATCTCAATTAAGCATTTAAACATGTATAATTTAATGCTTATTAAACATACGAACTTACCTCATTCGCTGAAATGACAAATTAGGTCGACAAATCTGATACTTTATTTTCCCACGTTCTAGATCCAAATCTCGTTTATCTCAATCTATATAATATCAAAATTACTTATTTAATCATCATTTCATTCAATTTAGCACAATTTACACATTTTGGCAAAATTACATTTTCCCCTATTATTTCACATTTTTGCAATTTAGTCCTTATCACATAAAATCACAATTTCATGAACTTAAACACAAACCCAAGCTAGCCAAATTTTCCATATCTTACTATCAGCCCATATTTTCAATTTATTTCACATTTTAACCATTAAATTTCCACATTTCACAATTTAGCCCAAAATTGACATTTTTCTAAAAAATCACTTTATAAAAGATGAAAATCTAACATCAAATATTTATAATCTATCATAAATCATCAATTTATTCAAGCATTCAACAATGGCAACATGTTAAATCTTTAACATTTTCGAATTCAGAGGCACGGGCTAACTAGATTATGAAGCAACGATTTCAAAAACAGAAAAATCATTAAAAATGGGTTAAGAATTCATACCTAATTGAAGGGATTAGGGTTGCCGAATGTTGAACATAAAAATGGCTGCTTTCTCTTTAAGTTTCAGCTGAAAATGGTGAAAGATGATGTTGTTTTATTTTTATTTTAACTTATCATTAATTACTTATTTACCCTTTTACCCTTTAAAAACATTAATAATAACACCAATTGGAACTCCACTATCATCCACTATCTCATAAATGGGATATTTACTACATAAGGACCTTCACTTTTAAGTTCTATAGCTATTTGATACCTTTAGCTTATAGAACACAACTTTTATGCTTTACGCGATTTAGTCCTTTTTACCGAATTAAACACTTAAATGGTAAAATTTCTTTACGAAAATTTCACACAATAATTCTATCATGCTACAAACCATAATAAAATAATAAAATAAATATTTTGACTTCATATTTGTGGTTCTAAAACCACTGTTCTGATTTAGCTAAAACTGGGCTATTGCACAACCCACTGGCTATGTTGTCAAAGGAAAGCAACAAAAAGTTTGCAAACTACTAAGATCCATTTATGGACTTAAGAAGGTGTCCTGCTCATGGAATAAAAGATTTGATCAAACGATCAAGACTTTTGGATTTGAGCAAAACGTTGATGAACTTTGTGTTTATAAGCATATAAAGGACAAAAATGTGGTATTCCTCGTTTAGTATGTCGACGATGTTCAACTTATAAAAAATGATGTAGGAGAATTGTCATCGGTTAAAATATGGTTAGCTCAATAGTTTAACATAAAGGACTTGGGTGAAGCTAGTTATATTCTTGAAATTCGAATTCTTAGGGATCGAAAGAATAAAACAATAGCTTTATCTCAAGCTTCATACATCGATAAAGTACTGGAACGCTTTGCAATGACCAATGTAAAGCCAAGCTTTAGTCGATTGCATCAGGTTTTCATCTTTCTTTAGATGACTGTCTTAAGATAGTGGAAGAAAAAGAGCATATGAGTAAAGTTCCATATGCTTTGGCAGTTGGAAGCCTTATGTATGTGATGCTTTGCACACGTCCTGATATATGTTTCGTAGTAGTGGTTAGTCACTATTAGGCGAATCCAAGTTTTAGGCGAATCCAAGTCTCAGGCATTGGCAAGCTGTGAAGCATATATTAAGGTATTTTAAAAGAACCAGGGACTATATGCTTGTGTATTATGGGGAGGACTTTACTCTTGTTGGATACACAGACTCAGACTTCCAAACCTGTAAAGATTCGAGGAAATCAACATCGAGAAATGTATTCATTCTTGGTCATGGAGCCATAGTATAGACAAGTGTAAAACAAACTTGCACTGTTGACAATACTATGGAGGCCGAGTATGTGGCTGCTTCTAAGGCAACGAAAGAAGCAATATGGCTTTGAAATTTCTTAACCAAACTTGAAGTTATTTCTAGTATGGAAAAGAGCTATAAGACTGTATTATGATAACAAATACCAAGAAAATGAGAAGTCACAAGAGGACGAAAGACATTGATCAGAAGTATTACTTGATAATAGAGGCAGTAGCCGAATGAATTGTAGATGTGAAGAAAGTAGCTTCTAAAGATAACCTTACGGATTTGTTTACTAAGACTTTTTGTAACTAGGAGCTGTAACAAACACGTTGAGGATATAAGAATGTGAAACATGACACATTTACTCCATTAGGGCAAGTGGTTGATTTTTGAGAAATATGCCCATATTGTAGTAAACATGCAACTGTTTTCTATTTATTTGAACGATGAATAAATAAATTAAGTTAATTTCACATTTTAATAGCGAAATTGTGATAAACAAATATTAGCTCATTGATTGTCTAAAGTTCAAACTGAAGATAAGTGGCATTGTAAAGAACTTTTACATTGCGAGAAAGATATCTTACTTTAGTAGATAATCTAAATGAGTCCCTAATCCCATAAAAAGATCAAAGTGAGCATTTGATTCAAATATTGAGGAGGATTATTATGTTGTCTACATTTCCAATTGGAAAGATGGCTAGTCTTGGCTATTGGAGCAATTGACTCCACCAGTAGAGACATAGATGTATTCGTTAGTAGACTGATATATTGGATTGGACCCAAGATGAATTAATTTTGACTCTATTTATGAATTAATTCACTTGTGACGTTCATGGTGTGATTTACCTAAATCCTGAGTTAGTCAATGACCATGCGTATGCAACTCATGTGCCTTGATATGAGTGGAGGCTTATGCTCTAAAGATGATCGAGCCCATAGTCGGTATGTTAGGTACATGACTTGTGTATGGCATGGCTTTACTAGTAATAGTGGAATCCATAGCTCAATTAAAGAGTTAATAATATCCTCTCTTTGGCATTGTGTGGATTGATAAATATGGAACATGGCTACCGGTATCTCGTTCTCGAACTAGCAATTTATCACAGTCATTTGTTGATAGTGATCATATTAACTATTAAAAAGACACAATGCTAACAATGAGATAAAATAGGATTGTATTAAGTGAACAGATTTAACTTAAAGGAACCAAGGTTATCATATGAGGGTAACACACACAGGACGAGGTCATTGGACAAAACAGTTGGATGAATTGCTTTCGTAAAGAGTATAAAATAAGGAGTTTTCAATCATTGTACTTCTTGTGGATTGACTCCATGATTAATTATTTGCGAACTATCGGAATGATGCTTCTGGACATAATTGCAATCACTAAAACCTAATTGTATATATTCGATTGGTCCCTTTACTAGCTCAACAAAAGCTCTATTGGACTGCATTTGAATCAGAAGAAAATTCTACGACTTTGGGAATAATCTAATTGAGTCGATTTATTTGATGTGGAATTAAATTAGGTAGTCGTAAGAATTGGTCAACTAGAGAATTTGATTAAAAAATTTTCTTGAAAAATTAATTTGGAAAATCTAAGTGATGTTTGGAGAAATTAATTTTAATTAAGTAAAATTAAATTAATCAAATCAATTAAAATTATTATGATATTTTTGGAAGTTAATTTTCAAGTTAGACAATTGGCCCAATGGGTAATTGAACTTGAAAATTGAACCTGAGATTGTAAATTTGGCCCAGGAGCCCAAAACTGATAACAAGACCCAAAAAATGGTCGAACTGGGCTCGATATGTGAAACTGTGCCGACGGTCCAACTGAATACTAGACTGGATCGATCGGGTTGTCATTGACCCAAAACGATCCGACTCGGTATGTCGTAAGGGCGTTGCACCTACATCACTGGACACAGTAGTACCAGCAACGGGGATGGCGGCGTCCCGATGGCTGGTGACAATTAGTCTTCGGTGGTTGAGCAGTGGCAGAGTTACACTACTACTAGAACTCTTACAGAGAATTTGATTTCAGATTAACTATTCCAAAAATAATATTATTTTAATAATTTAATATTAAATTTTATTTAATACTTCTCGTAATAGTATTTTATTAATTTAATATTAAAGAGATTATTTTAATATTAAATTTAATTTAAACATTCTATTATTTTTAATAAGATTTAATATTAAATTAATTATAAATATTAGATTAATTTAATATTAAAGTGATTAAGTTTAATCATAGTTGAACTCTCTAAACTTTCCCTATATAAAGAGAGCCTTGGATCATTATTTACACACATTTGAATTCAAGAGAAAGTTATAAAGAGAAAATTCTCTGAACAGATTATTCCAGAAAATTTCTAGAGATATTTTTCTGATTTACAACTTGACCTAAAAGTTTAGAGAAATTGAAAAATTATCTCACTGGTAATTTTTGTGAAAAATTTTCTGATTCGAAATGAGCCCACACTTGGCAGACGTGAGCTTGAGAATAGCAGAGAAGTTTAGTTGGTCAAAGCGCTCATCCTAGATGAATCAAAATCGTACAATTTTGATTAAGTGTTTATTAGTTTAGATATCGCAACCAAGATCTTGTTTTGGAAAAAAATTAAAACTCTAGTTCTTCCCTAAATTTAATTTTTTGTTACGTTTTCCAAACCCGTTTTTCCAACAGTCTATTCACCGTAGTTGTTCAAGTCTAGCTATCTCTCATTTGTTTTTTTGCAGATGACCTTATCATTTTTGGGAAAGCAAACAAGAATCAAGCTAGGTTGCTAAGCAAAATTCTAAAAGATTTTTGTAATTTCTCCGACCATTGGGAAAATGCGAGGAAATCCAATATTTTCTTCTTTAAAGGAGTTAATGAAAAGGTCAAGAGACACTTTAATGATATTTTGGGTTTCAATAGGGTGCAAAATCTTAGTTCGTATCTAGGTATTCCCCTCCTTCATGAGAAAGTGACTAGTAGTACTCTAAGGTTTGTTGTCGATCGTGTTTGTAACAAATTGCAAAGTTGGGAAGCTAGAAATTTATCCTTAGCTAGCAGAGCCACCTTGGCCCAATTAGTGTTGCTAACGATACCAAGCTACTTCATGCAATCAATGATGATCTCTAAAGGACTTTGTGAGGAGATTGAGCAATTGGTCAGATAGTTCATTTTGGGGATCATCGAGAGAGGAAAGGAAGATGACGCTTGTTAGTTGGAAGTCTATTTGTTAGCCACGATCTCGTGGAGGCCTTGGGTTTAGGCATCTAGAATATCAAAATATGTCTTTCTTGATGAAGCTTGGTTTCAATTTAGTATCCAACTCAAATGTTTTATGGGTTCAGGTGCTCAAAACGAAGTATAGAGTTCCTAATGGTTTGTCTGAATCCTTAACAAGGGGTCGCTGCTATTTTCTTTAGAGAAGCTTTTCTAAAGTTTGGAAACTTTTCAGAGAGAATCTTTTATGGTTTGTCAGGGTTGGTAATTCGATTAATTGTTGGCGTGATCCTTAGATTCTAAATTATGGTCCTCTGGTAAACCATATCCCCTCACATTCGATTTTGGAGAAGTAAAATTTGTTTTGTAATATGGTAATAGAGGATGGGGTTTGGAATCTTGATTTATTTTTTTATGGGTGTTGGAGGATGTGATTAGGCGAATTATGGGTATTCCTCCACCTTAGTCGAAAGCTAGACCAGATAGGATCATTTGGGTCAGATCCTCAAACGGATTCTTTTCATTCAAGAACGCATACTGGAAAATTCGGGAAGGATCATGAAATGCGAAGAATGTCATTTGGCAACTTTCTTGGAAATTTCAAGGTCCTCAGAGGGTGAGATATTTTTTTTGGTCATTCTCAAACAACGTCTTCTTACTAATTCAAAGCATGCAAAAAGAGGGATTGGGTTGAATAGTTCTTGTGACCTATGTGGTAATGAATGTGAAGATATTCTACACACCATTCGTGATTGTCCTGCAACTAAATATGCTTATATTGGCTTAAAATTGGATGGCATAGATTGGCAATGTTTCATTGGAATAGTAGCATGGCTTATTTGGAAGAACTGGAACTTATTTATTTTCCAATGAATAACATGGAGTACTAAGGATTTGATTAAAGTTTCACATAATTAGGCTAAACAGTATACCTCCTCCCTTAGGGTAACTGTTTCCAACAGGCAAGTTCCATTATCATTTCCAACCATGATCGGGAATTGGATTCAAATAAACTCTGATGGTGTAGTAAAAGAGGATTCTGATTTAGCTACGATTGGGGGAACTCTATATGACAAATACGATTGATGGGTTATTGAGTATAATCAGTTTGTGGGCATTTGTTCAATTTTAGATGTTGAATTGTAGGGTATTTTGGAAGGCTTAGTGATTGTGATTAATAAGGAATTTAACAGAGTGTTAATCTTATCAGACAGTCAAGAGGCGATACAAACTGTTCAAGGGAATGCTACAAAAGTGTCGAATTCTGCTCTGGTTAGAAGAATAAATACATTGTTGGCAACAATGGTGCATTGGTCATTTTAGCACATATCCAAAGACCATAACAAAAAGGCTGATAGTTTAGTTAAAATGTCTGTTCAAAATAATGGTGGTATTTAATTTTTTGATGCGCCTCCAAGGGGACCTAGATGTATTTCTAAGTAATTTTCTTGTAAAGTTTTTCATTCACAATTTTTTTTTATTTTTAATTTTTTTAAATAATTAATTTAATCAATTTTTTTTATTTTCTATAATTATGTACCACTTTTACTCCCGATATATGAAAATAATTTTTTATTGTGTACAATATATGCATAAATTAATGATTTTGATTAATAGTTTCTTATATGCATATTTATACTATATATATATGCATAAATATTGTCAGGAAAAAAATTATTGTATATTTGCGCATAATTATATATATGCATAAGTATTGTCGGTAATTTTATTTTAACAATATATATATACAGGGTAAACTATTAAAATAGTCGCTTTTTTTTACGTCAAGTTACATTCTAGTTGCTTATGCTTGAAATGCTACATTTTAGTTACTTACGTTAACATGTTGTAACATTTTAGTCATTGGGACGTTAATTGCCAGTAAAAGTGTAACGGTAAGTTGACGTGGTATGTTAAATCATCATTTCAAACAAAATTTTTAGGTTAAATTATACAATTGGCCCCCACATTTTTTCGTTTTGAGCAATTTAATTTTTTTCTTTTATGTTCTTTTAACTTTCTTTCTTTTTTTCTTTATTTTTCATTTTCTTCTGCTTCTCGCTCTGTTTTCCTCCTTTCCCCATCTCTTTTAACGTAGTTTTTCTATATTTTTCATTTGTTAAAATATTTTTATGTTTACGAAAAAAGAGAAGGCAAAAGTTGGAACCAAAATAAAACTTGCTTTGCATATTCTCGCCCCAGAATTACAAACCCTCATCCTCTCTTCCCCATCTCTTTTTTAGATGGACAACATAGGAAATATTTCTTTTAATTGTAATCTCAAATTACTATAGTGTATATATATATATGATGTATATATATAAACTTTTGAAAACTATTATGCATGCCAACATATATGAATTCCATTTACACTATTATTATAATAATCGTCAACAATGGCAATCAAATAATCGCAAAAATAAGAAAAAATAAGAACATACGGATTTTACATGGAAAATCCTTTTGGAAAAATCACGAGTAGCTGAGAAGAAAAATCACTAATCTTGAAAATCGAATGGTCCAAGAGGAGTTTTGACTACATCTATTTAAAGGTTGAAAAACCTTATTCTAATCAATGTCAAATATAATAAATGCATTTCTATACAGATTCTACTTATGCAGCATGGTCCCCTTGTTTTGCCACTACATTTTATTTATTTAACAAGGATTTGGGTTACACAACTCTAACAACTATTAATCCCTATTTTACCAAGGTTATGGATTTAGTCTTTATACTTTAATTTGATCATTTTTAATTTCTATACTTTTTTTTTCATTTTTAAAATATCAATCTTCACCAAACTATAACTATTAAATTCATTAAGTTCCTCTATTTTCAAAATACAACATGCTATTTTTTAATTTTCAAAATTTGAAAACTATAACAAAAAATCCAACTAATGGATTAATGACTATCATTTGTGTCAAAATGAAAATTTTAAATTTTAAATTTAGAATGATTCAAATGAAGAATATAGACTAAATCTATACGCATAGTATTAGATTAGTAATTGAATTTAACCAAACAGATTAAACTGCTATTGTTTGGGATAAGATTAAAATTTCAAAATTCAAAAAGTACGGAGACTAAAATTGATCAATTCAAAAAGTATAAGAACTAAAATTGATCAAATTAAAGTATAAAGACTAAATCAACAATTTTCACAAAGTATAGAAACTAATAGCAGAATTTGACCTCCATTTAAACGATGTCAAGCAATCATATATAATAAAAGAAAACGATTGTTATGTGGCAATTTAAAAATCTATCATTTATCACTATAAAAACTTATCATGTATAATTATTGATTACATTAAAAAATTATTTAAAGCTTTAGAATCAATTTATTAAGTTTGGTTATATATTATTAAAATATGATTAATTTACTACTGTATAATGCGCCTTTGCCCCCAAAAAGAACCGTGATTACCTCAAATGCAATATAAAAACAGTGATTACCTTAATTGTAGTATGTTTTCTCCATCTTAATTACTGTAATTTATTAACATAACAGTTGAGTTCTCCAACTATTTAAGGTAAATAGATTTGAAATATTACAAATAGAAAATAGAAAATAGAAAATTTTAATATAAAGTTATTTAAAAATTAAATATATGACATATTTTAATTGAAATATGTAATTATATTATTAAAGATTTGAACAATATTGATCGGTGCATTTTCATATGTTTTAAAATATTAAAACATACAATTAAACCCGCACATCATGGAGTAAAAAAAATCATATATATATGGCTTATTATAACTTTTGATATCTAAATTTGACACTTTTTTCCTAATTTGGTACTTAAATTTGACTCTCTTTTCTTAATTTGGTACCTAATTTTATTTTGTTCGATTTGGTACTTGTCAAATGTTTTACAATTTACTCCAATATACTAAAATGTTTTTTTATGAGGTAGCAAAAATAATCAAGATTTGATCGACATGTGAGAGATGAGATGATATTTTTTTTGTATTTTGTATGCTCAATTAATTTTGGTTTTATTTATTTAACTAATTATTTTATTTATTGAAAATAATGGATTTATTTTAATTTGGGGTTCATTTTTTTTTCTAATTTAATATTAATTTGTTAAGCATGATAAAAAAAATAACACCATTAGTATTTTGCGTAATTTGTAAATTTAGGTATCAATTTGAACCTAAAAAAAGTTTAGATATCAAATTAGAAAAAAAAATGCCAACTTCAGGTACCAAATTGGGCCAAAAAAAGTTTAGGTACCAAATTAAAAAAAAGTGTCAAGTTCAAGTACCAAATATTATATTAAACCAATATATATCTAATATTAGAAGGTTAAATCTAAATATGGATCCATTAAAAAATCTAAATATGGAAATTATAAACATGTTCACATGACATAGTTTTGACATTTGGCTGCTATATTATTCAACACGTTAATTTTAAAAATAAAGTTATTTATGAAGATTTGGGTTTTTTTTTTATGGCAATTCGAAATTAATTTCTACCAGTTTCGCTAATATATATGGGATGATGAAAAACTTCAATACTGAATTTATTGTATTTTTACTAACCATAAGTCATTGTTTTTTTTTTAATTTATTTCAGCCTTACCTTTAATTTTGGCATCTCTATAGTTTATATATATATATATATTTAGCTTAATATAATATTTATATAATCACATAAAATAGGGAAAAAAAACATTACAATCCGGATAGAAAAGAATCTTAAATAATAAAAATCTTAAGAAAACCTCATTAGATATGATATTTTCCAATATATATATATATAAAACCTCATTAGATATTACAATATCAATGAGGTTTTCTTATGCGTGTGTCTATATATATATACACTATAATGAGGTTTTCTTACCAAAAACAAAAACAAAAACAAAAAAAAAAGAAAACAAGGCTTATTTTCTAATTTAGTCCCTAAAATTTTATATTTATTCTTTTTTCAAAATAATTTTATAATATTATCTACATTATTCCCTATATACTTTCAATTACTTGTAAAAAATGTATTATTTTTTTTGGTTAAAATATGTTACAAGTCCATGTTTTCGAAAAATAAGAATTTAGTTCTTGTACTTTTATTTCATAGGATTTAGTCTCTTTACTTTTCAGATTTCAAAATTCAGGTCCAACTGTTAACACTGTTTAATTTTTTTTTAGATTCAAGTTAATTAAAAAGTTATTTTTTAATTACATGGCCACCGAGTGATTATTTTTTTATTTTAAAAATGTCATAGCAAAAAGTTAATAAAAATTTAAAGTATAGGGACTAAATTCTAAAAATGTTAACAGTTGGACCTAAATTTTGAAATCTAAAAAGTAGAGGGACTAAATTCTATGAAATAAAAGTATAGGGACTTGTAGCATAGTTTAACCTTTTTCTTTTCTTTTCTTTTTCTTTATAAAATCTTACTTTTATGAAATTAACATAAACTTTATAATCTCTATGATCTTAGTACTTAGTATATAATTTTAACTAAATAATTGATAAATTGTATTATTATATTTAAACATTACAAGTTTTGTGATAACTATTCAATAAATATAATATATTTTAATTGATAAATACAACTAAATTCTTGCATCGCATAGGATAATATATTTAAATACAATGAATAAGGTGTTGATACTATATGACCTATGTTGATACATTAGTTTTAATTTAATTTTTCTAAATATCGAAGCTCAAAATGGTATGGTACCTGGCAGAGGTATTGAAACCTGATCTAAAATTTTTAAAACTTTGCAATTTGGTCCTATTTCATGTTCGAAATAGCAAATGAGCTTTTGTAAGCTTGATTGAGTCTCAAAAAAGTTTGTATAGCATGTGATAATTGTGACTATGGAATGTTTGAATATTTAAATGAATTATTTATATTTTTTTATAGTAGTTGCTCTGACAACGAATGTGGCATCCTAAAGCTCGGACTTGGCGATAAATACTTTAAAATCGACGAATACTTGTTTAACTTTGGAGAAATATGACTCTATTTTAGCCAAGTGGAAAGCTAAACTTGTACTTCTTCAAAAAAATCCAGGAGTTGCAAAAAGACGACCCCAAGTTGCAAACAAAATGGAAACTTGTTGAAATCAATCAGACCATTGAATTTAATATAAGTGATAACAGGAGTCTATACTTTCGGAACCGTTTGTGAATACCGAAAAATTTAGAGTTGAAACGAGGCATTCTGTACGAACCTCACAGTAGTACCTATACGATGCATCCAGGTAGCAACAAGATGTATGATGATTTGAAACCGTTGTACTAGTGGCTGAGAATGAAAAGAGAGATCATTGAGTATCACTAAATATGTGGAAAAATGTTTGGCATGTCAGTAGGTTAAAGCAAAACATCAGTGTTGACACCATTTTTTTGATAAAACGAGGTCGACTTGAATTTTGAAAATAAAAACGAAAATGGGAGTCGCCACCAATCTTTTTTGATGAGGTGTGATCGGACCACCTCGAAATGTGGTTGTTTTTAATAAACAATTTGATTTTATTAAAAAAATGATTCTGGTCTACGAAATTTAGAAAACGGATACGGGAGTCGATTACGTACGAGGAAGGATTAGCACCCTCGTAACGCCCAAAATTGGTACCTAGTTGATTACTTAACGTCTTGGTGTCGAAAATTGAAAACTCGAAAAGAATTTAAAATACGATACTTCCTTATATTGTGTTATTTTAAAATTACTCGAATAAATCAAAATGGAAAATGCCTCCTTATCTCGAAGTAACAAGATGTCACATCCAGTAAGTTAGGATCCAACATTTTGAAATCTTAAATGCTTAGTTTTAAAATGGTATGGTTTTAATAAAATAAACACATAACTATTTAAATTCATTGAGAAAAATTGGAACTCAGTGAGTTAGGGCACAATTCTCTCGAGAATTATAAATGCTAGACCCTTTTTAATATGGAATAGAATAAAAAATTTAAAAGAAGTATGAAATGTAAAAGATATTTGATAATTCAAACTTAGACTAAGAAGTAGCAAATAAGTGATAAATACAAATAAAGAATAGCAATAATAGTTTTAACAATATTATATTAATACCAACATTGACAATCAAACATCAAATTCTAAAGTATCCAAGATGATAAAATAGGGATTTCACCTCACGAAACTTATGCACACAAGTTCTAAAAAAGGATTTATTCACAAATTCAAAATAGACTTGAAATAAAATAATAATAACATTGTATAATAGCATTCCGAAATGAACTTGAAACAAATAAAATATATTTATTAATCCGCCTTAAATGATACACATAAAATAATTATGTAAGAGTTTCAATGCATGTATAACCTAGAAGAAATAAGTAATTACCCAAATAGGTTTTGAAGGAAATAAATTATATAAATGAAATCAACTTAAAATACATATATACATATAAAAATACTTTGAAATTTATAATCATGATAACATTAAACATCAAAACAATAATGTATATAATTTTTGAAATAATTTAATAGCACATATAGTAGCATTTAAAATCATTATATTAAAAGAAAATTAAGTTATAACACAAAATAAATCATTAAAATATGTACAAAGTATACCAAATTCTTATAAGATATCTATATATATATTAAAATTATAATGAAACATATAATAATATAGAATTTAAAAATAAAAGTAATAAATTTTAAAACAATGTACATGTTAATAATAATTTGAAATAATAATAAATTACATTTTGAAATTATACTAATAATAAGTTTAAAGAGCATGTCAAACTAAATATTTAAATATGTTACAAATAAATATATTAAAATAAGTACTAAATTCAATTTAAAACTATACTATTAAAAATCCAGTTAAAGTTAAGACATGATTTAAAATATAAAGAAGGAACAACAACAACAACAACAACAACAACAACAACAATAATAATAATAATAATAATAATAGGATTAAAATGATTCTGGAATTCAAATAAAATAAAAATGAAACATTACAAATAAAAATAAAAGGAAACTAAAGATAAACTAAATTGGTAATCGTCTTGAAAAATGAGGGACTAAGATTGGAATTAACCGCAAAATCTGACCATTCAAAACCACCCGTAGAAAATGGTGCCGTTTATCAGAGGATTAAAATGAAAACTAGATCAAATGTACAGCACAAATTAAGAAAATTTGAAGAAAATCAAATTGCAATTATGCTAAACACAGAGGGACCGATTGTGTAAAAAGACCAACGAACGAAAGTGCGCAGATCCTCCCCAGGTCGGGTCACACACGCGGGTCGGGCTCTTAGAACGCTGCAGTTTCAAAGCCATTACATTGGCTCTATCCGGCGATGTTTCAAAACCGAGCCTTAAAGGCCTAAACCTAAAGAGCTCCTCACTTCCAAAACCTAAAGGAAGACCATTAGTCCCTGCGCCGCTCGATATTCAGCACCCTTGAACAGTCCCCGATCCTAACCCGTACTCCAATGACGACGGAGAGAGCCAAGATCACACTGCCAGGTACGAGTTCTAACTTCCCTCCACCCTTTTCTTTTATTTGCTCTATATATATGCTTATATGAGGTTAATAACAAACGGGAAAAAAAAGCCACAGGAGAAGAAAACAGAACGGAAGAAAAAGAAAACCTTTTTCTTTTTTGTATTTATTTTCTGCATATTTGATACAATATACGTGTATCCCTTACAGATTCTGAAAAACGGCTTTATATAGCCGAAAATAAAAATGAAAAAGAAAATCAAAAAAATCTGAAAATTTCTTTTTTACAACTGCTATTTTTATTTTCTTTTGGTGCTGCGTTGTTCACTTTTTCGTTTGTTGCAGGCGTACGGAGCAGTGGACGTGGCGGATACGGAGGCGCACGTGAGAGCAGCGGCCTGGCACACGCAGACGAGAGGAGCTGCTACGGCGCTGGGGTTTGCCCTAGGGTTTCAGCTTCTGATTTTGCATCGTTGGGCCAGTAATTGATTATTGGGCTAGATTTTGTAATTTGGGTTGCTAGGGTGTATTGCGTTAGTGATCTGGGCCAAATTTTGTAGGCTGGACTGTACTAATTGGACTTTGAATTTATATTTGGAATTTATTTTTATTTATGCGGGCTCGGGCCAAAATTGGGCCTTACAATCAGGTCTCGTTAGGTTTATTACAACCTATAATGATTCCAAAGTGGAAATAGGAGCAAATCACTATGGATTTCGTATTAGGTTTGTCGTTAACGTCGAAAAATAAAGATGTAATTTGGGTGATAGTTGACAAGTTAACTAAATTGGCTCATTTCATTCCTATGAAAACCGATTATTCACTCGAGAAATTGGATAAAATTTATATCTCTGAGATCGTGAGATTGCACGGTGTGCCTTTGTTTATCATTTCAGACAGGGATCCGAGATTTACTTTTAGATTTTTGGGTAAGTTACACGAAATGTTGGGCATCTAGTTAAATTTCAGTACGACATTTTACCCTTAGACCAATGGACAGTTAAAGCGAGTAATATAGATACTCGAGGTTATATTGTACAACTGTATGATTGAATTTGAAGGCAGCTAGGAAAAATTCTTACTGCTAGTTGAGTTTTCTTATAAAAATAGTTATCATTCAAGCATCAAAATGACACCTTACGGAATTTTGTATGGTCATAAACACCGAACTCCTCTTTGCTGGTAAGTTAAGTGAAAGAAAGTTAACGAGAACATATTTTATACGGGAGACAAAAGAGAAAGTTTAGGTTATTCGAGACTATTTGAAAGCTTCTACAGATCGAAAAAATCCTATGCTAACTTGAAAAGAAAAGACATTGAATTCAAGATTAGCGATAAAGTCTTTTTGAAAGTTTCACCTGTTGGATTTTGTCCCCTATGTGTAGTATTTTCGTCAATATACACTTGTAATTTTTTGAATAGATTGGTTAGTAAAAAAAATCATTGATTACGATTAATATACCTTTTATTATTGTCCTCAAATGGTTTTTGCATGCAAAACAAAATGGAAGAAAATGTTTCTTATTGGTTGTCTAATGTTTAACTAATACTAAGCAGTATTACGTGGTCAGATCGTAATATGAAAGGATATCTTGTATTAGTAGACGAACCTAAACATGTCCTTAGTCTTATTGGAAATGAGCAAGTTAAATGAAAAACCAATATGTCGTCTATTAAGTCCAATTGGGGAAATGTCTTGTATTGGGCATCGAAGCGGATGACTCTTAGAATATAAAGATATAGATATGACTGACTGGACTGACAATATATTGGACAAGACCCAAATAGAATAGATCTTGAATTCGTTTATGTATTTATTCACTTGTGACGTTCAGAGTGTGTCATACCTAAATCCTGAGTGGATGGTGAACTATGTATGTGTGACTCATACACTTTGATGTAAGTAAAAGCCTGAGTTTAGATAGATAAGGAACCGAAAGCTGGTGCGTTGGGTGTACGACTTCTATAGTATGTAGCGCCATTCACAATAGTGGAATTCATAGCCCCAAACATGGGTAAATATATCCTGTCGTTGGCATTACATGGTTGATGAAAAGTAAACGTGGCCATAGGTTGTCTGTAACAGCCCAATTTTGACCCTAATCGGACAAAGTGGTTTCGAGACCATGAATCCGAGTCTAAAAATATTTTAATATTATTTTATGTGTTAAATATGTGTGAAATTATATATGTGAAAGTTTCGTGAAATAATTTTACTGTTTGTATGCTTAATTTGAGAAAATGGCTAAATCGCGTAAAGTGAAAATTTGAGGGTTAAATATGAAAGTGCTTAATTGTTTTTGTCTTTATAAATTGGAGGTTCTATGTGGCAATTAAGCCATTTTCCAAGTTAGTGGACGGCATTAGGTGATATATATGGTTTTCTTATATTATTAATAAAATATATATATGTTATAATAAGGTATAATATATTATTATGTTATAATAAACATTAAAAAAAAAGCCATTATCATTTTTTTCCCTTCATCATCATCACGAAACAAAACAAAAGAAAACAAAGAAACAAAGCTAGGGTATTCGGCCATTGTTGAGCTTGATTCAAGGTGAGTTCTAGCTCGGTTTTTAATTTTTATATTTTTGAGATCGTTGCTTGCTATCCGACCCATGCTAGAATTTTTTATTTTGATGAATATTTTGAGTTATGTCATTAATGAATAATTGTGTTCTATGATGTTTGATGATGGATTATGAAATATATGTGTTAGATTAACATGTTTTGTCTTTGAATTTTTGGTAAATTTGAGTAATTAGGGCTAAATTAAAAAAATAAATTTTTGAGGGACAAAAATGAAAAATAAATGAAATGCATGGATTTTTATGAATACAAGGAAGATTTGGCCTAGCTATGTTGTTGTGAGATTTTCTGTAAATTGTGTTTTATGCAATTGGGATTAAATTGCAAAAAGTGTAAAATATTAGGGGCAAAATGGTAATTTTCCTATTTATGTGTTTTTGGATTAAATTGAATGTTTTAATATTTAAATTAGCTCATTCTAGATATATTTAGATCAAGAATCAAAGAAATCGGAGTTAGATCGGGGGAAAGCTAAAATCGTCAAATAATCGTCCGATTTCGATTTTTCACCGTCCGAGGTAAGTCAACTAGCAATTTAATGTTATTAATTAATATATATATACATATATATATTGTATTTGGATGAGCTCAAATTGAAAGTATATAGCTTGAATTTAGTCAAAGTAAAAATGATATGTATATATATAAATATATGATTAATGTTCGAATATACATATATGTATACACATATATGTAAGCTCTTGAATTTAGTTGAAGAATGAATATGGCTTATGTATAAATTCTTGGTTATTAATCGAAAGGTATGTATAGTGTATATATATAAGGTTCGAATGTATATATATATATGTAAGTACATATATGTACAAACTATTGGATTGATTAAAAATATATATGTTATATTTGCATAAGTAGTTTTGAAATGGTATGTACATGTGAGTTGAAATTTATATGTATATGATAGAATTGAATGAGCACATAAATATATATTTACATGTATATGTTTTTGTATTGAGTTTGGGTATAATTTTTATATAAGTTTATATGAAGTTCGGAAATACAAATATAATTGAATATGTTTTTGTGTTAAATTTAGGTATGACTATTATATAAAGTATGTATGAGACTCAAATATATACAAACTTATATATGTACATGTTTATGTATTGAATTTAGGTATGATAATTATATAAGTTTATGTGAGATTCAATTATGTAATTATATTCATGTGAAGCCTTTGAATGGAGTTGAAGGTACAAAATTGTTAGCTTGGATTACTATAAGATGTTCGAATGTATGATATTAATAGTAGGCCTTAATGTATTAAGTTATATATCTGTATATGATCATATGTACAATTAAGTTATTGAGCTGAATTCAATATCTGAACTTTATATACCTATGTGGTTTAAAGGTATAATTTATATATATTGAGCTAAATTTTTATACATGGAATCTTATATACATATACATTTTGAAAGTGATTTGTATTTATATAAATTGAGTGTTCAGGCTCGGTGCCTAGCAGGCTTGATGCCAGTGATATGTTTCAGACTTTAAGTCTAGCAGGCTTGTCGCCGGTGAAACATTTCAGACTTTAAGTCTAGCAGGCTTGGCGCCGATGAAACATTTCAGACTTTAAGTCTAGCAGGCTTGATGCCGGTGAAACATTTCAGACTTTATGTCTAGCAAGCTAAGTGCCAGTGTATTGAATCAGGCCTTAAGCCTAGCAGGTTTTGTGCCGGTGAATCTATTCATATCATGTGTTTACATGTATCGAATATGTGTATGATTTAGTCATATGGATTTATAGAATATGTATATACATTTGGTCATTGTGTTTGATAAGCATATAAACATTAGTTTATATGTATTTGATGAGTATGGATTTATATATATATATTAAATTTTATGAAATTGTTAGGTATATTCGCATTCAGATAGATATATGTGAGAAATCTATATATGCATTTTGGTAAATATAAATGTATTTGGTTAAATTCGCTTGCTGTGTATGTATATATATATTCGGTTATAGAATTTGTTAAGTACATAAATATGCATTCGGTTACACACATATGAAGTGTATATGCATTCGGTTTTAGGTATTTGATAATGATGTATGCATTTGTTTATATGTAAATGATATATAAAAGTATTCGGTTGTAAGTTTTTGATGAGTAGTTAAATATACAATTGTTATGCATATTGTATATACATATTTATATATTCATTGGTAAGCATTCTACGAGTACATATATTTGATTATAAATAAGATGATTATGAGTAACAAAAATTCAAATAGTAATATATGTCGTATTTGCGATTTCAATAAGTTTAATTATGAATTTATATTATTCTTCTTTTATATATATTTTAGTTATGCTATAGACTTACTAAGCTATGTAAGCTTACTTTGTTTGTTTACGTCTATCTGTTTATAGATAATAATAAAAAAATCAAATCAAGCTTCAAGTTCAGGGATCGTCAGCAAGTTTATCATCTTATCTATTGTCTCGGTATTTAAAATATTTAAATTCTAACTATGGCATGTACAGACTAGATAAATGTTTTGAAGGTCGTACTTTGTTGTATTGTATATGAATATAATAGCCATACTAAAATGGTTTATTTTCTTATAGATTTGCTAGTTTGTAATGTCTTTACTAGTTGGATTATAATGTCTTTGTTTATTAAAAATAGTTAGAAGAGAAGTTTAACATTTTGCATATTTAATGTATATGTATATGTATAATATATATGTATTGATTTTGAGATGGTTGTGTTTTGTTCAGTAATGTCTCGTAACCCTAATTCGGCGATGGATACGGGTTAGGGGTGTTACATTGTCCGTCTTTGTGATGGATGACTTGATCACTATTTGATAATTATTGACTTTTCATAAGGGAAGATGCAATGGTTACCATGAGATAAAATAGGATCATTTTGGGAGAATGAATATTATCCCAGAGAGATCAAGGATATCCTATGAGGGTAACACACTAATGACAAAGTCATTGGACGAGCACTGAATAGTTGCTTTTGTAATGTTATGTCATTGAGGAGAGCTTAGTCGCAATCTATAGTGGAATGAATTCGTGACTAAATGAGTTTATAAGTAATAAGCAAAAAGCAACTTAATTATAAATCATTTGAGCCTTAACCTCATATGTTCATTTGGCTAGTCCGCTAGCTCATTGAAACCAGAAATGAATTACGTATTTGAATATAAATGAACGGAATGAATAGAAAAATAAAAATGGGAAACATTCAGGAATAACTATGGTTTTCTTCGAGATGGAGAAATTGAATCATTTCGCAATGAATGTAGGTTTTAAAAAATGGCGATGGAAATGAAAATGAAAAATGGAAACTTACAATCCTATATAGGATTACTTAAAAAATGATGGAAGAATGAGTTTATATTTTTGGACTATTTTGAAGCCCGAAAAAGAAAACAAATCATTCGGTCATTATGAACATGTTGAGTTGTGATATATTAAACGAATTTTCTTGAAATTTTATCGAGGGTAAAATTGTCAAAAATTTACTAGGGTAAAATTGGGGTAAGAAAATTATTTAATATTTAAATATTAAAATTTATTTTGTCAAATAGAAAATTTGAATTGAGTTAGATCATATTACAGAGTACTAGGTTAAAAAGGCCCAATAGTACTCGTAATTGGACTCGATGTGAGAGAGACCCTAAACCCCTCAAATAACATGAAGAGGGAGACAACCCTAGTTAAAATACAATGTTGAGTCATTCACCTCTCTCCTACTCTAAGTAAGATGTTGTGTTTCTATTTAAAATAAACCTCTACAATTCTACAAGAGTTTTACCTCTTCTTCATATAAATAGATGGCATCAATAGACCTATAGAACTTTTGAGAGATTGTTATTCTACCGAAAAATAGAGAGAATTTATTCTCAACTTATAAACATATTTTTCAGAATAACAATTTTATCTTTTTTTATTAAAGAAGAGAGAATTTTCGTTTTCACCCCAAAGGAAAACATTTTCTAGTTCTGTGTTTTGATTCTATTGGTTCGAGTCTGCACTCGAAGTAGTTCATGGTACGAGAATAATGGAGAAGACCATTTGGTTTAAAGCTGAAAAGCATCAAGGATCCACTTATCCAAAAACATAGGTACAAATTCGGTTAAGGTTTATTGCTATAAATATCATAAACTGGGTCAATTTTCAAAATGTTAATTTTTCACTATATAAGAAAATCATTTTCAAATCAGATTTTTTCCATCATCACCATGGAAAAAGGTTCCGCGTTTCGACATAAATGGGAAGCTTAGTCCGAGGTTTATTGGGCCATATGAAATTCTTGAGAGAGTTGAACTTGTAACATAACGGCTAGCTCTGCCTTCGAAATTGGATAAGATTCATAACATATTGTAATAGCCCAATTTTTAGAAATGTTGAAAACAGTGGTACGAGACCACCAAATTCAGAAAATAAGCTCGTAAATTTTATTATTTAATAATTACGAGCCAAATATGATTTTTAAGAGATTTTTAAATTAGTAATTTGTGTTTTATAAAAATTTATTAAGTCAAGAAATTGAGGAAAAGAGGTATCGAGGCCTCGATGTTATAAATTGAGCTGTAAATATTTTTATAAATATTTGCGGAGTGTCAATATGGTAGTGTTAAAGTTTCGTCAGAAAATTGTAACGTTTCTGCAGTCAATTAATTAAAAAAGACTAAATTGAAAAGATGCAAAACTTGCTAAAGTGATTAAATAGCTTAACAATTAAAAAAGAAAGGACTAAAAGAGTAAATGGACCAACTTAAGTGGCTGAGTCGGCATACCGTTAAAAAAATCAAAGATTTTTATGTATTTAAGGACAAAATTGGAATTACAATAAAGTTTATGTGGCCAAAATTTATTTTAAGGATTTCAAGACCATTTCTTCTTGAAATTTTAGTGCAAAACAACCATGGAAGAGGGTTTAGAGCTAGTATTTCATATTTTAGCTTCAAGTAAGTGTAATTCTTACTTTTTCCTTGAAATTTTTATATTTTTAGACTTTTACAATTAGGTCCAACTAAGTATTCTACTAGTTTCCCAATTTGTTGAAAGTTTAGGAAGATACCATTGATAAGTTCATATGATTTGTGTTATTTTATGATGAAATTGATATGTTAATGGATGTTTAAAGGTGTTTTATTAAAGAATTTTGGATGAAAACATGTTTTAGGGATTAAGTTGAAAAGTATTGAAATTGTGGAAAAATTCTGAAATTTCATGGAATCCATGGGCTGTTATTGATATGTATGAGAATTATTAGTCTTGGATCAAGGATTAAATTTCAAGAATTTCATTTTCCGAGCCTAGGGATGAAATTGTCATATATTATAACTTTAGGGTCAAATTGGTAATCAATATTTTACACTAAAACAGTTTTGGGCGACAATAGTGGTTTAATTTTGAAAAATCACAAAAAATTGTAGGAATAGAATTAGAAGATGAATAAAATATAAAATTAAAGCTTACTGGGTCTAGTTTCTCATAGAAGAAATGGCGTAAGCAATGGAATTGAAAATCATGAGATATAATAAATTTTGTGAGACAATGTCAGAATGATTTCAAGTTCCCCTGTTTTGAGTTTAGAAAATCATTAAAAATTGTAAAAAAATAATTATGGGATAAAATTTATATGTTTAGAATCTTGAATAAGTTTATTTTCAAAAGAAACAAACGAAAACATTATCTAAATTCTTTACAATCAGATAATTAAGTTTTAGTGAAGAGGGGTCAGAACTGTCGAACAGTGAAACAGGGAAAACTTTAAAGAATAAACTGTACTTATTGGCTAAGCCAAAAATTTTGTGGTAAATATATATATGAGTCTAGTTTCATGGGAAATTAATGGATCTTAATTTGGAGCTCTTTAGCTTTAGATATAAATAAATTAGTGACTCTAACTCAGACAGACAGCTTGAATTTACATACAAGAAAATAGTGAAAGTATGGATAATGTTGTTTAAGTGTGTTATACACATTAAGAATGTGGAATGGAGAGGAGGAGGAGGAAAATATATGAATGACTTGTGTATAAATTAGTCATTTGCCCGATTTTAATCGATAAACGTTGAATTAGAAATGATATAATGCTTCATTTTAAATAGTGATTATGAAATTATGATTATCCTTATGTTATAAAATCGAATTGTAAGTTCATATGGTTAAATTTTCATGATTATTTGATAATTTTAGGAATAACATAATATGTTAATTCATATGTTTGCTATTGAATTGTGAAAATTGTAAAATAAAAGAATATATATATATATGAAAATTGAATTATAAGTTCAAATTGATCAGTAGAACGCAAGGTTGAGTACTTCTGATCAGTGACAAGAGATAAGTGATAACTGATTCAGTGTAAGACCATAGCTGGGCTATGGCATCGGAGTGTGTTATGTGATTATGTGTAAGACCATAGTTTGACTATTGCATCGAGGAAATGAAGTACTCAATTCTGTAAGTAGTTCTCTAATTTGACAAATTGTGGTAAGTGTTAAGCAAATTTTATTTGAAAAAACATATTGAATAGTGAAATTGAGCTCAATTATGTGATCTCGTCATTCAGAGATTGTATTTGACAGGTTATGTTAATAAATTATGTGTATGTAAATTTAAGTGACGACATTTAAACAGCTAATGATATTGAGCTAATTTACATGAATCTCTCATTTGAAATTGTAATTGACAGGAAGAAATAGTGAATTGTAAATGACTCGAATTATCCGAAAATATTCGGTAATCTTTGGTAATACCTTGAAACCCTATTTCAGCGATGGATACAGGTTAGGGGTGTTACACTTTGGCCAAGTTGTGGCTGGATTATGCCACGTTAAACTTATAAGTTATGTATTGAAATGGTTTATCATGTGGATAGTTCCAAAAAGAATTATGTTTAAATGCACTAGCTTGCGACTTTGGTTGAATGATATGTTTATGTCTTGTGTGATATGCATAGGAAATGAGTGTGGAAAGGTAATGAAATAGTAAGTTCATACTTAAAGTGTAAAATGACGAAAAAGGGGATGATGAGTTGAATTGATGTTGTTATTTAAGCTAAAGTGATAATTTCATTGCAAAGTTGAGAATTTCATGAATGTGTCAATGAATGGTATAATCGATAAACATTGAGTTAAATGGTAAATACGTATTAGTATTAAGTTTAATGATATTGAATTGTACATAAATTAAATGGAAATTGTTAGTGATATGATTTGAATTGTAAGCATGAGAAATTGTGAATTTAATGAAATGGGAATGAAGCATTGAATTGCTTGAGTATGTATCGGGTCTTGTAGGTCCTATTATTTATTAATATAATAATTTGAGGATATATTGTGAAGAATTATAAAATCATTTTAATAATTTGAAAGTTTTAATTTAGATGAAATTTTATAACTTGGATAAATACGTTTACAAATGTATGTATTCTGGTAATGCCTCGTATCCTATTCTAGTGCCGAATACGGGTAAGGGGTGTTACACATATTTCATGAATCGATGCTATGAAGATATATATCTGATCTCTCTCATGTGATAACTCTTGATAAAATTGAGTTGCAGCTTGATTTGACATATGGTGAAGAACTGGTTAAGATTTTGGCTCGGGAAGTAAAAGAATTGAGAAATAAATGTGCGGCATTAGTAAATTAGAAGAGGCCACATGGGAGCCAGAAGAAACTATGAATCTCAATACCCTCATCTTTTCTCAGGTAAATTTTGAGGACGAAATTTCTTAAGGGGGGATAGTTGTAATAGCCTGATTTTTAATGGTGCCGGAAAATGCGATTTCAAAACCCCATTTTTGTAAATCGAGTCCGTAAGTATTAAATATGAATATTTACAGAGTTGGTATAAAAATATATTAAAATTTGGTCCTTCAATTACGTTTATTAATTGTTTAATTTTGGTACAATGACTAAATTGTAAAAGTCTTAGCGCTATACATTTTTAATTAACCGAAGACTAAGGGACTTAAATTTCAATTAGCAAAAGTTCCAAAATAGTATTTAAACCATTTCATGCATTAGTGGGATCTGATGTATATATGTGATTAGATTAAGCTAATTAAGTTTAATTAACTTAAATATAATTTAATCTATGTATAAATAAGTGAAGTGGAGGATGTCATCTTTTTCTTTCTTCTTCGCTACTCCGTTAAATCCTCAGACCATTCAGGAAATTGAAATAATAACATACGGGCAATGTTTTTAACTATTATCAGTGAAGGTAATATAATATAGTTTCTAAGAATTGATTGGGTTATTAACACAGAGCCCCTTATTACTTGAGCAAGTAAAAGACTATCCCAAGCTTCTGCTATTTCTATCCTCATTTTCTCTTCTCTTTTGTATTTTTCTCTTTTGGCCTCATCTTTTTTCTCGATCTTTTTTTCTGTATTCGATTAGTCCCTGAAGATTCAATTTGTTTGCTGTTTTGATTAAGTAAGTTCATATGGGACTTACCACTCAATTTTACTTTATGTATCGATGGTATTTGAATTTACACTTGTATATATATAAACTAAGTAGAATTAATGAATTTGACACTTATAGCTCGAAATGGATTGAATTGTAAATTGATGTGAATATTGGTTATATGGAAATAAAACAGGATGTAAATAAGATTGTTGACTGAATATATGTCTCATAATGAGAAATGAAACTGTGCACAGGAATTGATAATGTCATTTATACGAAAATGATGCCCGAGTGAACTTAGTAAAATGTTAGGATACGTATGACATGCCATTAGGGTTATACGGGTGATTAATTAGGGATTTTACAAGTTACTAAAAGATCTAGTATTTGTTGTAGATTCTCGAATTATCTGTATTGTAGGTTTTGCTCAGATGGTTAACATTGATATAATGGATGCTTGTTTGAGAAACTTGGTTATAATGCCAGCTTATATGATCAACCCTAAAATATTATCAGCTTGTGTGAGCATTACATTCCCGTGTATCTGAGTCCATCTTAATATGGTTCCATCGGGCGATGTTAAATTGATTGGAAATGGAATTTAATTCATGAAATGAAAATGAAGTGATATTGATGATACTTGACATTTAAATTGCTATATGATTCTGTTTTAAATGTTGGCATTATTTATAACTCGATAACGTAACTAACGTATTCTATTTGTGGTGGTGTTGCATGTAGAGATATGTATTAATGAGCCAAGGAAAGTTAATTTGGTAGCCAAGTAGATTAATGGTTTATGATTTAATGATCAAGGTAAGCTTTAGTTTCCATATAAGGTTACTAAGCATCCTATATATTTACCCCATTTATTTTCCCTTTTCCTTGTAGATTGTCACATTGTGGAACACGTCAAGCCAGATTGTTTCGAATATAACACTATACTATCATTGAATTGGTAACTTTTTGGTCATTTTGAGTCATGATTTGTGGCATGTATATAAGATATCTTGGGTTATATCTTAAAATGTAATTTTTTTATTAGAGTGTAATTTTGCATATATTTGGAGAAGTTTCCCATATGTTTTGATGACCTAATGTGCTTGTAAACTCATCTTTTGGTTGAATTGTGTATTTTATAGGATAAAAAGAGAGTTAGAATCATTTGGAAGTCATATGGAGATTTTATAGACAAAATGAAGTTTGAGTATTTTGTGGACTAAGAAGATGGGCAAAATAAGTCGTAGAATAAGGCATGCCCACTTGTCACGGGGCTAGAACTTTTGTCTTGCGTTCCGTGCGGCCTTAGGAGATCATTTCTATGCAAACACACCTAAGTCAGCCTAACCACTAAAAAATTAATGATTCACAAAGAATTCCTCCGAAGCACCAATTTATATAGCGGAAGCAACTTAGCCAAAAGAAGGCACAAAAGAACAGAAAGCTATAAAAAACTATGCACGAAAGGTGTTTGAGTAAATGCTCTCAATTGTATTACTTTCTCTCAATGAATACAAGAAACAAAAGAGAATGAAATGAATTACAAGTGAGGGGGAAGCTCTTTATTTATAGTTGAGCTCCCCCAAAATCGACGGTTTAGATCAAGTTACATTGACAGATGAGATTAGCTTATCCCTTAAATCTAGGGATTTACAAGATTACATAATCAAATCAAATCTAATCTTACAAGATATGATTCCCCTCAATCTTCTAAGATTAGTTCCCATATTTACCAAGGTAGCCTATCTTTCCATATCAACATCATTGGGCCACCCAGGCTTCAATCTGAAAGGTTTCTCCAACCGCTCTTTGAATCGGGCTAGCTCTTGCGACTCAAATAATCCCCATGCTAATGATAAACCTCCGTGGGATATATTGTGTGCGATGGTCATGGGTCCCATGACACACGACTTATGCTTGGAGAAACAAAGTTGCATGATTTTTCTATAGTTTTTCAATAAACTATAGTTTTTGAGTGAAATAGATTTCACATTGAAAGAAAATAAATAAAGATTTTGAAACAAAATTGAATACATTAAACTAGAAATAAGATTATATCAAAATATTCATAAACATCAATGCATTATATCAAACCCCCTAAAAGAAGAAGATATTCTATACATTTCTGAATTCATATAAGGATGCATGAATAATGCTTCAAGCAAGAGAATTGCACAATAAAATCGAAATTGTACATTAAATAGCATACACTTTTAAATTATTTTGAAATTTGGTATTTTAGAAAACTATTAACAATGTTTGATAATATTTATTATTTGTTGTTTAAAGTGGCCAAGCAAAATTTTACCTACTCGTATAAAAGGATGAATTATGGTTATGTTTTTTTTTTAAATCTTTAAATATGAACTTAATTCAGAATTGCTTTTGAAACTACTAAACTTAGAAAATTTAAATTTTACTTTGCATATTATTATGATTGTTAGCTCCAAACCTATTAATATAAATTTTTTAAAACATTATTATCAATGCAGAGCATAGGATTTTTACATAATTTTTTCATAGTAAATATCATATAAAATTTATTATACACATAATTTTTATTTAAAGATATTGATAAAAATTTTGTAATACTAATTAATGGAATCAAAACTAGTGGTATATTTCCATCCATATTTAACGATATTCATCCATTTTGTTAATTTTAAATACTATTTAATTTCATTACAGTCACTAATGTACATATCATCCCTTAATTAATGTAGTTAAAAGTAGTTGTTTTTTTTTAAAATACAAGTACTAATTAATAGCATCACCATCGTTTATATACTTTACTTTATATTTAAAGATATCAACAAACTTTTTGAGGGGAAATATTTGGTTAAGTGAAATTTAAAAATTCTAAAAATAGGATTAGAGAGGTAACAAAGGTATATAAAATATAGTAAAAATTTTGATAAAAAAGATCTTTTTGGTCTCTCATAATTTTGAAAATGAGTAAATTGGTCCCTCTCAAAAAATTAGAGCAATTTAATCACTGTCAATTTCAAAAGTGTGCAACTAAGGACAATTAATCATGATGTTGATGTTTTCCATCAATTGTTCATGATTTTAATTGGTATAATAACAAATTTAACCCTGAAAGTTTACACATCCTGTCAATTTGGTTCTAACTTAACAAATTTATCCTGCAACATTTGTATAAATGCGTAAATGTTGAGGTTGAATTTGTTGACTTTTTAGAATTAAGGCTAAAATGAAAAATATATAAACATTAAAGGCTAAATTTGTTGTTATACCAATCAAAATTATATACAATTGATGGAAGACATTATAACACCGTGATTAATTGTCCTTAGTTGCTCACTTTCAAAATTGACAAAGATTGAATTGCTCCAATGTTTTTGAGAGTGACTAATTTGCCCATATGGAGAGGTCTTCTTATAAAAAAATTTTAAAAAATAAATATATAAAAGAAATGAGATAATGAAGAATTCGAAACTCTGCTTACGACATTAAAGAAAATACACTCTTAGATGTCTACCAAATACTCACCTTTTTTTCAAAATACAAATCCTAATTAATGGTCTAACCATTACTTATATACTTTTCATTCTTCTAAACGTGATTTCTTTACCCTTAAATTAGATTTAAAAAATCCTATGTTTTAAATCGTAGCAATGTTTAATTTACCAAAAAAATATAATATGTTCACAAATACGACATATTATGAATATATTTACCTTTAATTATGTAACTTTCACTATAGCAAAGTAGGTTTTTAGCGGCGGTTTTCTGGCCCTATAACGGCGCTTATAAGCGCTACTAAAACAATTTGCAGCACTTATGCAAAAAAACGCCGCATTAGATAGTGCTGCTAAAATTTGTGACGTTTATGTGGTAAAACATTGCAAGAGAGTCAAGCATGTTGTGGCGTTTGTAGCTAGAAGCGCCACAAAAGATCATGTTTTATAGTGCTGTTTCTGGGAAAACACCACTAACATTAGTCGATTCTATCAACCCATTTCATTTCATATAGAACCCGAATTTTCAACATATTTTCCTGTAACTTCATATCCAACAATAAACTTCAAATCTAAATAATACTTTCACGAAAGAAATATGTATATGATCTAAATTAATAACTGAAATAACAAAATATATTCAAAAGTTATATTGTTAAGATATTCTCACAATAAGAAAATATTAGTAACTAATTACAATAATAATAGTAATGGATATAACTTCCTCAAATTAGGATGTCCACCATCTTTTGCTTTCTCCCAATCAAATAAAAAACAAGCAATGAGAAACAAGGGAACTCAATTATTTGTAAAATAATACTTGAAATTTTACAACCATATATAGAAGTCTGATATTTTAGTTTTGGTTTGTAGGCGTGTTCCTAAATGTCTGCATCTATGAAAAATGCCATTAAAAGAAGAAACCGGGAAATCCATAATAATCCACGGCGGAGCAGGCTTCAATCACGAATGGTCCACACTAGAGGTGATCATAGGTCAGGCGGTCCGGCCCGGCCCGACGGCCCGCCTAAAATATGGGAGAGTTTGGGTAAAAATATAGGCCCGAAATATGGGTTTGGGCAAAAAGCGAGCCCATTTAGAAAACAGGCCGGGCCTCGGGTAAAATTTTTTTGGCTGGGCCGAGCCGAATATAATAAATATATATTTTTTAATTTCTAAAATACATTTCCCATTTCCCATTTCCCACTTCCCATTTCCCCTCCCCATTTCCTATTTCCCATTTCTCCGTGCATCTGATAAAAATCCCTAAGCCTTTCCCTCCTCCCTTTTTTCCCCAATTCAAAAATCCACCTCCACCGATCCACCATTCCACCTCCGGTCCTCCACGGCTCCACCCAATTCAAAAATCCACCTCCATAGCTCCACCTCCGCTCTAACGGTGGTTCTACGTCTTCTACCTTTGAATTTCAAAGTTGAGTTTGCTGCTGTTAACCCTAGTTTATGTCGAAGTAGTTTTTTGCTTTTTGCTTTTTGATTTTGATTTTAATTTTGATTTTGATTTTTGCTGTTAACGGTTTTTTGATTTTGATTTTGAGACACTGAATCTTCGGGGGGGAATTAAATCTGGAATTTTGGTTTTGATTTTAATTTTTACTATTAACCCTATTTCCTGTTCGAACAATTAGACTAATAGGTTTAAAGCAGTCAAAGATTGTATTGACATTTTTAACCTTTAAATGTTGCGTGTTTTAATCTTGTTATGATTTTGATTTTAATTTTTGCTGTTAACCCTATTTCCTGTTCGAATAATTAGACTAATAGGTTTAAAGCAGTCAAAGATTGTGTTGACATATTTAACCTTTAAATGTTGCGTGTTTTAATCTTGTTATGCTTAAAATGAAGAAGCATTTCTGCATAATCATCTGCTCGTGGAACTTAGAGAAAGAAGTAGAGAGTTTAATAGTGTTGAAGATGTCATCCTTATCTTTTAAGTGTGTTTGACACTCATGGAAAACTTTACTTATGAATAAATGTATAAGATCATCATTGGAAATAATTAAAGAGATAAATTTAGATATTATATGAATTTTTCAAACTGATCTAAATGTTGCTAAAGAGCTTTTGTATCAGTCTATAAATGTTACTTTATTGAGTTTTTTTTATTGTTTTTGTCCAACAATTCTACTCCTATATAAGTATTATTTGATTTAACTGACAGTGAGAGTGTCCTTTTGAAGAACTGATAGTGAGAGTGTCCTTTTGAACCCTTGTTATATTCCAGTTTGGGAATGAATAGTTGATAAAAATGGGAAGGTAATTCTGAATTTCGAATTACTCTTTGAAAATTTGATCAAAATTTGACTTTCCCAGATTTTGATTTTGCAAATGGACATGTGGAGTTGTGTTGGTTAATTATTTTATGAATTTTAGATTAGTAATAATGATGTTGAGAATTGAGATTGTCCTTTTGACACCTAGTTATATTGTTGTTTATGTTTCTAAGGTTTGGCGATGAATATTTGATAAAATGGCAAGACAAACTAATATCCTTTTTCTTGAACAATGGTTGAGTACTAATATTGGTGCTATTAGCTACTCTGTTTCAGAAATTAGGGTTAATATTGATGAAAGAGAGAATATTAATAATTTCAATATTTTTAAAATCTTTAATTGAATTTGTTAAATCTGAATATTATGCTGAATATTCAATATTTTCAATATTGAATTTGTTGAGAATATTATGCTGTCATGTTTTTTTTTTTATTGGGAAAGACATGTTCTGGTATGTCTCTTTGTTGGTACATTGGAATTTTAAACTCCTAGAAGATGCTTAGATTAAAGCTTTTATTGATGCTTATGAGTAAACGCCACTAAACATTGATAACTTAAGGTTTAATCAAGCTAAAAAATATTGTTCTGTATCTTGGTAGAATAATGCATGAGCAATTAGGTTGGAAATCCTCATGTTGCTTTTAACCTTTGCAGCTCATCAGATGGTAATGTTCAGTGCTACATGGCCTGCAACAGTTCATCGGTTAGCTCAGGAGTACATGGACCCTAATCTTGTTAAGGTAATTATCTAAATGCTTGATGGTGTTGTCATAGTTTCCTATATATTTGAAAAAGTAATAAATTTGTTTTCAGGTTGTGATTGGCTCAGAAGATTTAGCTGCCAACCATGATGTTATGCAGATAGTTGAGGACTGATTTTATCTTCTAGAATTGCTTGATGGCTCAAGTTGTTTGAGTTTAAAAGTTTAAAATCAATTGTGGATACTCAATTGCATTAGAATTTAAGTACTTTTTATTGGTTCAATTTTGAGCTTTTTTTATGTTCTTTCTTTCATTTAATTTCAGGAGTCAAATCTGTTGTTTAATTGAGTTGATTTTGTTTTGCAGGAGTTAATTTACTTAAAAAACGGGCTAGGTTGGGCCGGGCTCGGGCTTAAAAATTTTTTCCTAGGCCGGGCCTGGACAAAATTTGAGGCTCATATTTCGGACCAAGTTGGGCCCGGGCTTATGAAGCGGGCCGAAAATTTTTTTGGGCCCGACCCATGATCACCTGTAGTCCACACAAAGATTAACTTTGTAATTTCACGATCTTTATAAGAATAAAGTAAAATGAAAAGGCCTTTTACTGGATATAAAAATTATTCCATAAACTGTGCTCTTATAAAGTAAAATTGTTTGGAGATCTTTAATATGTAGGTTTAAAATTTTAAACCAAAATTGATTTACTTGATTTTTGCAGTTCTATTTTTGTATTTTTTTTATTTTCATAGTAAAGGCAACTTTGACCAGAATCAACAAAATTTTCTATTATTACTTATACTAAAAGGCGATAATATATGGAAATCTTCCATATTTTATTATTATTATGTGATGTAGAATACACCAACAAAATTCCCAATGAAAATTTATGATATTTTTTAAAACTTATGGAAATATATATTATTCTGCTTTAATTAAGGCAACATTATAATGATATATAATGTACGAAATGGCTAAAATTGCTGCAAAATTTTGACTCGCCGTAGAAGAAACATGCTTACTTAGTTACATTAAAAAATACTTAAAAACTTTGCTTTATATAATGTATAGTGACCTGATTTGTTGAAACCCGAACGGATTGAGCAGCGATGGACGGAGCAGCGTCGACGAAGGAGACGGAGATCGATGGCAAATGCATTGTCGACGGGGATGCAGCAGACGGATGATTGGACAGAAGACCAGCAGCAGACGGATGGGAAAGAAAAAACAAAGTTAGGAATTTGGGGAAAAAAACTAAGTCAGGGATTTGGGGAAAACAATTTGGGGGAATAAGGGTTGGGGGGTTAGCTATCAAAACGGCGTCGTTTCAATAAAAATTAAAAAATATTCGTGGTGTTTATGGGAAAAACATCGTTAACATTGCTCCCATTCGGTGTGCCTTTGCGGCACGTAGCATAAAACGCTGCTAAATATGTATTATTTGCAGCACTATTTCCACAAACGCCACTATATAACGACTTATTGCGACGTTTTTCGGTTAGCGCCACTAATGGTATATATTTGTTGCATTTTTCAATATAAACGCCATTAAAAGTTCAACCTTTGCGGCGTTTTCGATCCAAATGCTACTAAAAATGCCGCTAAAAGCTTAATTTGCTGTAGTGTTTATGATGTAATGTATAGTCATAAATCATGTTATTTGATTCACAACATCAAAGAGGTATCATACTTAAACAATCTATTACATATTATTGTTACTATTAATATCACGGTTAAATATTCTTTGCACATTTAAAATTTAGTGTCTATATTTTTATATTTTTCAGTTGTATAGTCTCTCTCTACTTTTTAGATTTCAAAATTTAAGTCTAATTGTCAACACTATTAAAATTCTTTTGTTAAATTAATTGATGTGGAATTTTAAATTAAAAAAAACCAATTTGGTATATATGTAGCAAAATAATTAACATTTGTAATAAATTTGAATTTAACATAAAAATGTTAACAAAGTTCACAATAGGATTTAGATTTTAAAATCTTAAAAATACAAATAGAGGATTTTCAACACACCATCAAAACAAATATGTACTCAAATGTAAAATAATAATATTTTTTTTACATGTTATATATTTCTATTGTGTATTTATTCCACCCACAATTTTAATTTATGTTTTAGAAAAATATTACTCAGGAAGGGAATTAAAATTTTCAAATAATTACAAATCAAGATAGATTTCAATTTTTATTTTATTAATTCCATATAATTTTGTTTTTTGTGTGTGCACGTACTCATTTCTTTTCCATACATTAAAAACCTTCTTTCATTGTTTTACAAATTATTTCCAACACTCACATAATATATATATATATATTCTCCATCACTACTTATTTATTTATATATTCCAAGAAAATACTAATAATCAATTTTAAAATTTGGTGTAATGATGGTTTTAATATTTGTTTAATCGATTTTTAATTTTGAAAAATTAGAAAGTTTATCCATGTTAGTAGAAAAACTAAAAGGTTGTCTTAAAAGTTAACGCTTTTTGCTAAACAAAAATCCACCCATAAAGTGGATTCTAGTATTATTTAAATACAACTAGAAAAACTGTATTATTTAAATATTATGTTTGATACATTTTTATATAATTCTGCGTTGTGATTGAATAACCTTAAGTTTGTGATTCAAATAATTGAAATACTTGACTTTGCATGTTTCACATTCAAGTCCCAACTATCAAAATATTCTCTTCCCTAAGTTTAAATTTATGATATATCATTTCATATTTTTGTTTGGTTTTAATATTTAATTTTGTATTAATTTTTTTTTTCATTTGGAATTATTTTAGTATTTGAGCTTGAATCTTTTTTATCTCATTTAAGTACTCGAATTTGATTTTAATGTTCAATTTGATATTTGAGTTTTTTTCTCCCAATTAAATACATGTGTTTGCTTACTAGAGTACACATATAAAATATTTATGGGGTTATTTGGTTTAAGTACCAAGGGCAAAGTTAGAAAAAATTTTGTGGGGGAGTGAAATTAAATTGTTTATTTTACAATAGTAAAAATACAAATTTATCATTTTAGTAGCTTATATCTTTATAATTTTTAATCAAATTCTTATCATTTTAGAATGTCAAAGTACAGTTTTACCACTACTAATTTAAATTTTTATAAAATATAAAAAATCCTAAATGAAAAAAAAAATTATTTTAAGAGACACCAGGGCCAATGTCACCTCCTCCATTTGCCATTGCTGAGTATCAAGTTGAAAACTAAAATGTAATACTCTAATATCAAACTAAAAAAAAAAAAAATTCAAATAAATATAAAATTTTGTTTGATGGGACGCTTCCAATTCCATACGTCTTGCTCTTGCTCATGTAATGATGGAAACAAATAGCCTAAACAGACATGTGAGTCAAACCTCTTTGTATAATGCAGACTTTATAAATTAATCACACTAATTACTCTGGGTTAATTAGGTTTTTTCTTAAAATATTTTGGATTCATCATCATAGCTTAAAGAATTCAAGGAGTTTGGATTGTATTAGGAAAACAAAAATGAAATTTTTGCACTTTTTAAATATTTGAAGCAAATATTAGATTTAAAATATTAATATCTGAAATTACCTTTTTATTATCAAATTACGAAACATCGGGTAGGGTATGTTGGATCATGAAAACACTAATCCCTCTAAAAATATTGGAATGAATTTCAGGTGAGAGAGTGGCTGCAATGCATGTTCTTGACAGTTTGTAAAAAGAAGAAGAAGAAGAAGAAGAAGAAGAAGCTGTGAAGAATCTAATCTGGGCAGATGAAGTGCAAATGGTGGTTGAAAATGGCATCTTTGAGTACACGTAAGCTCCAAATTTCCCCACATGGGAAGAGCAATAACGCGGAATTTGGTTTGAAATTTCTTTGGTCCAATTCACCTTCATCTCTGACTTTCTTTCACATTAATTTATATGCTCTTTTTATTCTTAACCTCAATCATTCGTGTCACGCTAAGGATAAATCAGGTGACCCAACCCTTTGCTTAATCACATAATTGAGATCGTGATTTTTTTTTTATTTTCATTTTATCCATGGTTAAATTTTACTATTAATTTTTATAATTTTTTTAAGTTATGGATTTTATATTTTAATTTGATTAAATTTAATTCCCATATTTTTTAAAATAGTCAATTTTAGTCATGACCCGAACAATAGTAGTTAATTTTTTTTGGTTAAATTCAATTATCAGTTATGTACTATGCATACAATTGTAGATTTGATCTATATTCTCCAATTGAATTATTCTAAGTTCTAATACTTTTCAAATTTAAAAAATTTTGGTCTTGACACAAATGAAAATCATTAATCCCTTAATATTATATTTTTAATGAGTAATATGTGAAAATAGCATGTTAACATGCCACTATACATATTGGCACTATGTTTGCCGTATCAGATTTTGAAAATAAAAGATGTTAACTAAATAAATTTAACAATTATAATTTAGTAAGGATTGAAATTTTAAAATTTACAAAATATAAGGATTTAAATTAAAGTATAGACATATATACATGGACAAATATCAGAATTTAAATTAAATAAGTCTGCTTCCTCTGGCATAGCTTTTGGCTCTGGTGCGTTGACTTTTGAAGGTTTTCTGTTTTCATTGGAACGCACCTATTTTTGATGATGTTTGGCGTACCACCAGTCCAATGAGACTGTCTCACTGCTGGTAAAAATTTTGGCTGGAGCTTTTAGCTCCAACGATTGCAGTTAAGTGAGATAATTATTGTTTTATCACCTTCTATTCATTATTGTATTTTTCAATTTACTTTTTATATAAATTTAATTTAATTATTATTTTATATAATATTATTTCATTATATATATTATTATTTAGTATAACTATTATATAAATATTTTTAATGATTTAACTTTTAATATAAATATAAGTTTAATAATTATAATTATAATTTAGCATAAATATAATGAAAATTATTTGGTACAAGAGTTTTTAAACTTCACAATCAAAGGTTCACAAATGTTCTATAAAAATATATTAAAATATTAAAAAAACACAAGAAATTTTTTTTTAAAACTGCGCTTACTGAATACAAAAAAAGTTCACTACCAAATACTAACCTTAGATATAATTATGATTTTATTAATTAATTTAAATATAATTTTTGAATATAAACATATCCTATAATTAATTTTAATCTTATTAAATTTATTTTAGTTTAGATTTGGATATATTTTTATTATTAAACTCATCTTGGTTTATAACCATTTGTGATCCTAACTACACTTGGGATATTTTAGATGTAAAATTGAAGGGAGACTTGGTCAGCAATTGGAGTTTTGACCTCACCTCACTCTTCAGTCCACTAATCTTACTTCTAGTTTATCATGACCAAAGACTTGTCTATGCTGAAAAACTCGGTTTCTTTTGGTCAAACTTCAAACTTTCTATTCCAACAACCATTTTTTCTAATCCCAAAACTCCAATGAAGTTCCTTTAAAAGCCCCAGAGTTTCAATTTCTTATTCAAACCCAAAACCTTTCACTCTCCTACTCCCTCTTTGCTTAAACCTCAGCATAGACAAGTTCAAACATTTTCCAGCTTTTAGTTACTTAATCAAAACTTAACATTCAGGCCAAATTCCATGGTTGTTGCTTCTTGCTCTTCACCATTTAGGCTATTTCAATCCCTTTGGCTGCTTCTGCTTGTGATCCTTGGAAAAGTTTTTTCTTCTTCATAACCAAATTTACCCGGTCTATAGCAGGTCATGAATTAGTATTTCCAAGTTCCAAACAAGGAATCCCTCTCTATTTTCTTACAGTTGAAGGAAAGAAGAAAGGGGGAAAAAAAAATGGAGAACATGTGGAAGTGGGAGCAGGGGACACTGGTGAGCGAGCTGATTCAAGGAATGCAATTAGCAAAACAGCTAAGGTTGCATTTGGGTGCACCATCATCTTCTGTTGAATCCAGGGACTTGCTACTACAGAAGATCTTATCTTCCTATGAAAAAGCTCTTCTGATTTTGAAACTGAGCAGGCCTACGGAACAGCCACAACAAAATGTAGGAGGAAAAACTTGTGTGCCAGAGTCTCCTCTAACCATCAACGGCAGCCCCAGGAGTGATGATTTAGAAAAGGATAACCAGGATATCAGAGATGTCTCAAAGAAGAGGTGAATTTGCAAGCTACAAGTTAATAATTCTTGAATGTTATTGCAAATTTTGGAAGTTGTAAATTTGAGTATGCTAAATGATTCCTGGAACTGTGTTTTGCAGAAAGATGATGCCTAGGTGGACGGATCAGGTGAGAGTGAGCTCTGAAAACCTGCTGGAAGGTCCTCATGATGATGGCTACAGTTGGAGAAAATACGGGCAAAAGGATATCCTTGGAGCCAAATATCCTAGGTGAATGACCCTTTTCCCTTGTAAAATGCTGGACTTTTGTATTAGTCAAAACCCTGATGATAGAATGTTTACTTTTGCAGAAGCTATTACAGATGCACCTATCGAAACACCCAAAACTGCTGGGCTACAAAGCAAGTGCAGAGATCAGATGAAGATCCCATCCTCTTTGAGGTCACATACAGAGGAACTCATACATGTGCAAATGGCAACCCCGCAGTTCCATCCCCAGAAAAACAACATAAATCAAACTCAAACGGCCTTAATAATACCAATTACCAACCATTGCAATCACAAGATACCCTCTCAGAGTTTCGAGCAGGCCTAAGAGTCAATACTGAGGGCTTAGACAATAAAGAGATGGCACCCCCATTCTCTTTTGCTTCAACATCATTTGGGTGTATAAAGAGCGAAAACCATAGCTTTTCACCTTCAGGAGTACTTGATTACTACAATATCTTCGGCAGCTTTTCATCGCCGTTCATGTCTCCCGATACACCAGAATTAAACTACTTTTCAGTTTCCCAGATGAACAACTTCCAAGGGGTGCTCAACACACAGCATTCTAAATCTGATCTCACCGAGTTGGTTTCAGCCAACACTTCGGCCACCAATTCTCCAATTATGGACTTGGATTTTTCGCTCGACCAAGTGGAGTTGGACCCGAATTTCCCATTTGACACACCGGGATTTTTCTCCTAACTCTTTTCCGCAATCGAATAAGAGTAATGGTAGATGTCAAATTCGGGTTCCAATAACCAAAGTAGGTTCATGGTGAGCCGTGTGTTCTGCGAAGAACTATTGTACAATACATGTCCCTTTCAATTCTATGTTGGTTTTGAGAAATTTCCTCAGATAACAAGTTTTGATACTTGTTCTTATCGAAATTCCATAATACTAGTGCGCAGATTTTCACCAAAATGCAAAGGTCCTTCTAACACTCACTGCAACTTCATTGCAATTAGCAAAGTAGTATTTTAAGCAATGGCCATTTATAATCCAAATAAGTTGTCCATAACAACATACCGTGAAAGTTCACAAATCCTGGATTTCAGAAGAATAAAATAAGTATATACAGGGAAAAAGAATCTACATTCCAACGATTCCTACATTGCTTGTCTTTACACATAGCCGATGGAATACATAAGCAAATGGTAACAAGTTAACACTCTAGAAATTATCATATACCACAAGTCCTGAAATAAGAAAACTGCAGGACAAGAAGCAACATCCAACAGAATTGAGAAGAGCTCATGGTACTTTAACAATGAAATGGCAAGGAGATCGACTGAAATCATAGTTAATCTATATGTAAGGTTTCTTCTGGTTTTCCACATCCTGAACGGAGCTTGATGCGCCTTCTTTTGCATCCTTGGTCTTCCTAAGAGTTTGTCTCAGCCCCAAGACGATGAATAAGTTGGTTAAAGTGAGAAGTGATTCAGCCCCTCCATGTAACCAATCCACATTAGACAAGGAAGTACCGTATTTCACCTTTGCTGTCTCAACCCCACATGGACCAAGTCATAATTTGGCATCAATATGTAGAAACCATTAACTGTTAAAGGAATTGTTGATCATTAGCAGGAACTTACCGTATATTCCGGCTGGGACTGCTCAGTAGACACAAAGTCAGCAAACGAACAATGTAAAGGAAATTAGTAGAGTTGAAACAAAGCCACCAATAGCAAAATCAAAATGCAGGCGAAAACCATCCAAAGTAAGGAACATTGTATAAAACTACATTGAATAAAGCCGCATTTTCTTTGCTCTATATCCCTATTCGAGTCATTTCCTTTATGTTTGCTTTGGGCAGATTTTGTGTACTTCATGCTGCTCATCTATGACAAGTGCTACACCAATTATCAGTGTTGATGAAATAAATATAGAGCCACATAACTGAGAAGAAATCATATTGTAGAATATATAGATGACTTAGAACCGAACTGCTCGCCTGCCACTGGTTCAAAATGATAAAAAAAGACACCAAGTTCTCTACAATTCTAACAGAATTTTCGAGATTGCAGATGCCTCATTGTCACAATATGAATCTCTGCCCTAGCTATGAGAAGCCATCAATTCTCACTCTCAAAAAGCACAAAAAACATACGAGAACACTAGCAACTTAATTCGAATATCTAACATTTCTCTTGGACAATTTAAGGAAACTTGAAAGGTATATATGCTAAAATGATGGTTATCTCAACACCAGTGCATTTATCAACAAAGTAGGTTTCATGTAAAATCATCAACAAAAACTAACTCATAATCTTTTCACTCCGTCTACATCCATGCTAAAATGTGTAATTTTTTCCTACTCTTTTTACCCAAACTAATTTCTTTATTTCATGGCAAAGAGAGTAAAAAATTTCACATAAAATTTGCAACTTAGAACATTAATCACCACATAAAAGCAACCTCATAAACTAAAGTAGCATTGAGAAAAGAAAATGGTACATCCCAGGAAACTCACTGGTGGCACCCACAAAGGCAAGCAAGAAGTAGAAGCCAAAAAGGGTGAGCTTGGGAGCAGACTTAGACTTGGTGATGAAGTACAAGAAGCCAATATATGGGAACAGAGAAACTGCAAAGAGTTGAGAAGCAATGCTTTGTGAGTCAATATTTGGTGCCCATGGATCCACTGGCAACAACCACCCGCGCGCAATCCCTCCTTTCCTGTTAACAAACATTCCATCCTTGTAACTCCAGGAACCTCTGCTTGGAATTGTTGCTTGGTAGTTTTGCAAGAAATGACAAGAACCTGGAACTGTTGAACTAACGGGGACAACATAATTGGGTGGTTTAAACAAAGGTTGTAAACAGCTGAGATTCATGTTGTCAAGACTACTACAGCTTCGATTCAGCCCTTTTTGCTTTGAAGTTTGGATTTTTCTCCTCTTGCAGATGATGATGATGATGATGATAGTATTGTGGATTAGAGAATTTTGATCTGTGGGGTTTGGGTTTCTAATGCAAACAATCTGCCACGTTGTAAGATGGGCTGATTCTTAGGGCCTTCCTTGCATGCCCCCAAAGAAATAAAAAATTTACCATTATTGGACTCTTTTATGGTACATGAATTCTTGTTCTGTTGTATAATTTAAAATCTGATTAGCTTTTCCATCAAATAGAATGAAGAACAACATTAACTCTCAAACTTAAATTTTTGAATCAACTTTTTTTTAAGAAAATATTATTAACAATTGGAATCATTAACAATAATATAAAGACATGACATATATTATTAACGGTAAAGAGTTAACCCACAAATGGATATTTAAATTATATCAATTTTGGTACTTAAAATTTTTTTGGTCACAAGTAGTATCTAAATTATCTTTTTTCTCCAAGTTAGTACATCTGTTAGTCAAATCCTTATGTCTATTTTAAAATGAGCTTAACCCATAAATTAGTACTTAAACTATTCAAATTTTTTTTCTCATTTTGGTATCTAAACATTTTTTTTGTTACCAGTGATACTTAAACTATTTTATTTTCAAATTGGTACGTCTGTTAGTTCAACCGTTGAGTTATTTTAAAAAAAAATAACCAATTAAAAATTGACATATGAAAAAAAGGAGAAAAAAAATATTATTATATCTTTTATAAATATTTTCTTTTTCTTTCTTCAGAACAAGACAGATGGTTAGACCAATCAAGCTGTTAGTTCTTGGTTTGATCAGTTCATCTAGTTTGATCAAATAAATTATTATAAACTCATAAAATAAAAAGAATATCTAACAATAGTGAAAATCAATTCAATTGGTTTTTTTTAACTTGGTTCAACTGGTTTGTACTGGTTTGCGAGTTAATCAGTTCAATCCCTATCTCTGTACTAGTGTCATGGGCTACGGATCAAAGCCCGTGACCTTTGCGCACAGAATGACCCATAGAGGTCAACTTATTAAATAAGGCTCATTTGACCCATATGAATTGGCCTGATACGTGGAACTTGTGAAGAAGCCCATCTACTTGAATCCTAGTTAAAGTGAAACACTCCAATAAATTGTATTTTACTAGGATAATTATTGTAAAAATCCTAAAGGATAAACATGTATAGAATTTAAATCCATTAGGACTCTATTATTGTAGATGAGAACTAATCTTAGTCGTTAATGTAAATTGACTTGTACCGTTAGATCTGGGGGAGCTCAACTATAAATAGAGGTTTTCCCATTTATTTGTAATCACTTTATCCTTTCTAAGTTAAAGAAATAATGATAGCATTTACTCAAACACTTGGCGTGCACTCTCTTTTCGTGGTTTTCTTTGTTCGTAGCTTCTTCCTTTTCAGAGTTTGCTTTTGCTTTGCTTAAGTGCCTTAAAGAAATTCTGTAAGAAATAATCTCTTAAGGCCGCACGATTTGCGATACAAAAAGTCTAGCCCCGTGACATTCTGTAACACCCCTAACCTATATCCGTTGTTGGAATAGGGTTACAGAGCATTACTAGGGTTTACGGATCAATCAAACAGAAATTTTAAACATTTCATTACATATCAATACTCATAATAAAACGAATGAAAATAATATATTTTGTCCCTTAAACGAGCCCTCATGACCCAAAATACATATTAAAAACAAGTCGGGACTAAATCGGAAACTCAGAGAATTTTTCAGAAATATTTAAAATTTTCAACACTGCAGGGGCACATGGCCGTGTAACTCACACGGTCAGGAGACACGCTCGTGTCTCTGGCTGTGTGGGCATTCGAAATAGGGATACTCAGCCGTGTCTCGGCTCGTGTCCATAGTAGGGTAGAGTATACAAGCGAAAAGATTTATAGACTCTTTAAAAGAAAAGGTTTTTACAGAAGAGAAAACTAAAAAGAAAACTAAGTTATAAGCTATATATTTTTCGATGCCTATACAAATGAATTCTCCTCTCTATTTATAGAGGGACTTAAAAATTCTATACAATTGTATTTTGAATCCTGGACAGTGTTTCTGATAAGGATTCGGCTTCAAATGGATGTGGCTACTTCCACGTCTCATTTGTCTTGTTGCTTCTTTAATTGCATGGTCATGGTTATTTCCACATTGCATGCTTGAGTTAATGGCCGCTTTCATTACTACTTGTGTCATAGTTGCTTCCATCACTGCTTACATCATCATTGTTTTGATGATAGCTTCCACGTTGCAAGACTTTTTTGTCTGCATCTGGATTTCTTCTTTTGTCTTCATCATGGATTTGATGATGACTTCCACGTTGCCAATATTTGTTGCTGGTATGTGGATTTCTTTCTTTTCAGGTTACTATCTTTTTTGACTTCAACCTTCTTCCATATTAATTAGATTCATTTCTTCTATTTCACCTAGATTTAATGAATCTAGTGAAATTCCTGGTGTTCCAAGCTTTCGACATACTTCTGATTTGTTCCAGAAGATGAGATGGATAATCTTCAATTTCTGCATCAACTATCTTTTTTAATAGCCTTAAAGATTCTTCATCTCTATTTTCTTGGATATCTCCAATATAATATGCCAATATTCTTCTTCCGTCTGTCCATAGTTGATAAATTTCTTGTTGAAGAAGATCTTGGGTTGTTGCTACAATATCAATCCATGCTTGGGTTTGATAATAATTTGGATCATTATAACACCTGTCAATGTTTTTTGCCAAGTGTTCTTTGACCTCTTTTACAACGGATAATCGGGGACTTCCAATCATCCTTTGAATAACCCATATCTAATATAGCTGATAAAATTTTTCTTTTTCCGCTATACTGATAAAGCTACTTATTTCAATATGAAAATAATAGAAAAAGTCATCATTGTTTTTGACTATCAAATAACTTTTGATCAAAATACAACCAGTGTTTTGACTAATAAAATAGAAAACTTAACTATTAATAAGTTAAATCCTGAAAATACAGGAAAATCATTTTCTATTATTTTCATATTGAAATAAATAATGATTACAAAGCATCATAAACAATGATACCTTTATCGGTATAGTTGAAAAAGAAAAATAGCTTTATATATTATTTTCATATTGAAATAAATAATGATTACAAATCATTTTCTATTATTTTCTATTATTTTCATATTGAAATAAATAGCTTTATCGGTATAGTTGAAAAAGAAATATTTTATCAGCCATATCAGATTTGGGTAATTCAAAGGATGATTGGAAGTCCCCGATTATCCGCTGTAAAAGAGGTCAAAGAACACTTGGCAAAAAACATTGACAGGTGTTATAATGATCCAAATTATTATCAAACCCAAGCAGGGATTGATATTGTAGCAACAACCCAAGATCTTCTTCAACAAGAAATTTATCAACTATGGACAGACGGAAGAAAAATACTGGCATATTATACTAGAGATATCCAAGAAAATAGAGATGAAGAATTTTTAAGGCTATTAAAAAAAAGATAGCTGATACAGAAATTGAAGATTATCCATCTCGTCTTCTGGAACAAATTAGAAGTATGTCGAAAGCTTGGAACTCACCAGGAATTTCACTAGATTCATTAAATCTAGATTAAATAGAAGAAATGGATCTAATTAATATGCAAGAAGGTTGAAGTAAAAAAAGATGGCAACCTGAAAAAAAAGAAATCCACATACCAACAACAAAGATTGGCAATGTGGAAGTTATCATCAAATCCATGATGAAGACAAAAAAAGAAATCCAGATGCAGACAAAAAAGTCTTGCAACGTGGAAGCTATCATCAAAACAATGATGATGTAAGCAGTGATGGAAGCAACCATGACACAAGCAGTGATGGAAGCGGCCATCAACTCAAGCATGCAACGTGGAAACAACCATGACCATGCAATTAAAGAAGTAACAAGACAAATGAGACGTGGAAGCAGCCACATCCATTTGAAGCCGAATCCTTATCAGAAATACTGTTCGGGATTCAAAATACAATTGTATAGAATTTTTAAGTCCCTCTATAAGTAGAGAGGAGAATTCATTTGTATAGGCATCAAAAATATATAGCTTATAACATAGTTTTCTTTTTTAGTTTTCTCTTCTGTAAAAACCTTTTCTTTTAAAGAGTCTATAAATCCTTCCGCTTGTATACTCTACCCTACTGTACCCTTCCCCCTATTGGTATCAGAGGTGCCAGAGTAATGATTTTCTGGAGAAATAATATCGTAATATTCATTGTAAGTTTCTATCTTTGATTTACATTTCTGTTTGTTTCACTGTTATTTGTTTCAAAACCTATATCTATTAGTCTATCTTCTTGTTACCGTTGAGTCCAGGGAAGACGTTTAGGCATTGTGTGAAGACGTTAAGATAACAGGCCGGTCTTAGGTACCAGAGACAAATATTATGGAGCAAATTGAGTGTCAGTTTAAAGATAAAACTTGTGATCATATTATGCATATAGACTCTAGAAATGAAAACAACATTTCATCTCTAAGTAAGGGTATAAATAGTCTTGTGGATATAACTTCTTTTTATTTTGGTAAATTATATAATAAGGTTAGTAAAGTAGAAGAGAAAGTAAATAATTTAGGAGAAATTAAAAATTTAGATTTAAATAGTGAGTCTAAAGAAATATTAACTAATGTTAATAATAAATTAGATCAGGTTATAAATAATAATAATATATAATCTGATGTAGATTTAGGTCCTTTATATTACGGTAATAGTAACTTAATATTAGCTTTATCTGAAGAAGAAAACACTTCAACAAATGAATCATCTACTTCTAAAAATTATAAAAAATCTATGTTAAAAAATTATAAAAAACATAAAAAATTTGGAAAACAACAAAAATATGATTTCCAGTCCTATAAAACCCTTATAGAACATTGGAAAGAAAAAATTACTAAGAGTAATGATAAATTAGAGCAAGTAGAATATTTAAAGTTAATAAAAGAACTTTATGAAAACATAAAGATCTATTTACTTTGTTTAATTATCATAATATGTTAAACTATGATACTACAGACAGTAGTTCTAGTGATCAATCTGATGAAGAAAAAACTTCAGCAGATCAGGATATAAAAATTAGTAATCAATCTGATGAAGAAAAAACTTCAACAGATCAGGATGAAGACATAAAAGTCATTAGTCAAAATTTTGATGAAGAAAACACTTCATCTGAATATGAAAATATAGATATTCCAGATCCTATGGATACTGAACCAATAGATCCTTATGGAAAAAGGAAAATAGAATTGGATATTCAAACAAATGACTATCTAATAACTTTTGATCAAAATACAACCAGTATTTTGACTAATAAAATAGAAAACTTAACTATTACTAAGTTAAATCCTGAAAATACAGGAAAATCATTTAGTAAAACTTTACTAGGATATAAAATATTAAGACCTAATAAGCATCATAGGCATAAAAAGAAAAAATATTATAAACTAGTCAAATGGAAACTAGGAAATAAAAAATTTTCTGGTTATACTAATAGTCAGTCTTTTAGAAGAAAAACTTCTAGAAAACTTAAAGGTATTTTAGATATTAAGAAATGTCATATAGTCAAAAAATTTTCTAACAAAAGAAAAGAAGTTAAAAAAAAGAATTAAAAGTCTTGAAAAACAAGATTTAGAAATATGTTATAAAGAGGAAACAAATCCTAATGAAATATTTTATGAATTAATATCAGAATCAAAATCTGAGACTGATACTGATGAAAATATATTTATGTTTAATATAGGAAGTAGTTCTAATAATCAATTAGAAGAAATTCCTAATTGTGAACAACAGGATATTAAACCAGGAAGTTTAATCGGAGAAGAAAAAGACTTTTCTGATGAAATATTAGAAAAAATTAATAAAAACCATATTTCTAAAGAAGAAATATATAAAATATCTAAGTTTAAAATATGGACTCAGAGACATATAGAGAAAATTAGCGGTAACACAGTCGCTAAGGATACTCGTGGATGATTAACAGAAATTCCTCTATTTACTAAAGATAAAATTAAGAGGATTAAAAAGAAATATACTCTCGTTATATATATACATTTAAGTATAATTATGATTACTATTAGAGCCTTATTTAGGAGAGGTCATGATATTCCTATAATAGCGGTTCTTTTAGACAAAAGATTTGAAAATCCAATAAAATCACTTATTGGAGGAATTCAATCTAATCTACACACAGGTGTAATAGGATTTAAAGTTAAACCAAATTACTTTATTTCCATTACAGACCTTCTAATAAAAGAATGTCTATGCCTTAGAGTTCAGACAAAAAATTTTGAAATAAATGATTTAGCAGAAGATCTAGCAATCAGTTGGACTTCTATTAATGAATATACGAATATGGCAGAAGTAGAAATAAAAGAGATTAATAACAAAATTATTGAACTCTTTGAACCAAACAGGTTTACTACTGAAATACAGTCGAAATTATTAGATTTAAGGGATCTATCAATTCCAAAAGACTGGATGATAGAAAAAATTAGTCAAAATAGTACTTCTAAACCAGTAAATACTATAGAATATATGTCTTCAGGTAATAGACTATATTTTAAAAATAATTGTATAGCAAGTACAAATGAAAAATTAATCTTACCCTCTAGTTCTCAACCAGAAGAAGAAGAGGATAATATTAGTACAAACAATATACCAATAGGAATTAAAACGGTTCATATTCCTATTTTTTCTACTGAACCAAGTTCTAGAAACACTAGAATGGAGGAAATTCAAACTTCAACAATTAATAAAAAATTAAATGTTGGAATAAATATTGAAATTACATTTGAATTTAGAAAATATAAAAAATATTCTCTAAATGCTTTGATAGATACTGGAGCTACAATCAGTAGTTGCAGAAGAAATATAATTCCTGTAGAAAAATGGGAATTAATAACAAAACCTATAAAAATAATAGGTATAGATGGTAATAAAACCATAATTAATGGTATAGATGGTAATAAAACCATAATTAATTATAAAGCCAAAATATACCAATCTACATAAACAATGTTAGATTTGTAATTCGTAAGATTTTATGTTTTCCTAAAATGCAGGGAGATATATTATTAGGAAATAATTTTATATGTCAATATTTACCTTTTACTATTGATTAAAATTTTATAAGGTTATCTATAGAAAACAATTCTGTAGAAACATCACTTATAAAAGATAATAATATTAAGTGTAACAAAACTTTACACCAATAAATTATTAGTAAGTAAATATTTGTAATTTATTACTAATAATTGTTGATTATCTTAGCAGGCCCTATGGATAGAGGTAAAAAACCTCTACAAGAAATAGTTGGTGAATGGACTACCGTTCACAAAAAACCCAATAAAGGGAAAGCAGAATTAAACTCCAAAAAAAGGATTTGTACTTGCTCAAATACCATTTTGTCCTAACCAAGGATATCATGTGTCTTATCCAATGGTAAACCAACCAGTTGGAACAAATGTTTTAAAATATCCAATGGTAAACCAACCAGTTGGAAATATTTCTTGATTGACCCCAAAAAAGGTGAGTCAATCACAATGGTCCCAGGATCAAAATTTGTCATCACAAACCAGTTATGCTGAAATTATTATGGGAGCAGAAAATTTGTTGAAACAACAACAAATTCAAGAAACAAAAGATCTTTCAACAATAAAAGATTTTTATAATCCTGGTATATCACCATAATTTTATCGTTTTATAAACGAGATATGGAAAACCTATATTTCAAATCAAAGAGCCAATTTCAGGAGAGCTCTTACACAGTTTTCATTATTTTTAGTTGAAAAAACAACTAAGGAAAATGAAGTTGAAGATTTATTACTAAAATCTATTTTAGATAGAGAATGGGATGAATTCCAACTCTATATTATGAATATTGAGGAGATAAACAATCTTCTTAATATAATCTAATATTTTATTCATAAAGGAAAAAAACAATCCTATTATGAATAAGGTATTTAGAATCTATTTATATAACAAATCTAGACAGATTTTACAGGTAGAAATATTCAACAAAATTAATGGAATCATCTATAACCAGCAAACTCAATTCCAAAAATCTTTTTCTGAATATTTTCTACAATCTTATGTTTTTACAAATTTTATAGGTGAAAGTTTTCCAACTATGAAATTTAGATTGGATCACGAACTGTTCGATATAACCAGTATTGAATGGGGATTTGTAAGAGAAATACTCGTACAAAATCTTTCTTTTCATCTTATAAAAGATTTTCCAGCAGTAGTAAAATCCTTACTACAAACCATCATAAACAATGTTGACTTTTTCTACTATTTCTATATCAAAATTAGTAGTTTTATTGGTATTGCTGAAAAAGAAAAATTTTATCAGCCATATCAAATTTGGGAGATTCATATGATGCTCAGAAGCCCTCGATTATCTGCTCTTAGTGAAGACAAAGAACACTTGGCATCAGCAATTGACAAGTGCCAAAATAATTTAAGCCACTATCAGATCCAAACAGGAATTGATTTAATGGCTAAAGCTAAATATCTTCTTCAACAAAAAGAATATAAATTCAGAACTGATAGAAGAAGGACATTAGCATTTCATTCTGGAATCATTGAAGAAATGATGAAGAATCCATTCGACTACTAAAAAAGTTAGCCGACATGGAAATTAAAGATTTCCCATATGATCTTCTGGAACAAATCAGACGCACATGGGAGACTTGTCATCAAGATATTTCTACAATTCATCATTTCTAAACAAACAAGATGAATCAAGAAGGTTGAAGTAAAAAAAGATGGCAACCTAAAAGAAAATGCACATACCAACAACAAAGATTGGCAACATGGAAGTCATCATCAAATCCGTGATGAAGACAAAAGAAGAAATCCAGATGCAAACAAAAAAGTCTTGCAACGTAGAAGCTATCATCAAAACAATGATGATCTAAGAAGTGATGGAAGCAACCATGACACAAGCAGTGATGGAAGCGGCCATTAACTCAAGCATGCAATGTGGAAACAACCATGACCATGCAATTAAAGAAGCAACATGACAAATGAGACATGGAAGTAGCCACATCCATTTTAAGCCGAATCCTTATCAGAAACACTTTTCGAGATTCAAAATACAATTGTATAGAATTTTTAAGTCCCTCTATAAATAGAGAGGAAAATTCATTTGTATAGCATTGAAAATATATAGCTTATAACTTAGTTTTCTTTTTAGTTTTCACTTCTATAAAAACCTTTTCTTTTAAATAGTCTATAAATCCTTCCGCTTGTATACTCTACCCTATATACCCTTCCCCCTATTGGTATTAGAGATGCCGAAGTAATGATTTTCTGGAGAAATAATATCGTAATATTCATTGTAAGTTTCTATCTTTGATTTATATTTCTGTTTGTTTCACAGTTATTTGTTTCAAAACCTATATCTGCTAGTCTGTCTTCTTGTTGCCATTGAGTCCAGAAAGGACGTTTAGGCATTGTGTGAAGATGTTAAGATAACAGGCCAGCCTTAGGTACTAGAGACAAATATTATGGAACAAATTGAGTGTCAGTTTAAAGATAAAACTTGTGATCATATTACGCATATAGACTCTAGAAATGAAAATAACATTTCATCTCTAAGTAAGGGTATAAATAGTCTTGTGGATATAACTTCTTTTTATTTTGGTAAATTATATAATAAGGTTAGTCAAGTAGAAGAGAAAGTAAATATTTTAAGTGAAGTAAAAAATTTAGATTTAAATAGTGAGTCTAAAGAAATATTAACTAATGTTAATAATAAATTAGATCAGGTTATAAATAATAATATAGGATCTGATGTAGATTTAGGTCCTTTATGTTATGGTAATGATAATATATTAGTGTTATCTAAGGAAGAAGATGACTCGTTAGAGGAATCAACTTCATCATATATGTCTAAAACAATATAAAAATCATAAAAAACGGAAAAAAATTGGAAAACAACAAAAATATGATTTCTAGTCCTATAAAGCCCTTATGGAACATTGGAAAGAAAAAGTTACTAATAGTAATGATAAATTAGAACAAGTAGAATATTTAAAGTTAATAGAAGAACTTTATGAAAAACATAAAGATCTATTTACTTTGTTTAATTATCATTATATGTTAAACTATGATACTACAAACAATAGTTCTAATTATCAATCTGATGAAGAAAAAACTTCAGCAGATCAGGATATAAAAATTAGTAATCAATCTGATGAAGAAAAAACTTCAACAGATCAGGATGAAGACATAAAAGTCATTAGTCAAAATTCTGATGAAGAAAACACTTCATCTGAAGATGAAAATATAGATATTCTAGATCCTATGGATACTGAACCGACACATCCTTATAGAAAAAGGAAAATAGAATTAGATATTAAAACAAATGACTATCTAATAACTTTTGATCAAAATACAACCAGTATTTTGACTAATAAAATAGAAAACTTAACTATTAATAAGTTAAATCCTGAAAATACAGGAAAATCATTTAGTAAAACTTTACTAGGATATAAAACATTAATACCTAATAAGCATCATAGGCATAAAAAGAAAAAAATATTATAAACTAGTCAAATGGAAACTAGGAAATAAAAAATTTTCTGGTTATAATAATAGTTAGTCTTTTAGAAGAAAAACTTCTAGAAAACTTAAAAGTATTTTAGATGTTAAAATAGGTCATTTAGTCAAAAACTTTTCTAACAAAAGAAAAGACGTTAGAAAAAGAATTAAAAGTCTTGAAAAACAAGATTTAGAAATATATTATAAAATAGAAACAAATCCTAATGAAATATTATATGAATTAATATCAGAATCAATGGCTGATACTAATGAAAATATATTTCTGTTAGAAAATTTTAGAAACCCTAGAATTGGAAAGTTACAAACAATTATTCAACAAATGAAAATTGGAAAAAAATGATATTATTACATTTTCAAACTTCCAACCCAGGAAATATTATACATATATTGAAATTAATTTTCAATTCAGAGAATATAAAAAATATTCTTTACATGCCTTAGTAGATACTGGAGCTACAACCAGTAGTTGCAGAAAAAATGCTATTCCTATAGAAAAATGGGAACCTATGAATAATCCTATAAAAGCAACAGGAATAGATGGTAACGAAACCATAATACAATTCAAAGCTAGAAATATACCAATCTATATAAACAATATTAGATTTGTAATTCCTAAGATTTTATGTTTTTCCTGAAATGCATGGAGACATATTACTCGGAAATGATTTTATATATCAACATCTACCATTTTCTATAGATAAAAATCTAGTCACTTTATCTGTAGAAAATTTCTCAGTGGAAATACCACTTGTAGAAAACCATAAGTTTGTGTGTGATAAAAACTTTACACCAACTCAAAAGGAACAAATTAAACAACTAGAAACAAATAATTGGTTGTTTAAAATCCTAGAAGATAATTTTAGTGAAGAACCACTAAAATTATGGAAAAATAGCCCTAGATATTGTGAGATAAAATTAGAAAATCCTAAAAAAATCATTAGGGTTAAGCCCATGATCTATACTAAACAAGATATAGATGAGTTTGATGTTCAAATAAATGAACTATTAGAAAAGATTAATAGAAAAAACTAATAGTCCTTATCTTAGTCCAACCTTCATGGTAAGAAACCATGCCGAAATTAAAAGAGGAAAAGCTAGGATGGTAATTAATTATAAAAGATTAAATCAAAATACTATTTTTGATGGATACTTTATCTCAAGAAAAGAAGTTTTGATTAATCAGGCTAAACGAGCTAAATACTTTAGTAAATTTGACTGTAAATCGGGATTTTGGCAAATCATGCTAACCGATGAGTCAAAGCCTTTAACGGCTTTTAGTGCTCCTAATGGTCATTATCAATGGAGGGTAATGCCATTTGGATTATGTAATCCTCCACAAATCTTCCAGAGATGGATGGATTCCATTCTTAATAAGTATAAAAGATTTTGTGTGGTATATATAGATGACATTTTAGTCTTTTCAGAAACACTAGAAAAGCATAGAAAACATCTAAATATTATTTCTCAAGAATTCCTAAAACATGGAATTATATTAAGCCCTAAAAAGATAGAGCTAGAGAAAACAGAGATAGAATTTTTAGGATTAAAATTATCTGCAGATGGTCTTAAACTCCAAGATCATATTATTGTAAAAATAAAAGAATTTCCTGAAAAGATTGAAGACAAAAAACAACTTCAACAATTTTTGGGAATTGTTAATTATGGAAGAAATTTCTTTCATAACTTATTTGAAAAAATAGGTGAGTTATATGAGAAATTAAAAAAAGGATAAACCTTTTAGGTCTAAAAAAGACTCAGAAATTATTCAAAATTTAAAATCTGAAATAAATCAGAATCCGAAAGTTTATCTAAACAAGGTGATAAATTAATTTTAGAAACTGATGCGTCGCAAAACTATTGGGGATGCATTTTAAAAGCTAAAATTGCTAATAATGAAGAACTAATATGTGGATATAGTTCTGGTAAATTTAAACCAAATGAGGTTAATTATATTATATATGAAAAAGAATTATTAGCAATTAAAAAGGGAATAAAAACTTTCTTTATATATTTAGCACCCGAAAAGTTATTAAAAAAACTGATAATCAGGTGGTAAAGCAATTCCTAACTAACAAAAGATTGGAAACTGTACCAAGAAGAATTAGGTGGTACAATGATTTATGTACTTTTGATTTTGAATATATAAAAAGTACTGATAATATAATTGCTGATTATCTTAGCAGACCCTATGGATAGAGGTAAAAAACCTCTACAAGAAATAGTTGGTGAATGGACTACCGTTCGCAAAAAAACCCAACAAAGGAAAAGCAGAATCAAACTCCAAAAAAGGATTTGTACCTGCTCAAATACCATTTTATCCTAACCAGGGATACTATGTATCTTATCCAACGGTAAACCAACCAGTTGGAACAAATGTTTTAAAATATCCAATGGTAAACCAACCAGTTGGAAATATTTCTTCATTGACCCCAAAAAAGGAGAGTCAATCACAATGGTCCCAAGATCAAAATTTGGCATCACAAACCAGTTATGCTGAAATTATTATGGGAGCAGAAAATTTGTTGAGACAACAACAAATTCAAGAAACAAAAGATCTTTCAAAAATAAAAGATTTTTATAACCCTGATATATCACCAGAATTTTATAGTTTTATAAACGAGATATTGAAAACCTATATTTCAAATCAAAGAGCCAATTTCAGGAGAGCTCTTACACAATTTTCATTATTTTTAGTTGTAAAAACAACTAAGGAAAATGAAGCTGAAAATTTATTACTAAAATCTGTTTTATACAGAGAATGGGATGAATTTCAAATGGAATTCATGGATATTAAGGAGATAAACAATCTTCTTGATATTGTCCAATATTTTATTCATAAAGGAAAAAACAGTCCTATTATGAATAAAGTATTTAGAATCTGTTTAGATAACAAATCTAGACAGATTTTACCAGTGGAAATATTCAACAAAATTAATGGAATTATCTGTAACCAGCAGACTCAATTCCAAAAATCTTTTGCTGAATATTTTCTACATCTTATGTTTTTATCAATTTTATAGGTGAAAGTTTTCCAACTATAAAATATAGATTGGATCATGAACCATTTGATATAACAAGTATTGAATGGGGTTTTGTAAAAGAAATAATAGTACAAAACTTTTCATTTCATCTTTTAAAAGATTTTCCAGCAATGGTAAAATCTAAATTACAAAGCATCATAAACAATGATGACTGTTTCTATTATTTTCATATTGAAATAAGTAGCTTTATCGGTATAGCTGAAAAAGAAAAATTTTATCAGCCATATCAAATATGGGTTATTCAAAGGATTATTGGAAGTCCCCGATTATCCGTTGTAAAAGAGGTCAAAGAACACTTGGCAAAAAACATTGACAGGTGTTATAATGATCCAAATTATTATCACACCCAAGCTGGGATTGATATTGTAGCAACAGCCCAAGATCTTCTTCAACAAGAAATTTGTCAACTATGGAGAGACGGAAGAAGAATATTGGCATATTATACTGAAGATATCCAAGAAAATAGAGATGAAGAATCTTTAAGGCTATTAAAAAAGATAGATGATATAGAAATTGAAGATTATCCATCTCATCTTATGGAATAAATCAGAAGTACGTGGAACGCTTGGAACTCACGAAGAATTTCACTAGATTCATTAAATCCAGATGAAATAGAAGAAGTGAATCTAATTAATATGCAAGAAGGTTGAAGTCAAAAAAGATGGCAACCTGCAAGGAAAGAAATCCAGATACCAACAACAAAGATTGGCAACGTGGAAGTCATCATCAAATCCATGATGAAGACAAAAGAAGAAATCTAGATGCAGACAAAAAAGTCTTGGAACGTGGAAGCTATCATCAAAACAATGATGATGTAAGCAGTGATGGAAGCAACCATGACACAAGTAGTGATGGAAGCGGCCATTAACTCAAGCATGCAACGTGGAAACAACCATGACCATGTAATTAAAGAAGCAACAAGACAAATGAGACGTGGAAGTAGCCACGTCCATTTGTAGCTGAATCTTTATCAGAAACACTGTTCGGGATTCAAAATACAATTGTATAGAATTTTTAAGTCCCTCTATAGATAGAGAGGAGAATTCATTTGTATAGGCATCGAAAAATATATAGCTTATAACTTAGTTTTCTTTTTTAGTTTTCTCTTCTGTAAAAACCTTTTCTTTTAAAGAGTCTATAAATCCTTCCGCTTGTATACTTTACCCTACTATACCCTTCCCCCTCATGTGGCCAAGTCATATGGTCGTGTGCTAGGCTGTGTGAGAACACTAACTTGTATTCCTAAAAGATGTAGGTGACACATGGCCGTGTCACCTGGTCGTGTGTCATACACGACTGAGACACACGCCCGTGTCTCTACCTTGTAGATGATAATAGGCCATTTTCTAAGCCACATTTCTCACCCAAATTGATACCAACCTAGCCTCAATAATTTGCACATCAACAAACCATAACAAGGCATTCAACACAAACTAAAATCAAGTCTTAAACATGTATTATCACCACTTACAACCAATATGCCCTTAGGCACCTCATATGACTACTTAAAACATGTCAACCAAGTATCTAAACTTACCTAATTAACCTAATCTAACCAAGTTACCAAAGTTCACTTTAACTCAATTATATACATACATATATCACTTATACTAACATCACACTCCTACCTTAATTTCATATCAATATATATGTTGGTTATATAAACAAAATATTATTCATAATATTTACATAAGCTAAATTTTGACCAAAATCGAAAAAAAGCCTATACATGCCATATAAACCGTATTTAATGTTTCAAAAACTACTGAGATAAGCTAGATAATGTGACTTGAGTGCTGATTCGATCGTCCAACTTTCTGAAAATCTACAAAGACATTAAACAACACATATAAGCTCAATGAAGCTCAGTAAGTTCGACGGGTTAAACATAAATCTTACCGAACCTACTATAATAAGTCAAATAAATAAAATCATTCATGTGAACTCCCTCTCATTCATAATTTCAATTGATAAATACCTCTGTGTTCAAATCAGTACAAAAATACATAATATGTATTTCAAATTCATTAAATAAATCAATTTACCAAAATTTTCCATTTGAAGAACGACTTACGGATAAGAGTACATCGTCAACAAACGCTCATAAGAGCTAGTCCTCCCGAATATGCCAACAGAAGCTCGTAAGAGCTAAACAGAAGTTCATTAGAGTTGAACAAAAAGTAAAACACGAGAGTTCGCAACAAATGCTGAACCCTGATTTACTTGGGAAAAAAGCCGTTGTCTCCTTCTAATACCATCATACACTAAAATATGAATGTACTCAAATCCTGCATTCCATTCAAACTGAAATCCAATTCAATATTATAATTCCAACAATAATTCATTTCCAACAATATAATAAATAATACCATTCACCAATTTATACAAAATATTAAATTTTAATTGTACGAACTTACCTAGGCTAAATTGTAGCAATTGTAGAAGTTCAGGGACTATTCTGCTATTTTTCCTTTTTCATAAGTTTCTACAGGATGTTGATCTAAAATATAAAATTACTCATTCATTAGCATATACTTCACTTCTAATTCATTTCACAATTAATACCCTTCTATTTTTTGAATTTATATAATTACCCCAAACTTTTACAAATTTTACAATTTAATCCTTTAATTAGTTAATCTATCAAATTAACTCATTTTTCTCAATAAATATTTTATTCAAATATTCTAGGCTATTATACAGCCCCTAATAAACAAAAAATTCACTACCAAACCCTAATATTTTAACCTTTTCATAATTTAATTCTAAAATCAATATTTAGCCAAAATTACTTTATAAAATCATCATACAACAAAATCAAAGCTCTAAATCTATGTTATTAATAAAAAAAATCTAATATTTATCAATGACAACTTCCAAAATTTTTAATAAAATAAAAAAAAGGTATGGTTTAGTTGGATATAATTGTAACAATCTCAAAAACATAAAAATTACAAGAAACGGGTAAGAATTGAACTCACATGAAGCAAAAATAGGTAAAACCAACTTAAGGAGCTCTCCTTCTGTTTGAGCAGAAATTGAAGAAGAATTGCATAAAATGACTTCAATTTCAATTTGTTTGTTTTAATTTCAACAATATTACAAATTTGCCATTAATTAGCTTTATTTTATTATCTTTTTCTCCTTATGCGCCTACCTCATTCATTAATTAAGCCATTTAGTCACTTAATTATTATAATTAGCAAGTTTTGCACCTTTTTAATTTATTCTTTTTTAATTAACTATCGAAACGTTAAAATTTTTCAACGAAACTTTAATACCACCTTAATGACACTCCGTAAATATTTATACAAATATTTACAGCTCGTTTTATAAAAACAAGGTCCCGATACCTCACTTTCTAAAACCACTTGACCTAATAAATTATTATAAAACATAAATTACCAATTCAAAAATCTTTTTAAAACCATATTTGACTCGTGAATATTAAATAATAATATTTACGAACTTACTCGCCGGATTTGGTGGCCTCGAACCACTATGTTCGACACCACTGAAAAATCAGGATGTTACACAGTTGGTATTAGAGTTAGTGTTCGAAGACATCGATCAAAATGTCAAAAGAAGTTACCGAGAATAATAAGCCTATAAAGATCCGTAGGAGGGGCAAGAAATCTAGCAGCTCGAAGGATATGTTGTTAGTTTTGGAAAGAAGAGTTGCCAAACTGGAAGCTCCATGGGAGATGTGAGGGAGACCCTTGAGCTAGTTGTGGGGCATACCGATGAGTTGGATGAGATGAAAGAACAACTCAAGGACTATGTGAATTAGGCTGTTAACGAATATCGGGATGTGATGAAAGAGGTATTCAATATTATCAAGAGTGACTAGGTCGAGAAGAATGAGGCTCTCAAAGCCATGATAGAGGCTTTGAAAGAACAGGTTGTGGAGCTCATGGGGGAGCTCAATAACTGTAAAGCTGCTTTGGGTAGTGCAATGCTGGTTTCGGTTCCTAAGAAGTGTAGTATGGATGTTCCCAAACCGAAGGAGTTTAAGGGGACATGGTCTGCAAGAGACGTGGACACATTCCTTTAGGGAGTGGAATAGTACTTCCATACCATGGGCATCAAGGATGATGCCATTAAGGTAAACACTGTTACTTTTTACTTTATCGATGTTGCTTTGTTGTGATGGCGTCATTGATCCACAAATGAGAGACAAGGTGGGATTAGAAACGAAACTTGGGAGAAGTTCCAAAAGGAGTTCGAAAATTAGTTTTACTCGCAGTATGTCGAGGGGGAGGCTTGGGCTAAGTTGCATCAGCTTATGCAATGAGGCATTGCCTGGGAGTATGTTTCAGAGATTAGTGAGTTGATGTTCCAAATCTCTGACTTCAGCGAGAAAGAGTCATTTTATTGGTTTAAAGATGGATTGAAGCCTTAGGCAAAGCAAGAGTTGCCTCGATAATGTATCATTGAGCTTACCATAGAAATGGTCGAGGTAGAGTCCTTTGTCAAGCTTGGTTCGAGGAACGACAAGTTCGAGTCTTCTAAGCCCAAAAAGACGAGCAATGGTAGGGAAGATCATGATGAAGAACATGATGAAGAAGACAACAACAACAATAGTATAAATAGTGGTAATGGATGACCACATAATGAGAAGTGGAAGCCTAGTAACAAACCGAAGGGGTTAGTAAAGTGCTTCTTTTGTGATGGTCCACATAAAGTGAGGGACTATCCAAAAAAAATGTTGTTCTCTACCATCGAGTTGGATGATGAGGCAGACAGAGCATCGATGAGAATTGGTTCAATTTTGTTTATATTTTCTTTTCATCTGCATTGTCTTCTTCGATTACTTTAAAGTAGAGAAAGTTAAGGAGAGTCTTGTATGAGGTTGTGATCATAAGGTTTAAGTTTGAAATGTATTGAATCCGGTAAACTAGTAAGCTTCTTGATCTTATTGTGTTTGTGAAATTGAGAAAAAAAGAAGTTAAGGGTTTACGAAATCTTAAGACATTTCTATATGAAATTAGATTTGGGGATTTAAAGCTTAAATGCTTCTGATTTAATCGGTATATTTGGTTGTCGTGCTTAGCTTTCAGGATTAAGGAGGCTCTGTCTTTCAGAAAAGCTAAGTTGGTGAGGATGAATGATAGCAGGTGAGTTTCTGTACTCCACTTGGGGTGTTTGTGATAACTCTAAATTATATAGACTTTTTTAGCACCTTATGATTAGTAATTCGTGTAAAATTTGAGTATTTCTATAGAAAATTTTGTTATTTTATTACAAAATAACCAAGACGGACAAAATTAATAACAAATCTCCATTTTTAATTATTTATATGCAAAACTTACATATTTTTACTAAATTTGAAGTAGTTTGGTGCAAAAGGAGAAAAGGCAGCCTTAAAGCTCACCTTTTTTATGGTAAAATGCTAAAACATTCATGTAACACTTGCCATGTAGAGGAGGGCAGATAATTAATTACCTATGGACATCAAAATTTATTTAATTTAATTTATGGATGATGGGACAGACTTGACCCAGCTTGAAATTGGATCACTATAGGGGCAAACCTGCTGTTTAATTTTGGAAGCCAAATCTCCATTAAGGACGCAAGAGCCCAAATTCTACTATGAGCAGCCCAACCATCCTTGGATTAATTAAATAATGATCACTAGACTTGTTTAAAAATCGTAAAATGGCCCCAACAATTTTTCTAAGTGACCGTTCAACTCCATCCCTTAAATCAAACCCTTGAATAGTTATTTTTAGCAAAATGAAGTCATCCCATCCTAGTATAAATACCCCCTTCACCCCCTTCACCCCTCATTCCATCATCCATCATTTATCCATTCTTCTCTCTTTTATCTCATTTTCATTCTTCCACTTTCGAAGAGAGTTTTACAAGGCTTAAGAGCATCCCTATTTGGCCATAGGAGGAGGATTTCGGCTTGATTGCTATGAAAAGAAGTGAAGCACAAAGGAGGAGAAAAGTGAGTTGTGCCTCAGAGAACCATCGAAATGACTTTGCATTTCTTTCCCTTTACTTTTTTATTTTCTTGTTGTTCAATTTAAGAAACATGTTTGCAACTAAATTTATGTTTTTATTATAATCATGGTTGTTTAATTCCTTCATTGTTGGAATAATTTAAATTTCATAGCTTAGATTATTAATGTTGTTAATGATGTTATGTGCCTCGATTGCTTATTCATTTAGATAAATTTATGACTACGTTATTCATGCATTATAAATGTAGGGATGGAATTGAATTAATTATTAAATCCTAACTCAGCTGTAATTAATTGACACAATATCTGAATGGTGTATGTTTAATCTATATTTGAGAAAATTGGGTTAAAGTTTGAAGTAATTCGAGAGAACCTTATTACCTTGCATAATCCTAGGATTTATGTGATTAAACTGTTTTAATATAGAAATATTACTGTTACCTCATATAATTTATTTTTCTACTTATTTAAAATACTAAGTTGTTAACATAGACATATGCTAGAGTTAATAATTCAATAAGTTGAATCCTTAGACGATGCCTGAAAAGGTAACCTTAAAGTCGTAACAGTCATAGAAATATGCAGACAATAGGTTAAACTTTGGACTTTGAGAGAAACCAAATTCCTCAAAATTAAAATAGAATTAATAAATAACCGAGTTGCCATAGAATTTTTTGTAACATCAATAGCAGTATTTAAATATTTCTAAGTTAGGAAGGAGAATTATTATAACACATGCATGCTATTGTGATTTTTCTTAAAGACTTCCATACTTATTTCTTCCTTTATTTAATTTAATTTTAAGCATTCTTAGGTTAGTTTAATTGAATTAAAACCCATCACTTTAATTTATTTTTCAACACTGACCAATTTTCTTAGTAATTAAATTTTCAATATTTGATTTGCATAAATAGTCCCTGTGGAGATGATAATTCTTACACACTGCTTTATTACTTGTTAACGATTGTGTATAGTTGCATATAAATCGAATTATTTGGAGATAGTTTGTTACTTGAATGTTCTGCTCATATGTATGTTCTAAAGCAGAAATACGTTTAAATGAGTCTAATCGGAAGGGAAGAATAGAAGTCTAAGATGGAGCCAAACACAGTCGATTCTCACAAAAAGGGTGACATCAAAAGCACAAATACGTTTAAATTGGTTTGTTATGTCCGTAAATTTTCATACAAGAAGAACAAATGAGAGTCATCTGTGCCAATCAAACTGTAGGATCTTTTGTGAAGCTCAGGGAGTTTAATTATATACATTAGCTTTTATTGATGTCTGTGACTCTACGAGTCACTTGCCAAAACTATTGTATAGATTCTCACTAAGTTTTTTTTGAACTTAAGTGTGTTTTTACCTTGAATGTAGGGTCAAGGGATAACTTAGGGATCACATGGAGGAACCAAGCTAGACAACACCAAGTCCACGCGAATGGTGGTAACTATATCATGTATATAGAGGGGCACCCTTAGAAGCTACACCTTGGGGGTTGGACAAGTGTATTGTTTTGAGTTAAGTTTAAAGTCGTAGTAAGTGTAAAAATACGGGTCTAGCATGGAAAAATGATTGTAAAAAATTTAGTACATGTATAGTAGAGAATTTATTTAAAGCTAATTTTTGAAGCATGTTGTTAACCAAGAATTTAAAATAAGGTTGTAAGGTAAATATGGGTTTACAATTTGGCATTGTCTAAGTCTGTAAATAAAAGAAGTTAGAAAAGTAGTTAAGTAATACAATTTAATTGTGACATTCAGTACCTAGAAGTTAGAAAAGTAGTTAAGTAATACAATTTAATTGTGACATTCAGTACCTAGACCCGACGATCGGGTTAGGTATAAGGTGTTATAATTTATGGTATTAGAGCCTAGATTTTGTCGATCCATTGGACATAGGAAATTGAGGAATAGCCCCTATATATGTGTTACATTAAGTATTTCTTAGTCCCTCTTATTAAAATAGAAATATTATGTGTTGTGTTATAAAGTACAAGTCAGCGAATCATTGGAAATTGGTAGTAAACATATTGGGAAACAAGAGAAAGAAAGGTAATTATAGTGGAAATAAAAGGCAAGGGATGAAAAGAAGAAAATTTCATTAAATAGGAGGACTAGTACAAATAAAAGAAAAAATTAAACATTGTCCTCAATTGGCTGGTCATTAGTCCCCTCTACGTCTTCTTCCCCCTTAACACTGGCTTCCTCGATAGGGGATAAGTGTTTGGTTTAGGTTCTAGAGAGAAGAAAATTCCTTCCACTTCTTCTGAAACTCTTCCCACTCAGTCCTAGAAGGATTTAGCAGATCAAAGCCCAGATCAATGTTGGTGAGCTTGCGCATGCAACCAAAGTTCACTTAGCTCACATCAAAAGGCCCCACGATGACTTGAGCATGTAGAATGTGGTTGGACCTCATTTTGGGAATGTAATTTGTTATCCTTGCCATGGTTTTTTCCTTTTAGCGCTCTAGGGCTTCATTATTTTCTTTCTGCACCCTTTCTAGGTCCACCAAGCTTTGTTCCTCTAAGTAGATTTGGCTCTCTAGCTAGCACATTCTCTTCTCAGACTCCTTCATAAAATTGTATTTAGTCTCCTAGCTGGAGATAGATTTGGGGAGCCCTTAGTCATATGTCTGTTCTAGGTCCAGCTTGAATTCCAAGGTTGTGTATGATTATGGTGAATTAGTATGTTGTATATGCATAACGCTATATAAATATATGGTTGCTTGCAAGTATGTCCTCTGGATGTCAAGTGTGGTTGTTCATTGATGTATTAATAAGTGGCGTACTACATGTTATAGTAATAAGTGTAATATTTGGTATGAAATGTATGTTTATAAAATACGGAGTACGGAGGGAGTTACTTTGATGGGTTAGTGAAAATAGGAAATTTGCATAATAGAGAAATGAACGAATTGAAAGGGGATTCAAGGGAGTTTGGTGGCATTATGGAATAGTTATGTATTGGTCCTTCAAGGCAACACCGTGTAAATGGTATATAGGTCTTTTAGGGTGACACCGTGTAAGCAGCATATAGGTCCTAATGGGCAACATCGTGTAAACAACATTTAAGTCTTATGGGGTGACACGAAAGGGGTTTATTGATTCTTTGGAATAAAAAGTCCATGGATAGCCATGACATGATCTAGTGGTGAACATGTACACTTTATGGTGAATTAGAGTTTGCCAGGATAGTGGACTAGGAAGCCTGTTAGGGCATAAAAAGGGAAGTGACTGTATGAATCGCTTGACGAGCAGTCTAACATGATGATCATGGAATGTTTGAGAACTCAAACAAGCATGCTAATAAGAGGATCCGCCAAAATACGAAGGTAAGAGGAACTGGTACAAGCATCTTAAACGCAGGCATATGTGAAAGGAAGGGATATTTCTTGAAAGTATCTACAAATAGTTATCTGCCACAAAGAGTTTGTCAGTGTTGACATATAAACCACCACCTTTGGCTATGATATAATGAAATGGTTCTTCATGTTTTAAATTCTAAGTGTTTATTGATAAAGAGGTCGTCAAAAAAGTGGAAAGTCTGCCAAGGGCTATCTTAAGAAGAAAATCCACTAAGAACTATCTCAGGTGGATTGTTCGTTAGGGAATATCAGAGTAAGAGGATGTTCACTGTGACTATTTAAGTTTGAGAAGTCCACAAAGGACTAACTTATAAAAAAGGGAAGCCTGTGAAATCTGATCCAACAAAGGGTAGTTTGCTAGGAATTATTAATGACTGGGAAATCCATTTGGATTATTTGGTTGGGGAAGTGTCTGTTCACACTATCATGTAGGGGAAAAGTCCAGTGGGAATATCTTATAACTATTTGCCGAAACTTGTATTTCGAAAGACACATATGAGGATGTAAGTAAAATGAGATTTACTTTTAATGGGTATATACGCAAATGAGTTACAATAAGGTAATGGCGTGGTAACATAGTAATCTAATATTTAGTCCAATATGGAATGAAGGGGTCAGGATAAAAATTTGCCATTGTGGTGAGATATCTTCAAGTCCATCAATGGTAGTTCACCAATCCACATTATTGCTTACAAGGTTCTCTTTTGACGAGTCTAACTAGAAGGGAAGAATGGAAGTCTAAAATGGAGCCAAACCCAGTCGAGTATTAGAAATGGAAATGCATTTAAATTGGTCCAATATGTCTGCAAATGTTCTATTCAAGAAGAACAAATGAGAGTTGTCTGCGCTAATCAAGCGACAAGAGTTGAATTAAATACATTAGCTTTCGTTGATGTCCAAGATTCTATGAGTCACTTACCAAAATTGTTTTATAGATTCGCATTAAGTTTATTTGAACTCATGTGTGTTTTTACCTTGAATGTAAGGTTAAAGGATGACTTGGGGATCGCATAAAAGAACCATGCCAAACATCGCCAAGTCCACGTGAATGGTGATTACTTTATCATGTATATAGAGGGGCACCCTTTGAGGCTAATCCTTGGGGGTTAGACAAGTGTATTATTCCGAGTTAAGTCTACAGTCGTAGTAAGTTTAAAAATATAGGTCTAGTATGGCCAAATGATTGTAAAAAATTTAGTACTTGTATAGTAGAGAATTTATTTAAAGCTAATTTTTGAAGCATGTTGTCACACCTCAAAAATCGACAGATCTGAAAAGGTAAGTAAAGTAGGTATGTAGGTTGTTGGACATGCTATGGTAACATTATCTGCCACTCTATTGGACTAATGGTGAGTTAGGGTATTGACACATACTACTGTTAAAGCATTTATTCGTTGGTGGTATCTAAGGAATTGATTGCAGGATGATTCTAAGAGAAGAAAGATATGCCTAATCAAGCGACAAGAGTTGAATTAAATACATTAGCTTTCGTTGATGTCCAAGATTCTATGAGTCACTTACCAAAATTGTTTTATAGATTCGCATTAAGTTTATTTGAACTCATGTGTGTTTTTACCTTGAATGTAAGGTTAAAGGATGACTTGGGGATCGCATAAAAGAACCATGCCAAACATCGCCAAGTCCACGTGAATGGTGATTACTTTATCATGTATATAGAGGGGCACCCTTTGAGGCTAATCCTTGGGGGTTAGACAAGTGTATTATTCCGAGTTAAGTCTACAGTCGTAGTAAGTTTAAAAATATAGGTCTAGTATGGCCAAATGATTGTAAAAAATTTAGTACTTGTATAGTAGAGAATTTATTTAAAGCTAATTTTTGAAGCATGTTGTCACACCTCAAAAATCGACAGATCTGAAAAGGTAAGTAAAGTAGGTATGTAGGTTGTTGGACATGCTATGGTAACATTATCTGCCACTCTATTGGACTAATGGTGAGTTAGGGTATTGACACATACTACTGTTAAAGCATTTATTCGTTGGTGGTATCTAAGGAATTGATTGCAGGATGATTCTAAGAGAAGAAAGATATGCCTAAGAGAGTGCACGCCTACGAAGGGGGTATGCCCTAGAGTTTTATTTAACACTAAGATTCTATCAAGTATATGAGGAAGCTATAGGATACTTAATTATCTTTAAGATCACGCCTAACATAAGTCATTGCCAAGATATAGTGCACCTGATTTTTGAGTACAATCCAATTGGATTTTGTATCAGGTTTGGTTGGGAGCTGTTGAGATCCTATAGCGAAAGAAGCATAATCAGAGTAAAGAGCATATTAGTAAGATGTGTGAAAGATTATTTGTACACTAAAACAAGCCAACTAAACAAATCATCACAAGCAGCATGGCTAGCCATTTCTCAATAGGAGTAAATTAGATTGATTTGACCCTCCCCATGACTGGTCAACATTAAGGTAAACCTTCACTAGGTTTTCTTGTACCTACCCTAGATATGGTAGGGAAATCAAGGGGAATGAAAGAATATTTATGGGAAGGGGACACTCCAAATGGTTTTTGTTATCTGTTTAATGTTCGGGTTTTTCTTTCTAACCTCAACATTCCATTCTTTTTCTTCTTTGTTAAGATCGAACTAGGAACTTGTTTCATGGGTAGATGATTCTGCCTTCTGGTAAGTCTTATAGCTTTGCACGTTATGACTGTAGATTGAAAGAGTGTTATAGGAAGGCTCTGGTCGCTTGTAGTTAAAATCTTATTAAAGTGTTTGTAATGGGGGTTCTAATGGAAATCTTATGATCATTTAAGCAATTGCTGCTGTTGGATTGGGAAGGACTGTCAAAGCAAAAGCTCTAGGCCAAGGTAAAGGTGAGTCTCTAGAAATGAATTCTATATATCATTCTAATTCAAATAAATGGTTGATGCCTCTCTATATAGGTATATCTTTTTGAGGAAAATATTTGTATAGAAGTAAATGGTGAGTAATGAAAGTTGTTTGAATACATGGTAGCATGATAAGTGTCTTTGTTGTTAGAGAGTTAGTACGTCAACTTTGAAATGTGTGGGTGATAATAATCACTGTTACATGTGTGTGTATGTTTAAAGTCTAAGTAAAAAGATCTTTGATGTGGTACGAGTCCAGTACAAGCAAATCTATGATATGAATACGAAAAGGAATTATATTATGTAGCTTTTGGTAGGGTAGATATATTGCTAACCAGGTAGACAAATTACTATGAAATAAAGATTTATTGTGTAGCCTCTGGTAGGGCAGATATATTGCTAACAAGACTAGCATATTACTAAATAAATCTATGGAAAGTTCATGGCTATGGCATCAAATGTTATTATGCCAAGAAGGCGTGAAGGTATAAGACCATGTGGGAGAAGTTTGATGGCATCCACAAAGATGGTTTGTTGAGACAGTAAAGAAATTTTGTAATTTGGTGTAGTATATTAAAAAAATTTTCGCACTTTAGGTGCCTGAAAATAAGCCTTATTATTAGGTTTTAATTATATTTTTGTAAGTTTTCTTAAAGTCAATAAAATGTGCAAATTGAATCTTTTATTGACCTTAGGGGCTAAATGAGGCTTCAAGGTGAGATAATGAACTTTGTAAGTGTGCAAGAGACCATTAGAAGGCATACTAAACCGATACTGGTTACTATGTCACAACACGGAATGATCAATGTTGCAACATAGGGAGCAAAATAGAGAAATCACAAGACTACCTTCGATTTCATGACACAGCCTAAGGGTGTTGCGACACGCCCCTGAAGACATCTCAAAAGGAGTATATTGACTCCTATGTCATGACATAGGTTTTGTTGTGTTACGACATCGACTCTGAACGAGAATTAACATGAGCTAGAAGGCATTTTGGTCTGCACAGTCATACTTAAATATCGAGAACGTCAGCTGACCTAGGGTTAAGGACGACGACCACCTAAAATCTATAAATAGGCTCATTTGTCACACATTAGGGACATCAATTACTTAGTTTAGAATTCTTCTTTTAAATTCTGTTTTGTTTTTCTCTTTTGTTAAGTTTAGATTTACTTTCATTTTTTTGTTTTCTCTCGAGAGATCTAGTTTGTGGAGACAATTGAACTTTTTGGATTCACGTTCATTCTTAATAAAAATCAAGCTTTTTCTTAAACTCTATAGTAGTGATTCATTTAGCATGTTTACTCTTTATATCGATTCAATATTGTTTATGAAAACCATGAGGAACTAATCCTTCTATGAGGGATTAGCAAGTAGAGGTATGATCTGTTAACTATTTTATAGGGCTACTCAACGGATCAATTGTTTAGGAAAGGAAGAACCTAAACCCTAGGCCTGACAACCCTAGTAAGTAATCAAGGTCGAAATTAACCCAAAATTGGTATGTCCTATCCGTGAACACCTTCACCCCAAGCCAGTCTGGACTGTGAGGTAGGAAGATAAGTAGTCATTGCTGGCTTATTCTTTTAGTGGAAGATCAGAAGATCTTGCTGGGATAGCGACTAGTTGGTTGATGAGGAACCCGAAGAAACAATTAATGAAGATTACCAAAGTGAGCTAATCACCCATAACTAGATTTGATTAATTCTACTTTTCAATCTCTTGATATTTATTGCTTTATTTTATATGTTTTATTATTATAAAAATCATAAAATCTCCTTTTATTTTTTGTTCTATAACTTATTTCGAGTACTAATTAGATCTTTTGTTGTTTAGGTTAAAATTGATCTAGCAATAGCCGCCCTTAGGTATGATCCTCGGAGTACTCACATACTCCGTTGTAACTATATTACAATTGGACTCGTATACTTGCGAATATCGCCTCATATACATATCTTTTGCTACAGTATTCACACTCTGGACGTTAGTATGTTTAGAGGCAGTCAAGTTGTTGGTGCCGTTGCCAGGGAGGCAACGCCACTAGTTCTATTTTAATTTTTGCACTTAAATAAGAATAATTATGAAAATTTTAAGTTATTGATACGATTCTCAACTTATTTAACTAATTAACATCACTAATTTTTGTTCATTTTCTTTTAGGAGGACTTTAGTGCACATCCTTAATATGAACTGCCGTTATAGTAACTATAAGAGATTAGTCAACAGGAGTATGTATAATTTTTATTATATAGGGTCAGAAGAAGACCTAGATTACAACGCTGATATTTATGAACAAAGGGTCTATGAGGACTAGGAGATATAGGAGAACCAATGATTATTGATGCTTGAATTGAGTCAACTCAAAGGTGAAGCCTCAACCTCTTCCCAAGATGATAGCCAAGATGTATTAACTCAAGGATTGATCAACGAAAAGAATGCAACCATAAGCATTTTGGCGGAAAGGGAACTCTTAGACTATTATTCATCTCGTCAGTTAGAAGAATATCAAGATGAATTGAGCGAAATGGCAATAAGGGAATCTATAAAACCAGTCGAGGAAATGGCAAGAGAACAGAAGAATCAGACAAACATGGAACTTATCTTTCCAGAAACTTTAGGTTCTTTTCATGATGCTGAAATGCAAATGAAATGTGATGCAAACCTACAATCAGAGACAATGATATTTATGGCAAATTTAGTAGAAGAAATCCCGCTATCTCGAGATATCAAAAAGAGAAAGGATAAACTTGTAATTTTCAAGAGATAAACTTGAATTGACTATCCTTTGCACGTCCTTAGCCCTAAACCAGGAATTTTTCAAATGTTGACAAGAATTAGAAAAATATGTATTGATAAGACTTATGATCACATGGTAGGCATCAACCAAGCTGGACAATTTATTAGCGTGAAAATTGAGTTACGGACACCACACAATTTTCGATTATTACAAAAACCACTCAAGAAAGTTATCTGTGAACAAGTGGAAGCATCCGAAAGCTCTTGGAATTGGAATCAAGACTTTAAAGAATGTCCTTGCAAAGTTATTCTTGATTGATGAGATGAACAAGTACAACAAACATGAATCATAATTCTCGACTTTCCAACGGTGCAATGATGTTAACCAGAAATTGATGTGGCTGCATGGTTACATAATCCTCAAAGTATTTAATAGCTATGATCTACGAAAAGAATTGTCAGTGGTAAAGGCAGGCCGAAAAGGTAAATTTAGAGAGAGGGATTACTGCAGATGAATAGAATGACATGATGGGTGCTGGACCAATGCAAATAGAAACAACTTGCAGGAAATGCCAGAGTGTAGACTAACTGAGCTAACAGATGAACCGGACAGCAAGACCTGACATTTTCTTTAGTAAACTCTAACTAATTGTACAAAGTTGTATATTTTTCTAATCTATTAATTGAAATATTGCAAGAAGATCAAAGATAGGGCTAAGAGGCAGGTGAAGCACTCTAAAGATCAAAAATTTGGGAAAACCGTGTCAATGTCGTGACATGGTCACCTCGTGTCGCAACATCGTGAGGAGTACCAAAGAATTACAAAAACAGAATCGATGTCATAACACCATTCTTTAGTGTTGCGACATGGAGGATAGGTTCCCAAAATTTTCAAGGCTACAGCGTGTGTCATCTCTTTGAAATTTTCTACAAGGTTGACCTGGCCTGTTTGCGCAACCCGGTGATATAACCCTTAATTTACCTAGTTATTAACCCTTAAAACCCTAGTTTTTCACCTTCAACCACCTTAAACTCACATTATTCACCCCTTTTTAACACTAAACCTTTCTTAAAATTTCAAAAATCCCCAAAACCCCTATTCCAACCTAAACCCCTAACTATACCAATCTCTATTACTGCTCCTAAAGCTCTAGGAAGGAAAGCTTCATCAATCATTTGGAGAACCAACAGAAGAATTTGCAAAGAGGTTAAGGTTAAGAAATTCCGTACTTGTTTTACTGTTCCATTGAATTTTTATTTTCTATTTACTTGTTTTCAAATCATTGAAAATGCCTCTTGGGAGATACTATTAAAAGGCTACGGTCCCAAAAACTCTGGATGTTTTGAACCTTGTGAGGTTTCATCATTTAAATGTGGAAATTATTTTCTCGAGTCTTAAGGGAGACCTCTTATATAGGAGCAAGGGTTTGAACCCTCCATGGTCAATTGCAAGGAAGTTTGTTCAGTCTGGTACCATCATTGGGAGCGATTTTGTATTACTCCCTACAAAAACATAGTTATTCCCATAGTCTACGAATTTTATGCTTCTCTTAAGCACCAGATAATTCGAGAAGGAACCAGGGTCTATCTGAAATATGTAATTTTTATGGCACTCCGTAGTATGAAAGAGATTTTCTTAGTAGTATTGGTTTGGATAAATTTGGAAATATTGATATGGAAAGTGTTATAAAATATTTGACTCAAGGTAGGGTAGTTGGAACTATAAACCAGATACTAGGTTCCCAATGAATTTTAATCAGGCTATAATGTTTCCCAAAGCAAAAATGTGGATGCAATTCATAGGTACTAGAATTGCACCTGCATTGAATGGTTCTAATGTTAATACTTTCTGAGCTATTCTTTTTTATAGTATTTTGCAGTGAAAATAGGTAAGTGTAGGAAGATGGATCATTCATGAGATGAAATGCTGCGTGAGTGGGAAAAAAGCCAAAATCTTCTTTCTTTACCTCGTAATGACACTATGTCGAAAGGAGGGAGTTTGGATGAGCAAAAATTAGCAATTTATGAAGCCCACAAAAAGTGTAATTGGTAATTCGTTATATATCAAATATATTAAGCTCCAAAGAAAACAAATCATTGAATGAAACTAGAATAGGAAAGAGAAAATGGACATTCCAGAATCACTTAAATGGGTGAACAATCGAAGGAAAGAAAAGGAACAAGTGGCAGTGTTGAGGAGAAGCTTGATGGAATGACTAATGGATGCAAGAGGCGGGACCAGAGCTCCAAGAATTTGCAAGAATAAATGGGTTGCGAGCTCCAAATTACCCTCAAATATGTTTAGCTTGGGACTGACTCATCATGAGGAGGGAGATGATGATGAGGGGGCAAACTTCGAGGATGGTGAGGGCGCACAAGAGGACCCCGGGACAGAAGCAGCATTCCAATTGCGATATTCAACACCAAAAGGGCCTGTCATTCACGACTCAACCTGACAAACGCATTCCGAAGGTAGGAGCTCTCATAAAAAATGTAATTTAGGCAAGGGCAAAGCACCTATGAAGCAGAAGTGTTCCCCTGTCCTCGATGACTCGAAGGAGGATTAAATTTTAATTTTTTCTACTTTGGAGAGGATTATATTAATTGAATGATTTTCATTTATTTTCGAGTAGTTAGAAATAGTAGTAATAATGGACAATTAGTTTTGTATTATGTTTACAATTTCTATGTAGGAAACCAACATGAAGGAGGCAAAAACAATTCAAGCTTTACACGAACACATGAAGAAGCACCCACCATTAGCAGTTGGGACGACCATGATCAATCAGGTAACTTCTTTTCTTATCTTTTTATGGGCTACACATTAAGGGCAATGTGTTGACTAAAGTTGGGGGGGAGTAACATAGAATATTTATTCTAAATTTTATGCTTCTCTTTCAATTTTTTTGTCATTTGTGTTCTAGAGCTTGTAGAAATATAAGTGATTGGTTAGGAGAGTGTACATAGGTTGCTTGTGTTTACAAATAAATTTGGCATGGTGATAGGTTATTTTAAAATTTTGATTATTAGACTACTAAGTTTTATATGTTACACTATAAAAGCATTAAAGCAATCAACTGTACCAAATGATATAGAAAATACAAGGAAACGAGCATGCTAGTATGAATGATAAATGATTGAATTTGAGTTTGTTTGGTTGATTAAATTTGTGCATATTGAGATATTTAAGGGATGACCTAAGGCATTGTTTGGAACATCTCCATAGACAAAAAGCTAGCCTATATTTATTCACCTTTAGTACCAATTTTTGAGAATGTTAACACTTCTTGATAAACTTTATTACAAAACCCAAGCCTGAAACGTTAATTTGTATTTGCCCTTTTTCTTTGGTCTTGTATTGCACAAGTATAGACGTTTAGCCATATGTATTGAGGGTTAAGTAGATACATCACGGTGGATTTTATAAAAATAGAGTGAAATAGAAAAGATTGGTGTGATATAGGAACTATAAGTTAGCTTAAAGTGCAAAAAAATATTAAAAAAGAAAATCAATACGAGTAGAAACAGTTCTTAAAATGAAAAAAGAATTTGTGATTGAGATGAATTGAAAAAGAAAGTGACAAAGTCACAAGAATAAGAAGAACTAGTTCAATAGTGTACAAAAACTTCTAAGCTAGTCGTAGTAATTGTGTCATGCTTTGATTTCCTATGTGGAGAAACAAGAAAGGTGAGAGAAGGAGAAATAAGGCAGCAGGTGAGCAGGTAAGGGTCACTAAAAGGGAAGAATATGGATCGATACGATGTGCCAACCTATTTTCGTGTTTGTAACCCTTTTGATGCGTACTATTTTTGAATTCCATACCTGTCCTAAGCCTCAAAATGTTACAAGCCAAAAATTCCTATGTGACCTAAATATCCTTATGCATAAATGGATATTATAGTAAACAATCACATAAACTACTATTTGTATTCTGCTAGGATAATCAAATTAATTGTATGATTTGTTGATAAATTCTTACAGGTGAGGCCCTTAATGCTTGTATACTTTGTAATGCACAGAACTCAGATGTTTGAGGTTAAAAGTGGTAAATTAATTATTCATCATATCAAAGTTATTCGTAAATATGAAATGCCCCAGTCATGTGCTCCAAAGTCAATACTTGCATTCTAGTTGCTTAAGGGTCGTCTTTTTTTTTTGTTCCTTGAGGACAAGAAATGATTTAAGTGTAAGGGAGTTTGATCTGCCATAATTTGATGTAACATATTAAACTAATTTTCGCACTTTAGGAGCTTGAAAAAAACATTATTATTAGGTTTTAATTATGTTTTTATAAGTTTTCTTAAAGTTAATAAAATGTGCAAATTGAGTCTTTTATTGACTTTAGGGGCCGAATGAGGCCTAAGGTAGCTAATGAACTTTGTAAGTGTGCAGGAGACTATTTGAAGGCGTACTAAACTAATATTGGTCACTATGTCACAACACGAAATGATTAATGTTGCAACATAGGGAGCAAAATGGAAAAATCATAAGATTGCCTTCGATGTAGCGACATAGCCTAAAGGTGTCGTGACACTCCCTTGAAGACATCTCAAGAGGAGAATACTAACTCCTATGTCACAACACAAGTCTTGTTGTGTCTTGACATCGACAATGGATGAGAATGAACATGAGCCAATGGGCGTTTTGGTCTGCACAATCAAACTTAAATCATAGGAACGTTAGCTAACCTAGGGTTAAGGACGACGACCACTTGAAATCTATAAAGAGGCTCATTTGTCACACATTAGGGACATCAATTACTTAGTTTATAATTCTTCTTTTAAATTCTATTTAGTTTTTCTCTTTTCTTAGGTTTAGATTTACTTTCAGTTTGTGTTTTTGTTTTCTTTCAAGAGATCTAGTTTGTGGAGACAATCAAACTTTGTAGATTCGCGTTCATTCTTAATACAAATTAGGCTTTTTCTTAAACTCTATATTGTCGATTCATTTAGCATATTTACTTTTTATATCGATTCAATATTGTTTATGAAAACCATGAGGAACTAATCCTTCTATGGGAGATTAACCTGAGAACCTTAGGAAGTCTGGACACCTTCACCCCAAGCCAGTCTGGACTATGAGGTCAGAAGATAAGTAGTCATTGCTGAATCAAAGCAACAGTTAATGAAGATGGCCGAAGTGAGCTAATCACCCATAACTAAATTTGATTAATTCTACTTTTCCATCTCTTGATATATATTGCTTTATTTCATATATTTTATTATTATAAAAATCTTAAAACCTTCTTTTATTTTTTGTATTATAACTTATCTCGAGTACTAATTAGATCTTTTGTTGTTTAGGTTAAAATTGATCTAGTAGTAGTGTAACACCCCTAACCCATATACGTCGCCGAAATAGGGTTACGGAGCATTACCGGAGTTTTCAAATCAAACGAACACATATTTAAAACATTTCATACTATATCAATAAACATATTAAAACCAAGTCACAATATGCATATTGGCTCTTAAACGAGCCTTCGAGGCCCAAAATATGTATTAGAAACAAGTCGGGACTAAATAAAAAACTCAGAGAATTTTTTAGAAAACATTGAAAATTTTCAACACTACAGGGGTCACACGGTTGGGAGACTCATCCATGTCTTAGGCCGTGTGGCCATTTGAAATAGGGACATACGACCGTGTCCCAGCCCGTGTCTGTAGCCATGTAACTCACTGACTTGGGTTACACGGCCAAGCCACACGCATGTGTGCCAGGCCATGTACCTATCAAAAGAACCTCACACGCCCATGTGCCAGGCCGTGTGCTAGGCCATGTAACAGCCTGACTTGCAACCCTTCGAAAGCTATAGGGGACACATGGTCGTGCCACCTGTCCGTGTGTCATTCATGGCTAAGGCATACGCCCGTGTCTCTACGCATGTGGACGAAAATAGGCTATTTTACAAGCCAGTTTTCTCACCCATCATGGGATATACCTATAACCAAAAATGCACGTATATACAAGCCATAACAAGCCACCAAAATCATGCATATTCTAGCTTCATACATGTGGTATACTCACATACAACCAATATGCCCTTAGGCACCTCAAATGACAACATGTAAACATTTATAATCATGTACTCTATTTGACCAAAATACTCAACTAACTTTTAGGCATATTTGTATCAATACATACCATTGAATTTACTAACCAAAAACTTACCAAATGGTGCCAAATATACCATTCAACAGATAACATCAATAACCATATAAGCCATTCAAAACAAAGTACCAATTCTCAACATTTCCAACAAGTTACAAGCCATATTTAATATGCATATTTAAACCATAACTTCATCTTCCATAATTCAAGCATATCAAGCCAAACATCATCCATATGAAGGCTATCATTCACATGCCAAAACTAAGTTCGTTTCATCACCAAAATGTCATAACACAAGCCAAACCAATTGGCTAGTTCAACAACCAAAACACATAGTCCAACATTAGCCAAAATACATATACATGCCATTACAACCAAAATTAAACGTCTGAAAGTACCGATAGAGCCGATGGATAGTGTGATATAGCTCCGACAAGATTCTAATTCACTATAAAACATGAAAAATAACACAGAGTAAGCATTTAAGCTTAGTAAGTTTGTATAACATAGAATAAAACTTACCATTTAGTCACATAATAGGTAAGTAAATATAGCATATCCCAAAATAATTTGACCAAATGCCTAAGCACATATACATCAACCATGTTAGCCATGAAAATACATATATAAACCAATAATCATGGATGAGCATAAAAATTAATTAAGTTTCGTATACATGTATCATCCAATTCAATTTTCCATATACCATGTAACAACATTTCCATGTAATTCATATGTGTCTCTGTAATAGTCCGTATTGAACTCTTACCATTTCGTATCAAAATATTACCCGTTGAACCATTTAGAATACCATTGGATATTCGGGATAACTCACACATAGTGTGCTAAATCATATAAATGTAATCTGTCAAATCCTGTATATGTATGCTCACACGAGCTATAAATTGGTACGCTCACACGAGCTGTGGGTTAGAACGTAGCTACACGATGCTACTCACATGGGCTGTGGAGTATCCGTAACACATGCCAGACCTTAGCCATCAGTAGGACGTTCAGGACCAGCACTTGAATCATGTAAACCCTAATGACATGTCATTTGTATCCTACGTATTCCTAAGGTTCAAATGGGGTTAGTAATTCTCGTCCGTCGTTGGATATGCAATCGGTATATATGTATGACATTTCACAACACATGTATAATTCAATTAAAAACATATAAACATGATTTAATTACGCGAACTTACCTCGACGAGTATACGTAGATACGGAGGCGATTAATCTGAGACTTTCTCTTTGCCCCGATCTAACGCTGTACGAGGTCTGTCTTGATCTATACGGATAAATTTAACTCAATTCAATATATATTTCATTCAATTTAGCCCAAAATCATATTTTGGCAAAATTATTATTTTGCCCTTATACTATTATTTTCTTTGCAATTTAGGCTCTACCTCATAAAAATGGAAAGTCATGTAATTCCACCACGACCCATCATAGTCGAATATCAATTAGGTCCCTAGCAAACCCTATATTCCATTTATTTCAAAATTTCACCACGTAAAATTTCTATTTTTCAATTTAATCCCTATTTGACAATTTCATCAAAAATCTCTTTACAAAAGTTGTTTATCTATCAACAACTATCCATTTTCTATCATAAAACATCAAAACTCATGTATATTCATTAATGGTGAAACCCTAATAGTTTAACAATTTTACAAATCAGTCCTCGGGCTAGCTAAATTAAGCTACAACGATCCTGAAAATGTAGAAATAAATAAAAACGGGACAAAATGCATACCTAATCAAGAAAACAAGGTGACCGAGCCCTAGCTCAAAAATGGCTTCTTTTTCTCTTCTAAATTCGGTTGGTGATGATGAATATGGATGATAGTTTTGTTTTATTTGATTAATATTATCATTATTTTACAATTTACTTAATTAACCTTAAAAATTAATCAAAATTTCAATAATGCCAAACCATCACATTCCACTATCTCCATTTATGGTCTAATGACCATATAAGGACTCAAAATTTAAATTTCTATAGCTATTTAATACCTTTAGCTGCTAGAACTCAACTTTTTCTCTTTACGCAACTTAGTCCTTTTTATCAAATTTAGCATGAAAACAGTAAAATTTCTCAACAAAATTTTTATATTTTACTACTGTCATACTGTAGGAAATAAAATAATAATAAAATAAATTTATTGACTTTAAATTTGTGACTGTTCTGATTTTACTTAAAATGGGTTGTTACAAGGAGCCTCCTTTAGGTACAATCCTCAGAGTACTCACCTACTCTGTTATTACTATATTACAACTGGACCTATGTACTTACAAATACCACTCATATACATATCTTTTATTGCAGTATTCACTCTCTGGACGTTAGTAAGTCCAGAGGCGGTTAAGTAAACACAGATTACTTGAAAAGCATTTGTGGTGTATCATTTGGAAAGCCTTTGTGATGTATCATTTGGAAAGCCATCATGGTGAGTTGTCATTCCATCCTTGTGGAAACCTGAGCATATCTAAGGCATTATCTGGGTTTCTAATGCTTGGATTAAAATGTTATATTCTTCTATGCAAGTCTTGTTGTCTAGACTGATGTGAAGACACGATGTAACTAGTGTTCTAATAATTGCTAGGTCTTGTAAAAGAATCTGTCAAAAATAACATCTATTGACCATCATTCTGAGGAGAGCATTCAACTACCTTCTATAAAGAAAGTGTGTAATGAGATTCGAATTATCGGGTGAAGTTTATGATCTACCAAATTGGCGAAATGTGTAAAAGGTGGTTAAATGTAGAGATTGGCTCATGGCTATTCGCCAACCAGGAATCAGAAAAGTATTCACTAAAGTCTAAGAAAGAACCCAAACACTTGAGTTGAAAGATTCTACGACCTTGTAAAAAGGTAATAATAAGTGAGACCCACTAAGTTCCTTTAAACTTATATGCATCTTTTGGTATGCAGGTCTGTAAAGTGAACTGATGCATCTGGAGAGAGTAGCTAGGGAAGCGCCAAGGTGGTAGACGAAGGGCTACGTTATGCATACAGAGGGACATTTATAGAAATATGTTTTTCAAATGGCAAGTAGTAATATATGCAATGAATATGATTATTTTATCAAACACTTTGTTTTTAGGTTTTATTTTACCTTTGAAAGTTTGTGACAAATGATAAATTTATTATTCAAACTTATAGTCTTAGAAAGGATTTTATAAAGATAAGAGGTACATTAAGTATGAATTTCATGAATTGTATAATTTTGTTAAGTATGTAGGTATTGTGACATCTTATATTTGGATCTGGTAAATTGGGTTGGGTTTAGGGTGTTACACATGTTGTTAACCAAGGATTTAGATTAAAGTTGTAAGGTAAATATGGGTTTACAATTTGGAATTGTTTAAGTCTATAAATAAAAAAAAAGTTAGAAAAGTAATTAAGTTATACGGTTTAATTGTGACATTTGGTACCTAGACTTGGTGGTCGACTCAGGTATAAGGTGTTACAAAGCCAAGGGGATTACCAACTAAAGTTAGAAGCAAGACTCAAGGGGAACGTGTGTTTAATCTGGGCATGCTTCAGCCTAATTTTGTGGATCAAGAGGATTCGAATTGGGGCAAGTAATAATGGGGGTAGGTAAAAGCGGTGACCTCTTACGATCGACATGTACAAAAGAGAGATACAGGTCGAGTTAGGTGACGGTGGAGACATAAGCTGAGGCGAATGTTCTAAGAGGCAAAACTACCCAACATAGAGAGTAGTTTGGAATCAACCAAGGCATTGAGATTGTTCCAAGATAAATCAAATTGGTGTCATTCTCAGGACGCTACAAGGGTGTGCTGAGAATGGGGGGAATGTCACAAGCTACGAATCAAAGCTCAAGAGCATTGTGCACAGAACGTCCCATTGAGGCCAACTTATTAAATGGGGGCTCATTTGACCCATTTAAACTAGCCTGATTTGTGGAACCCATGAAGAAACCTATCTACTTGAATCTTAGTTAAAGTGAAAAACTCCAGTAAATTGTATTTTATCAGGAAAATTATTGTAGAAATCCTAATGGATAAATGTGCATATAATTTAAATCCTTTCAGAATCTATTATTGTAGATGGTAACTAATATTTTTTGTTGATTTAAATCGATCTGTACCATTGGATCTAAGAAGCTCAACTATAAATAGAGGTTTTGATCTACCGTAATTTGATGTAGCATATGAAACTAATACTTGCACTTTAGGAGCTTGAAAAAAAACATTATCATTAGATTTTAATTACGTTTTAGTCATTTAATTAAATTTAATAAAATGTGCAAATTGAGTCTTTTATTGACCTTAAGGGCTAAATAATGCTTATGGGTGAGCTAATGGACTTTGTGAGTGTACAGGACAACATTATAAGGCGTGCTAAATTGATACTAATCAATATGTCGCAACACGAAGGATCCGATGTCGTAATATAGGGAGCAGAATAGAGGAATTCCAAGACTACCTTTGATGTCGCGACACCTTGAGGTTGTGTTGTGACAAACCCTTAAAGACATTCTTAAAAAAAGTGTATTGACTTCTATGTCACGACACAGGTCCTAATATGTCGTGACATCGACTCTAAACAGAAATTAATATGAGCTAGGGGGCATTTTGGTCTGTATAATAAAATTTAAAGCTCAGGAACGTCAGCTAACCTAGGGTTAAGGATGATGACTATTGGAACGACGAAAATGTGCAAGTGCACACAATCGCAACAAGTAATAAAGTGAAAAGTAAATGTCAAGTTATCGTACCCATAGGGACTATGAAAAGAATTTATTTATGAATGCAATTAAAACACTTTGGTGAATAAAAATATTTTGATTTTGAAGAAGTGATTTAAAACTAAGTAAAATAAAATAAAAATAAAAATAAAACTTCCAATGCACGGTTTCAAAAGATGATTTTAATCAAGATGACATAATTATGTTAGATTAATTACATTTCTTAACTTAGAATTACTAAACTCCTGTTCATGTTGTTACGAATAAATTCACGGCAACTCAGTAATTTGTTAACTACTGCTCATATGTACCTATTAAATTAACTAATCTCTTAAACATTTTCCAATGCCAATTCAAACAACTAATCAATCTTTATAAGCACATAAAAGATTAAGTGAGGTAACAATGTATTCCTACCTTGAAACAATTTAATCATAATAATCTTGCAAGTTATGCAAGGCTAATGTATTGTCTAATATTGTCGCTAATTTAACCCTTAGCTACCTTAGAAGATTAAACATGCACTGATTAAGTATTGTGTCAATTAATTACAATTTCAACACATTTAAATAATTAATTCATTAGTCACCTTACAATTATAATGTAATATTAATTTAGTTATGGTTTTCCTTAATCAAACATTTTACCAAAACCTATAATACAAACATAATTTAAATAATTCAAGTGGACGAAATGCAATCAACCTAACATGAATTAAATTGAAACCATATTAATTAAATTAAACATATCAACATCACAAGTATTCATAGACATGTTCATAAAAACAATAAAATTAAAAGGATAAGGAACATGAATCAAATCTGGTGTTTCTCTGAGGCTTGACTAGCTCCACTCCTTCTTATCCTCTTGTTCTTGTTGAACTGAGGCTTTCACAAATACTTGAATGCTGCTTCAAATGGTGGTTGAAGAACTTTTTTTCCAGAGGTGAAATCGGCAAGGGAATAAGAAGGAAAATGAAGAACAAGGGAAGGGTTTTGAAGAGAGAAAGTGAGAGAGAAGTGAAAGGATGAGAGGTTTTTGAGGTGTTAGATGTGTGTTTCAATGAGCAGCCAAGGGGGTATTTATAGGTTGAGATGGTTGCTAAAAATAGAAAAAATCAGCAGCCATAGACTCCCCGTATGGCCGGCTACACATGTGGCAAGTTTAAAGGTTTCAAACTCGCTATTTTAAGGGAGGGGCTAGGAAGGCATGGTAAGTGGAGGGGTTTGAATGAAAATTCAATGGGTCTTCAAGGGCTATTTTGCAAGCTAAATAATCAGTCAAACAAGCTGATTGGGTCAGCATGTGGAACAGTTTTGGGTAGCCTAGTGCTTGGTTGGATCGATTTACTCTGTTCAGCTCGACTGGGCTGAAAAATTAAAATTATTTAACCCAAAATAATTTGGATTAAAATTAAAATTAATTAAATTATGAATTAATATTCATAATTTGGACCATATTAGGCTGAAAAATTAATTTGCCTCGATGCTTCAAAATCGCTTCTTGGTTTTGCGCTTCGAGTACTGTCTGCGAGCTAGTTTTTACCCTTTGTGCGAATCTGTCGAAAAGGAATCAAAATTTAATATAAAATTAATTAAATTTCAACATGTTAAAAATTTAAGTGCAATTTAATTATTATATATTTTTCGACAAGAATTTTACCGAAACTGCATGAATTTGACTTAAAAAGAGCATGAAAAAGTGTGCATATTTTCCTGTTTCCAACTACCTCAATTCTATAAATAAACTCATTTGGCATATGTTATAGACACGAATTACTTAGCTTAGAATCTCTCTTTTTAATTCTGGTTTAGTTTTTCTCTTTGCTTAGGTTTTAGATTTATTTTAGTTTGTTCTTTATTTTATCCCGAGAAATATGGTTTGTGGATGCAATTAGACTTTGTGGATTGACTCTTGTTCTGAATAAAATTTAAGCTTTTTCCTAAATTACAAGAGTAGGGATTGGCAGAAGAGTTCCTGGAGCAATGTAACTTGATGCGATTACTTCCCTAACAGCTCAAGTATCATATTTAACGAATATGATTAAAACAATAAAAAGACCAACTGCAGTGCAAGAAATGAAAACAACTGAGTTCGCATGTGTTTATTGTAAAGAAGATCAGGTTTTTGATGAATTCCCATTGAATCCAACCTCAGTTTATTATATGGGAAATTTTAATCGCAACAACAACAACTCATATTCCAACACATATAATTTGGGGTGGACGCAACATCCCAATTTCAGTTGGAGTAATCATGGGGTGGGAAATTCTAGTAATGCTATTCAACAAAATGTTGTGAGTGTACCACCTGGATACAATCAGCCTATGCCATGGTAAAATGCTCAGCAAAATTCAAGTTCGAGTTCTTCACTTATGGAAGCACTATTGAAGGAATACATGGCCAAGAAGGATGCTATCATTCAAAGTCAAGTTGTATATTTAAGATCTTTAGAAAATCAAGTGGGGAAAATTGCCAAAGCATTAAGCTTAAAATCGCAAAGGAGCACTGGCAAGTGGTACAAAAAATTCACAATCTCAAGGGAAGGAATAGTGAAAAGATGTTACACTCAAAAGTGGTACGTTGCTACCAAGAGTTGTTACTGACACTACTATTGAAGAAAGTAGTTCAGATTTCACAAATAAGAAGAATTTGAAACCAGTAGTGAAGCAGGCTACAAAAGAAAAGAATAACCAGAAAAATGTTGAAGCAGATTCATCTTGTATTGCTTATAAAAATACCACATCAAAACAACCTCAACAAATGGAGGGAAGGCCACCACCACCTTTTCTTCTGCGTTTCCAAAAATCCAAGCAAGATTTTCATTTCAAGAAATTCTTGGATGTCCTGAAGCAATTACATATCAACATATCATTGATGGAAGCATTGGAACAAATGCCCAACTATGTGAAATTCATGAAAGATATATTATCAAAGAAAAGAATGTTAGGGGAGTTCGAAACTATTGCTCTCATTAAAAGGTGCACAACAATACTGAGAAACAAATTGCGACCAAAATTGATGGATCTAGGGAGTTTTACTATACCTTGCTCAATTGGAAACCATTATGTAGGCAAAACATTATAAGACTTAGGTGTAAGTATAAATCTAGTGCCTATGTCTATTTTCAGGAAGTTGAGAATAGGGGAGGCGAGACCAACAACTGTCACATTACAATTAGTTGATCGTTCATATGCTCATCCAAAAGGTAAAATAGAAGACGTGTTGGTAAGAGTTGACAAATTTATTTTTCCAGAAGATTTTATTATTCTGGAATGTGAGGCTAATAAAGAGGCTCCAATCATACTTGGGAGACCTTTTCTAGCAACTGGTAAACATTAATTGATGTGCAAAAAGGTGAATTAACTATGAGAGTTAATGATCAGTAGATAACTTTTAACGTTTTCGATGATATGAAGTGTGCAGATACAAATGAAGAATGTCATGCTATTGAGACTGTTGACACAATAGTTCAAGAAGGATTTGCGGAATTTTATCACAATAATTTTAATCATGATGTAGACTCATTTGAGTTAATTGAAGCAAAAATGATTGAAGAGCTTGGTGAACTGATGAAAGTTAAGCAAATTGAGAATGGATCAATGAGAAGTTTTGAACCATTAAATTTATCGGGTAGTTATTTTAAACCTCATCGACCATCCATATAAGACCCTCCTACGTTGGAATTGAAGCTTTTGCCAGTACATTTGAGGTATGCTTACTTGGGAGATAATAGCACATTGCCAATGCTTACTTAGGAGATAATAACACATTGCCAATAGTTATCTCTGCGACATTGACATTAGATCAAGAGGCTCAATTGTTGAAATTTTTAAAGAAATCTAAGAAAGCATTGGGGTGGGCGATTGCAGATATTAAAGGAATCAGTCTAGAAATATGTATGCAAAAGATATTACTAGAGGATTGCCATGACAAATCTATCGATTAACAGAGAATACTAAATCCCATTATAAAGAAAGTTGTCAAAAAAGAGGTTATGAAATGGTTGGATGCTGGAATTATATACCCAATTTTTTATAGTTCTTGGGTAAGCCTTGTTTAATGTGTACCTAAAAAAGGGGGTGTCACCGTGGTAAGCAATGATAACAACGAACTCATTCCTACTCGTACTGTCACGAGATGGAGGGTTTGTATGGGCTATCAAAAACTCACCAAAGCAATAAGGAAGGACTATTTCCTCTCCCATTTATCGACCAGATGTTAGATAGATTAACAGGGAAAGCCTTCTATTATTTTCTAGATGGTTGTTTGGGGTATAACCAGATTTTCATAGCTCCTACTGGTTAAGAGAAGACCACATTTACATGTCTATATGGAAATTTTACGTTCCAACGAATGCCATTTGGATTATGCAATGCCCCTGCAATATTTTAGCGTTGCATGATGGCAATATTTTTGGGCATGGTGAAGAAAGTTTTGGAAGTTTTTATGGAGGAATTCTTAGTGTTTGGTGATACTTTTGAAGTCTGTTTAAAAAAATCTAGAGTTAGCTCTTTGTCGGTGTCAAGAAACTATTCTTTGTCGGTGTGAAGAAACTAACCTTGTTCTTAATTGGGAGAAATGCCAATTCATGGTCTGTGAAGACATTGCTCTGGGACATAAAATTTTGCAGCAAGGATTGCCGTCGATAAAGCAAAAATTAAGGTTATTGAGAAATTGCCACCACCCTCCACAGTTAAATGTATTCACAGTTTTCCTGGCCATGCAGGATTCTATCGACTATTTATCAAAGAATTTTTTAAAATATCCAAACCCCTATATACATTGTTAGAACACAACAGATCTTTCAATTTTGATGAGTCGTGCTTACAAGCATTTGAGAAATTGTAAAAGAGACTAGTCATAGCACGAATAGTCATAGCACCAAATTGGACTTTACCTTTCGAACTTATGTGTGATGCTAGTAAAGGACAAGGTATTTCATGCTATCTACTATGCAAGCTATACGTTGACAGATTCACAGCTCAATTATACTACCACTAAGAAAGAGCTGCTAGCTGTGGTATTTGCCTTCGACAAATTCAAAGCTTATTTAGTGGGCACCAAAGTTACGGTTTATATAGACCACTCTGCTATTAAGTACTTGGTGACGAAGAAAGATGCCAAGCTAGATTAATTTGATCTAGAAATTAGAGATAGGAAAGACATAGAAAATCAAGTGGCTGATCACTTGTCTAAAATTGAAGTAGGAAATGAAGACGGTAGTATTCAGCACATTTAGGATGATTTCCCAGATGAGCAACTGTTAGTTGCCATAGCATTACCAATGTATGTCGATATTGTAAATTTTTTGGTTAGTGGATTGCTGCCACCTGAGCTCACAAATAAAATATGAAGGAAATTTATCCATGTTGCCAAGTAGTATTATTGGGATGAGCCGTTTTTATCCAAACATTGTGCGGACCAGATAATTTGGAGGAGTGTCCTAGATGACGAGATTCAAATTATTATTGTATGGTATGTTGCTATATCTAATTTAGTTCTAGAAAAATTAAATAGATTGGATTATTACCGGTTAATACAGGTGAGTATTCGAAAGAATATTCGCAGCACTCTAGACATAGAAGTTGCGATCTGTACAGGGAAAGGAAGAAAAGTCTGGATATCATTCTAGAGTTCTGTAGACATAAAAACTCAGAATGATAGCTCAAAGTCTGGCTTTCAAAAGAAGCAGACTGGAGTAGTGAATCCCTGAGTAGTAGAATGATCAAGATTTTTTCATGGCATTATTATGATACAAAAATAAAACTCGAGTAATTCCAACCTTTATCATTCAACAGTACAAATCTTCCCCCGCTTATTCTTTGAGAATTGCAATAGCATTTCAATTGCCCTAGCATATTTTCATTCGTAATTGATTTTATTAATGCATTCATTAAATCTCTTTATCAATTTTTCATCTGTTTCTTTTGCGCACATTTTAACTACTCAATTTCATAGTAATAGCATAACCAATTATTTTAATCAATTCTGATCCCTGTGGAGACAATACTCACTGATCACTTTATTACTCGATTTAACATGTATATACTTGCACATTCGCATTACACACTCACATGTGACAACTAGTCGCAATGTTGCAACACGAAGGGTTCGATGTCGCAACATAAGGAGCAGCATAGAGGAATTCTAAGACTGCCTTCGGTGTCGTGACACAGCCTGAGGGTCTCAAGACATTCCCTTGAAGACATCCTAAAGAAGAGTGTACTAACTTCTATGTCGAAAAACAGGTCCTGATGTGTTGCGACATTGACTTTGGGTGGGAATTAATATGAGCGAGGGGGCATTTTGGTCCACACAATCATATTTAAAGCTTGGGAATGTCAACTAACCTAGGGTTAAAGAAGACGGCTACTTCAATTCTATAAATAGGCTCATTTGGCACATGTTATAGACACTCATTACTTAGCTTAGAATCTCTCTTTTTAATTCTATTTTAGTTTTTCTCTTTTTTTAGGTTTTAGATTTATTTCAATTTTTTCTTTGTTTTATCTTAGGAAATTTGGTTTGTGGATGCGATCAGACTTTGTGGATTCACTCTTGTTCTTAATACAAATCAAGCTTTTTCCAAAAATGTATACTTTCGATTCATTTATTATGTTCACGTTTTATATCAGTTTTACAATGTTCACGAAAACCAGGAACTATTGGATTGACTATTTTGCAGGGTTACTCAAGGACAAGTTGTTCGGGTAAGGGAGAACTCAAACCCTAGGCTTGACAACCCTAGGAAGTTAACAATGTGAGAATTAACCAAAAATTGATATGGCCTATCTGTGAACACCTTAACCTCGAGCCAGTTTGGACTGTGAGGTCGAAAGATAAGTAGTCTTTGTTGACTCGTTATTCTAGTGGACATATTGGAAGATCCTTCTAGGGTATCGAGTAGTTGATTGACGAGGAGCTCGAAGTGATAGTTGGTCAAGATTTTTGAACTAAGCTAATCACTCAAAATCAGATCTGATCAATTTTACTTTCCGAATTCGCAATGTTATTTTCTTTTTTTCTTATTATTATAAAACCCCCATAAATCACTATTATTTATATTTTTGTAATCTAACCTATTTCAAGTACTAGTTAGTTCTTTTGGTGTTCAGGTTGAAATTGATATATTACTAGTCTCCTTTGGGTACTATCATCAGAGTACTCACCTACTCCGTTTTAACTATATTACAACCTGACCCGTATACTTGCAGACATCGCCTCATTTATATTCATTTTTTGTTGTAGTATTCACACTCTGGACAGTAGTACATTTGGAGGCATTCAGGTTTGGCAGTCAGGTTTCCCCCTTCATTTGTAATTACTTCATTCTGTCTGAGTTAAAGAATATTGAAAGCATTTATTAAAACACTTGGTCTGGACTATCTTTTTGTGTCTTTCTTTCTTCATAGCTTATTAACTTTTAGAGTTTGCTTTCACTTTGCTTCGACGCTTTAGAAAAATTTTGCAAGAACCATCACTTTGTGAGAGTTAGGCTGACTTACGCGCATTTGAGCGAAGAAATCGCCTAAGGTCGCACGGTTGGCAAGACAGAAATTCTAGCCCTATGACACTAGTACCCAAATCGATTTCCAATTTTGATCTCGTCAAGTAGAGCAAAACGGTAGTGAAGTTCAAAAACAGAATAAGTCACCATTGTTTAGACCCCAAGAAATAATGTAAAATAAAAAATAATATTTTTTAAAAATATTTTAAAAAAATATTTTTAAGTTTCTATGATGGCAGTTTGTTATTAGCTATAATTTTTTAAACTAATATAACATTTTAGTGTAAAATGGGTAATAGGTGAAAAGCTTAGGTACCGACTTGGAAAAATGAAAATAGTTTAGGTACTAATTTGTGGCTTAAGTCCTTTTTAAGATAGATTTAACGGTTTGACTAATGGTTTGACTAACAGAGGTACCAACTTGGGGAAAAAGTAGTTTAGGTACCATTTGTAACAAAAAAAAGTCTAGGTACGAAGATAAGAAAAAATCTATAGTTTTTGTACCAATTTGTGGATTAAGCCATTAATAAATAAATCACTACAAACTAATGCACAGATATCATGTTTGCAGAATAAAATAAAAAAAGAGAAGGATAGATTGACAATAACTACAACACATGAATAATTTAGAAAGAAACCAAAGATGCATCAACTTGATCAAATTGTTAAATTTTGCATCCTAGCTTCGCCATCATCAAATCAACCTAAGGTTGGACACCAATTACCCAAGAAAAAATTGCCAAAAGCTCCAAGAGACCTACTTAATTAGTGATGCACAAAAGACTAAGTCTCATATGGTCTATCCTCCTCCTTATCACCTCAGATCCATCACCATCACTATGATCTATCATGATAAAAATTTTTGATGATGGTTCTGAATAGATCTAGCAGTACCTTATATTTGCAAATCTCACATATACGCAAAACATAAGTAAAAATTAAAAGGAAAAGTAAAAGTAAAACCATATCTACTTTCAAAGAATATAGAATGGAAAAAATAAAAACCACAAAAAATGTGGACAAATAAAAACACAAAAATGGACAAAATAAAACCACAAAATCGTGAACTAAAATTAAAAACAACATAAAACTAAGAAAAAATGTTGAAGAAACCAGAACTAGAAACTAGCTCAAAGGTTGGCGACAAGCAAAGATTTAATTTGAAAAAGTTGAAGGGATAAGATTTCCAATGAAAAATAGAAAATAAAAATTTATTTAAATTAAATTAAATATTTTCTATATAAAAATTATTAGGAGTTGAATGAAAATAATAATTGTGTGATATCTCAAGTATTTTGATAAAGACTTATCTACATAATTAAATAACATTAAAACAAAGTATTTTTTAAAGTAAAAAAATATTTTAAAAATATTAATATATTATTTTAATGATTAATTTTATTTATTTATACAAAAATATCATATGTTACATAAATATACAAACTAACAAGTGATTGGGTATAATGGTAGGGTACATTGCATTTTCAAGGAGGGAATCAAGATTCGAATGTTAGAAACAATATTATTAAAAGGAAAAACTATAAACCTCAAATATAAATCATAAAACAGATATGAAAAATACTAGATTCTTTTTCCAAATACCTCGAAATAGAAAATTAAACTTGAGTGACACCATCTTTATAATAGTAACTTCAATAAACTTTTATTACTTTTTTCCTATGAACAATGTAGGATAAGTAGTAATGTTGGGGATTGATCCATAGAAACAACGAAATAGAAAAAGGTAGAGAAAATCGAACACAAATTTTACGTGGAAAAAGCCCACCATAGAGGATAAAAAACCATGGACAAAGGGAACTTCACTTTAAAATGGAAAAAAAACCGAAATGGGAGCACAAGATGGAGAAACAAACAAACCCGAACCCAAAAATAAAAAATTTTCCCGAACTCCTACAAACTCTCTCTTAATTTTGTTGTTATTATTCTAAACTATCTAGGTTTCTAAAAGGCTTATTTATATGTTGAATTTCATGTGAAAATATAACTAAAACATCCATAGAATAATCAGAGTTAAATTGGGAAAATATAACAGATTTTAACTAGAATAAGAAGCCTGGTTAAGTGGGGAACATGTCACGACATCGTGTTCGGCTCGTCGGGATGCCATGCAATGCGTCGTCGGGATGATGGGTTCTTCTCGTTGGGACGTCAGTGTTGTGTCTTCATGACATTGGTTCTTCCTTGTCATGAAATCACCATCTATTTTATTCGAAATACGAGGCACACTCCGAAAATCTCCAGCTTGACTCGTATTCTTTAAAACGCCTTTTTTTTCAAATTCTTACTAGGACTAAGTAATGCTTGAACTTGGAAATTGGAAGACTTTTTATCATCATGTCTACTGGGTTGTTTCCTGTGCCGATTTTGTAAATATGAACATCTCATTGAGCGATCACCTTTCGAATAAAGTGGTATCGAATATCTATGTCTTTGTTCTTTCGTGGTGCATCTGATCTAAGTGAGGTGTATGGTACTTTGGGTATCAAAATATATAACAATTTTGTCATTTTTGTCAACTGAATCCCTGAATAGACCTCTCAACCACATGACTTCTTTTACAGCTTCTGTGATTTCCATATATTCAACTTTTTCGATAAAGCCTCAATGGCTTGAAGGTTGGCTTTCCAACTACTATTGCAATTTTTAACGTTGAACGAATAACTTGTGAGAGATATTTTCTCTAAGACTCTAACATAATCCAAATCTAAAAATCCAACTAGAATTTCTTAATATCTTTTGAATCCAAACAAGTATTGGATGCCCCCTTCAAATATCTTAGAATCCACTTAATAACTTGCTAGTCTAAATTTTCATGTTTGGCCATATATCTACTTACTACACTAATAACATGTGAAATATCAGGATGAGTACAAGCCATTGCATACATTAAACTTCTAACTGCACTAAAAATAAAAAATCGATGACATGTCCATTTCTGTCTTTGGTTTGTGGCGAGTCTAAAGCCGAAAGTCTAAAGTGTGCAACTAAATGAGTAATAATTGATTTAGAATCTTGCATTCTAAACCACTTGAGAATCTTTTCAATGTATCTTTTTTGTGACAATTAACTTTCTAGAATGTCGATCTCTCAAAATTTTCATCCCTAATATTTTCTTGGTTGCACCAAGATCCTTCATCTCGAACTTAGAGTTAAGCATGGTTTTTAATCGATCAATTTTGGAAGGATCCGTAGCCATAATTAACACATCATCAACATAAAGCAACAAGTATATAAACAATCCATCATCAAGACAATGCAAATATACACAACTATCATACTTACTTCATACATAATCAATGCTTAACATGAAGGAGTTGAAATTGTTTTACCGCCGTCGAGGACATTGCTTCAGGCCGTATAATAATTTCTAAGGAAGACAAACATGATCTTCCTTGCCTTCTATCTTGAAGCCTTCAGGTTGTTGCATATAAATGTCCTCATCCAAATCCCCATGAGGAAATGCAGTCTTTATATTTAATTACTCTAACTCAAGATTGTATAATCCAACAAGAGCTAATAGTGCCCTTCGCCACCAACCTCGCCTTATATCTAACGTCATCTCGACCCGATCCTTCCTTCTTTTTACAAACACAATTGCAACCAACTATTTTCATTTCGATAGGTAGTTTAATAAGCTTCCACGTCTCGTTCTTTTGAAGAGACTCCATCTCTTCTTCCATGGAAACAAGCCACTTGCTAGAATCAGAAGCCCAAACTACCTCTAAATAATTTGTAGGGTTGATTGAATCGATACACTTCACAACACTTATAGAATGTGCCACTAGATTTCCTTTACAGTATTTTTGCGTCTCGGGCTAACTTATAGTTTTTAAGATGAGATGTAAGGGTCTGATTAGGAAGGAATGGCTTTGAAAACCTTCTATTGCATTGAAAAAATCTTAGTTTCATTATTTTTGCGTGACGTCGTGACATGACGATTCTCCTCGTCGGGGCGTCGCCCTTGTTCATCATGACGTGGCGACGTCGTGCTCCGTGACATCATGATTTCACTGTCTGTTTTGGTTTTTGGCTCCACCTTGCTCAAAACACTTGGCTTTTCGGTGTTGTTTTCTTTTGGTAAAACCTTTTTTTGACATAATCATCGATGTTTCATCAAATGTAAGATCTCTACTGACGATGATCTTACTCATTTCTGAACACCACAACTTGTAACCTTTTATCCCGGTAGCAAAATCTAGAAAATACACTTCATCGCCTTTGGTTCAAGCTTTCCCTAACTAGCTTGAGCGTAAACAGGACAACCAAACACTTGAAGGTTAGAATAATTAAGAGGATTACCCGAGTAGATATCTTCCAAAACCTTTCCATCCAATCCTTAATGTGGAGACCGGTTCATCAAATATCTTGCAAGATTAACTGCTTTGGCCCTAAAATCCTTTTCTAAACCAGCATTGGAAATCATACATCGGGCTTTATCAAGTAATGTTCTATTCATCCGTTCGATAATTCTGCTATGGGCTACCAACAATTGTGTGATGTCTTTCATTTCCTTTCCGTTTGCATAAATCATTACATTTGATTGAATAAAACTCGAGCCCATTATCTGTTTTGAACCACTTTACGAACTTCCTAGTCTGTTTCTCTAGTAGGGTTTTCCACTGCTTAAAGATCCCGAAGACTTCATTCTTGTGCTTTAGGAAATATACCCAAATTTTTCTAAAGTGGTCATCTATAAACGTTAGAAGATATCTGCTACCTCCTTTGGAGATGACTGGAGCGGGACCCCATAAATCAGAATGAATGTAGTCAACGATCCCTTTAGTCCTGTGCACTACTGAATCAAAGTTGACTCGAGTTTGCTTCCTATAAATGCAATACTCGCAAAAATATAACTTTCCAACTCCGGTGCCTATGAGAAGACCTATTTTCCTAAAATTGATAATATATTTTTCACTCATATGACCAAGTTGCATGTGCCACAACTAGTTGATTCAAAATCCGTAAAGAGGGAATTTTCACGTGTTGTCACAACATCGGAGAGTCCTCATCGTGACGTGGTGACAATCTCAGCTCTGCTTCTGTAATTGCTATTGAAGATAAAACTATTACACCATGCAGATTGTATTGGCTACTGACTTTCTGTCCTCTCATCAAAATAAGAGCTCCACGAGATATCTTTAAGAAATTTAACTTAATGACGATCTTTCAACCATTCGAGTCTAGAATACCCAAACAGATGAGATTATTCTTTAAATTAGGCACATTCTTGACATCTGATAACGTTCTGATTATCCCATCATTCATCCTAATTTAAATGGTATCGATTCCAACTATTTTACAGGGTGAGTTCTTTCCCATAAGCACAACTCCACCTTTAACCAAACTGTATGGGGAGAACCACTACCTATTAGGACACATATGGTAGGAACACCCTGAATCCAATATCCATTCGGATGTGAACTTTGACCTTTCGATCATTGACATCAGCAAAAAATCTTCACTTCTGTCCTAAGCTACACTAGCATTTGTTACATCATCTTTCTACTTACATATCTCGTCGTTTTCGGTGGCCTTCTTTTTTTTTTTATTCTGAAGTTTGTAACATTCTTACTTAATGTGATCCATGTTTTTTGCAATAGCTAAATTGCTTGTCACAATTTCTTGATCACAATTTCACCCTAGATCTTCTCTAACCGAATCCTTCGATTATTGCCTTCCTCTAGCAACCAAAATTGAGACTTGCCCATCTAACTTGTTCTTCAAGCCTAACTTGTTGTCAAGTTTATCTTTATCTAATAACTTTCCTTTCATGTCCTTAAATGAGAGTCTTTCTCTGCCATAAATTAGGGTTTCCCTAAAAGTTTTGTATAAAGGGGTAAAGAACAAAGTAATAACATAAAAATAACATAGCTTGATCTTCATCATCTTTGTTGGCCTTGAAATTCTTTAGGTCATTAATAAGAGTAACAAATTCACTTCTGTGAGTCCTAATAGACTTACATTCTGCTATAACAAATGTGTATACTCATTGTTTCAACACCAAGTGATTTGCTGGAGGTTTTTTCATATGAAGGGCTTCTAATTTCCTCCATAAGGTTGTTGCCATTTACTCCATAAGTACCTCATGCAATACATTATTCGTGAGGCACAAATAAATTGTTGATAGTGCTTTCGCATCAAGCTCCTTCCATTTTGTTTGCTTTGCATCCATGGGCCTTTGCCCTATAATGACCTTTTCCAGACCGTTCTGAACAAGAATTATCGTTATCAAACTTGCCACAAGCTAAAATTTGTGATTCCATCGAAATTCTCAATACTGTACCTTTATTTCCATCTCTGAACAGGTTGACTATGGAGATCGAAAGAAACGCTGATACCAGTTTGTTGCGGATCGACCCATATAAACAACGAAATAAAAAAAAGGTAGATAAAATTGAACACAAATTTTACGTGGAAAAACCTCTCCAAAGATGATAGAAAAACCATAGACAAAGAAAACTTCACTTAAAAACGAAAAAACCCAAAATGGGAGTACATGATGGAGAAACAAACAAACCTAGACCCAAAAATACAAAATTTTCCCAAAATTCCCACAAACTATAAGAACCCAAACCTGGCTGAGTAGGTTTGACCCAAATCTAACATGCCAAATTAGCCACCGAAGTGGCTCTTCATTAACTTACAACCTATCTTCCAACACACAACTTAATTACAACATGGAATATGCTAAGTTATTACACAATAGTGGAATGAACATGCGAGCTTACAAACAAATAAAGGAATGATTCACCTACCAAACAGTAGAAAGACTTAAGGGTTCGCATGAAAGATGCAAACAAAGCAGTCTTAGGGTTTGCACAACAAGACAACATATGAGTTCACAGTATAGAAAAAAAAACATAAGTTTGCTAGAGAACAACAGTTCACATAAAATGTAAAACTTAAGTTCACAAGGATACACGGGTTAGCAATATAATACGGTTCACACATAAAAAGATTACGCAAACAAAGGAATCATGCATGCATGGGTTTTCATAATTTGATAGAGTTCACATAAGTACATGGTTTCACACATATATATGGGTTCACTAAGTAGAATGACTATCTCTACCAAGGGTACACATGTAATTTTTGAGGTCAAAGAAAATAGTACTTATTAATAAATTTGAATCGCATATTAAGACAAAAGGAAATACACGTAACACTAATGCACGAATAAACATAAACTTTAAAAGAAATTATTTCAATAACAGAGTCAACAAATGATAAATCTAAACCCATATAAAATAATAAACCCTATCGCCTAATTCACAAGTTCACCAGTATCTGTTTAGGGATAAGCCTTGCCTGCGAAATAATAGAGGAGTGGGTGAGTTCATCGAAAAATTAGTGAATAATTAGGAATCAAAAGAGTATGCTTAAAATATAGTGTTTAAAACAAAAGGAAGTCTTAGTCTAAAAATCATTTTTACGTGATGGATTTAAGATGAAGATTGTGAGACTCAGTTCGCGGATCCTATTTGTCAAAAAACATAAGTTTGTAAAATAGTTTCACATGTGTTTACTAAAAAGTTGAAATTGAAAACTTAGCTTATGCTTGTTTGAAAACGAAACTTATATAGCATGGAACATGCTCACATACTTATCTTATCAGAATGGCTAAGAAACATAAAATATGTTCTCGCACTTAACACACTTATCAAAATCTTGCATCGTTGGATATGTAGATCTACTTTTAATGCCTCAGAATGACTCAAAGAGTCTTTATAACATGTCCTATAAGTGTAGTGTAAAGCAATACACTTTCCTATACACCAACATGTCCTAGTGAATAGAGCATAACTCGACACTCCCGTATCTCTCCATATATCCTAGGGCCTCAAAGCTCAAAATCACAGAACTTATAGGTGAGTACTCACAATCCTTTGGTATACCAATACATCCAACATAAGGTTCTCAAAGTAGCATGCACAGAGATTTATCACAGAAAGCTCGCATAGGGAGCTTGCTTATCATAGAGAGCTCACATAGGGAGCTTGCTTATCATAGAGAGCTCACATAGGGAGCTTGCTTGAAAACACTTTCTCATAGAGCTTGCGCCAAAGTGCGTAAAAACACAGTTTATAAAATTGTACTTTAAAAACATATCTTAAATTTCAGGCTCGATTAAGAGCACACATAAAACATATCTTTAAAATCATAGCTTAAGAACATATCTTGAAAATAGAGTTTAAGAACTTGAAAACAGAGTTTGAAGAAAACTTACTGTTCGAACTTAGTTTTAAAAACAAAGTTACCAAAAATCATAATAGTTTGCACACGGGATACAAACCATAAATATTCATGCTGAGAAAACATATCAGTTAGAACATTTATAGCAATTTTTAACCACTCATCGATAAAATTGTTAATTAAACAAGCTTGACTTTGCCTTTATCCTTGCTGGTAGATAGTCTGGCTGGTATGCAATATACATAAACACACAGTTTATTAAGCAGACAGAACTTATAGAATTCACACATGCTAGCGAACTTAGCTTTTTGGACAATCAACCCTAATAGAACAGAGGGTTACTTTGGCTGCTACGAACTTGGTTCAGAACATAGACTTGACGAAAAAAATTCAACGAGAAAATTCTCATGGAATAAGGGTCATATTTATTGACCTAAGTGTCTTGGAAATCTTAAGATACCCTACTTCAATTAGGAAATGTGTTACTTGCATGAAAATTATTTCTAGATACACCATATATTTATTTCCTAATTTGATTTTGACTGGCGAATCCTAGTTTGAAACTTAAGTAGCAAACCCCTAGTTCGCAACTTACCTAGCAAACCCTAGCTCTCCAAATACACTAGTGAACCCTAGCTCACCAAACATACTGGCGAACCTACATGCAATGAATCTGGCAAACACCTTTAGCTCATCTTTTGGCGTACATTGCTTCACCGAAACACTTGGTGAACTCCTTGCTGATACCTTTTTAGGGAACTCCCCAATTCATTGAAGTACTCTTGAACCCCTAGTTCACTTGAACACTGACGAATTGTCACTTGCAAAGCCTAAACTTCCAAGCCCGATCTCGGGATGTGACACAAGCTCTCTCTTAATTTTTTTGTTGTTATTCTAAACAATATAGGGCTTATAGAAGTCTTATTTATATGCTTAATTTCGTGTGAAAATATGACAAAAATATCCCTAGAATAATCAGAGTTAGACTGGGACAAGATAACAGATTTTAAGTAGGAGAAGAAGCTCGGTTAAGTGGGGAACACATAGCCACATCATGACGTCATGTTTGGCTCGTCGGGATGCCATGTATCGTGTCGTCAGGATGGCATGTTCTTCTCATCTGGACACCGGTGCCGTGTCATCGTGACGTCATCTCTTCCTCGTCACAATGTCACCTTTTGTTTCATCTGAAATGTGAGACATACTCCACAAGTATCATTCAAAAGTCATGTCAACAATTATGCTTTGGTATATATTTTTTATCTATTCGTAATCTATATACCTCTAGTTTCTCTCATGATCGAAGGTGTTGTTATAGAGCCTCTAGATAAGTTATGATGTCATTTAGTCATACTCACTTATTGAACATATGCATAAAACAAATGTCATTGAAAGATGGTATTTTGGACAAAGAAGCTCATTGACTCTATGTTGGGAAAGCTTGATTAACTTGGCGAGGTGAGATAGTTACCTTTTATATATCCATATATATAACATATATAAGAAAGATTTATTTATATCGATGTAAAATTTAAGTTGTTTTATATTATTTCGTAATTTTTTTGTTATTAATATTTTAATAATCCAATCATTATATTTTATTCTCCATTCATGTAAATCATGCATCTTAAATTTGATATATATTAAAAATTTATATCCACTTATTTTATGTAAAAAATTTAATAGTGCTATATATATTAATATATGCGATATTTTACATCGATATGATAAAAATATTTGATCGATTCAAAAATTAACATGCATGAAAAGTATAAATATCTTAATAAATTTAACAGTTGAATTATTAAAATATTAATTATATAAAAAATTATGAAAAACTATAAAATCACTTAAATTTTATTCCGGAGAAATTGAATCTCTCTTCTATTCTATATAAACACAGATATGACAAACTCTTATATTTGAAAAAAAATTGAAGGGCTATTTTTTAGTAATATTTTTAAGGGATATTATTTAGTATATTGTTAGTGGAAGGAAAATTTCCAAACATAGTTAAGATTATTATACTAGCTCTCCCCTTATCTTCAATGGTTAGGTGCTTCACACTTAAACCTATAAAAGGTTCGAGAGCCGGTAAGAAAAGTTAAGATTATTATATGTGTTTATTTAATTTTAAATTTATAAATAGATTTTAATAGACACTTATTATCATATATCAACTTATGTTAACCAATGGCAAAACGACAAGAACAATACAACCTGTTAGAGTTCTTTTCGTTTATCGTCCAAACTAAATATTATTATATCATTTCCCTTGTCTTTTTCTAAGAAACTTTGCTTATTTTTAGGGACTAAAACATAGACACTTGGGGTGGTTGTCGCAATGAATTTGTATTTTATCTTAATGGTTTCATGCCGGATTTACTCAAATACTAAACATTTTTTTGTTTTAAAATTACTAAACCCTCAATTAATTTGGCCAAAAAAAGCCCTTCAATTAATTAGCTTAATTAGTTGAATTCCCCTGTTTTTTTTTCATGGACTAGTCTTTGATCTGTTCGTTGTGAGTAAATATTCTTAAGTTGCTGAAAAATATATAAATGGTAATTTACTATCTAAGGGAGTGCCCACTCTTTGATTACAAAAGTTGTTTAAGATGATTTTTATATTTATCATGTTGATAATTTATTGAATGATGTTTATAATTTATTGAATAATATTTATGAGTAGAGTTGATTATGTGGATGATATCTAGCCCATCATTGAAGATCATATCACTCTGGGAAACATGTTTTGGAGATTAGATCGAATTAAATCACCCTACTTGATCTCTTGGATAGTAGATATTGGATTGAATTGGAACACTGTTGCTTGGCTGCCAAGAGTTCATGTTCACCTTATTCATTATTATTATGTTGTATTCAACTTATTATATTGTTGTTTTATACAGACTGATATATATCTTCTTATGTAAGCAAGTCTGTAAGTATTCTATAATTGAGAGAAATGTATAGGTTTATTTACTTAGAATTGAGAGCACTAAATTTGTTTGTTTAAGGAACTATATTTTGTGAGTGCATATTGGTAATAAAATCTCTTGTGTTGTGGTTTTACTTGTTAAATTCACAGGGTAAATTTAGTGGCGAGGGTTTTAGTCTTCAAAGATACAAGTGGGGAAATTGTCACAAGTTTGTGATAGATTTAGGATCATTGTGTAAGAGTTTGAAGATAGTGAATATTTCTCATTGAGCTAGGCTTCACAGACATGGGGAAATTGAGCTGTGTAAACAAACTTTGTGTCCATTGTTTTTTTGTTGCACACAATGCTTGAAGGAGTGTCCACTCCCTTGTCACTCATTCTAAGCACCTAACTTGTTTCTCAACAACTGTTTCCTTTCAACAATTGGTATCAAAGCTTACCACTTAAATTAGCCAGTGGAGATCCCTAGTGTTGCTAGATCCAAGCTATGAAAGGTTTATCTACTTTAAGACCCCAATGCTACAGATTGACAATTATGCTTATTGGAAAGCATGTATGAAGGCCTATATAAAATCCATTGATGAGAAGGCATGACATGCAATTCCTGCAGGATGGGAGCCTTCTATAATTAATTTTAAAACTGAGAGAGTAGCAAAGCTTGAAGTTCAACGGACTACTGTATAAGAGAAGCTTGCAAACATAAACTCCAAATTCTTATATGCCATCTTTTGTTGAGTAGACTTACAGGAATTCAAAAGGATTTCCAAATGCATTGTTGTTAAGTTTGTTTGGGATATATTGAAGATTGCTCATGAAAGTACCTTCACTATTAAACAATCAAAGATGCAAATGCTAACATCAAGACTTGAGAGCCTAATGATGCAAGAATAAGAAATAATTGGAGAGTTTTATGCAAAGCTGTGTGATTTATCGAATCAAGCATTTTCTCTAGGAGAGAAATACTCCAATACCAAGCTAGTTAGAAACGTGTTGATGTCTCTTTCTAAGAGATTTTCTATTAATGACACAACTATTGAGGAGGATAATGATCTTGATAGGTTGGTTATGAATGAACTCATTAGCACGTTATAGACTTTTGGGATGAATTTCGATGAGGCTAAATGCAACAGAGTAAAAAGAGATAGATACACTACTTTCCAAGAGGGTGAAAGAGTGCCAACTTCCTAAAATGCTGCAATTGAGAAAGTTTAGGACCATATTTCCTAACTCACACAAAAAATTAACAAAGTATTAAAAAACTAGTCAAGGAGAACAAAGAAGTTTGAAGCTAGCAAAAATGTTTCCAGAAATAGATCTAAGGGGTGGTAATCAAAGAGGAATCTGAAAAAGGTAAAAAGAAAGAAGTCCAGTGCTATGAATTTCAAGGCTATGGTCATATCCAACCCAAGTGTGCTAACACTCTAAAAAGGAAAAAAATCACTTTGTGTGACTTGGAGTGATGAACATTCATCTAATGGAACTGATTCAGAAAAAGATAATAATTTTATTGTTTTCGCTACTAGTACTGTAGATGATGAAGATTCCAATGGAGACTCTGATATTGGTTCGAATGAAGAATTTTTGAAGACATACAAAGTGATATTGGAAAATGTGCGAAAGTATGTGAAATTAAATCTCAAGTGTTATAGAACAAAAAACAATTAAAGCATGAGAATGCTATGTTGGTTAAATAGATTAAGGTAAAAGAGTCTTTTCTTGTAAAGGAGCTTCTCAACCTTGTGAAGGAAAAGAAGGAAGTTGTTGATAACAAACTTATGCTTAAAAGTTTACAAAGTTGGTGCGATCTTAGCAATTGAGAAGAGAGATCCAGACAGAATGTAACACCCTATAACTAGCCTGATTGCCGAGCCCAGATATCAGGATGTCACATCACTTTCACACATCGTATACATTACAAATGGTCTTGGTAATTAGCAAACGCTATCTATTTTAGTATCCACATGAGTTTGAGTCATATATATATCTTAAACTTCACTTAAACATGTTAATCATACATCAAATGAACTTATAGCACAAATTAAACATGCATTAGGACCACATAGCATAATTTCAAAACAAATTACTTAGTATTGATATTGGAACTGTGGTATCGATAATCCCTTTATATGGTATCGATACTAATTGAAAATTGGTACCAAATCAATATTTTGTTTCTCACCTGAAATCAAAACACAATAAAAATATCGATACATTTTTAAAAGTATCAATTTTATTACCCTGAGTATCGATACTATTGATATGGTATCGATACAAAATTATGATATTGACTTCCTGCACATCGAAATATCACAGAGGTATCATTTTTGAAACTCGAATATCAATGCCTCTGCTTAGGACCACAAAAATACAACATAATTAAGCATTTAATCTATTCAAACAAATATCTAATCAACATGCATCACTTACCTCTTTAAACCAATGTCAAAACGACCAATATAATAGTTCAAAGCATCCAAAACATGTCTGAGCAAGAATCAACTTATCAAGCCTTGATAAGGTATTCAAAACATCATGGCAATATCATGCAACATTTCTACCAGATTATTCGACATCCATTGACCATACATATAGTTTATGGCACTTTAACATACAAAATATTCAAACCAAAACAATACCAATGAAATAATTATTACATCTATCAAAAGTGCTAGAAAACTAAACCTATAAAATATCATGAGGACCACAATAAACCCATAAAATATCATGAGGACCACAATAATAATCAATCAAAGTCTAACCACATTGCCTTATCCCCACAATTCAAAGAATAATACTAATACCACCTACGCAAATATTAAAGGCTAATTTGGATCACTTCCTTGGTATCCCCGCACCGCTCACACCTCGAACGTTAAATATCTGCAATGGTTAGAATGGGTGAGCTTAAACAAGCTCAGAGAATGCCGGAGTAACCACAAAGTATACACAATATCAAAAGTTAAACAAGAGCATACTACGACATGTTCACAATCATATTCTAACCAAGTACAATAACATATTTACACTTCATTAAATCATAAAACTAACATATGCTCTCACGTACAACTTCACTCAACTTATATACAAATAATTCATTTTGCAATAATTCATCAAGACTAAACATCATATACGTGCTTTAATAACTTACAAGTCTAGCTTATATCTTCACATGCATTCACAAGTTAAATAAAAATGACCCAAACCACAATTACATACACAATTTACTATGAGAACATACTAACATTTTCATGAAACTTAAATCAACTCATTTAGCATATTATTCACATGTTATTGCATCCATCTCACATCGTTTTATCTCAATATATAAGATAATATTTAAACGATAATTTGAAACTTGAGGCTATAAAACATAAACGTGGGCTCTATCACCATACATTGGATACATAGATCTCCAACACACCAATTGACTCATAGAGTCAAATATATCCCAAAAAGTGAAGTATAAAGCTAACACTCTCTAACACACCAAACATGTATTGTTGAATGGAGCTTAGCTCACATTCTCTTATCTCTCTAACCTGTCCCAGGGCCTTAATACCCAAAAATACAATACATATATGTGAGTATTCACAATCCTATGGCATGCCAACTATATCCAATGATTTCAAGAGATCGCAACCACAAAATATCCAAAATTACACATTTTTAATTACTGATTTAATGTACATCATCTCTGTTCATATTCATTAATTTACATCACAACTTGTACAAAATGCATTCTTATCGGATTCACATTTAATTGCAGGTTAAGTGCCACAAAAATCCTCATTGAGCCATTACATATCCAACCACATATGTGTGCATTAAATCAGTACATCATATATCATATACAAGTATTTTCACATATTACTTGTCATAATAATATCGCATTCCACAATTCAACACGTATATACTTACTGAAATTTTGTTCCCTTTTGCTATATATTTGCATTATTAGCATATCATTATCACTACCATTTGACATGTATATCAAGCCCACAAAACAACACAATTAACAATAGCCATCACACACATCTCATGTCACAATATCGCATCATATTACTCAATCCACAATTATTCACATAATTACACATTTTGCCAAAATAAATCAATGAGAAATAGAAAGCTTACACTCATAACTTAGGATAGGGGCTTAGGCTATTCTGAAGCTCTCAATTGACACTATGAATCCTGTCTACAAGGAGCGATTCCAAACACTCACCAATCATGCTTTCGCCTAATTGCGGAAAGCTTAAACTAGCTTTTCCTTGCCTTTCGCCTTGCTTGTAGAAGGCTCCAATGGTTCCGATGCTTCACACATAATAACCACACAATATACACAATTAACAATCTGCCAAAGACTCACTTCAAATAATCAAAACACAAGCCTAAGCTAAATTATCTTGTAATCAAAACCTTCAACATAACAAACTTGAAATCCCAATATCTCTGTCTATACTTAATATTTTTACCTAAAATGAATTTCATTCATCTAATTATTCACCTGCAACTCATTCTTAACCTTTAAACTACTCAAAACTATCCAATTCAAGGTATCAAAATTTTTGACATGTTTATGGCAATTTATGGTATCAAACTCTATTGGTTTGGGTTCAAACATGATTATATGTGAATTTTTAATTTTTAAAAAATTAAAAAATTAAATTACCCTAAGATAATATAACTTATTTTAAATATGGAAGATATTTTTTGTAATTTTTCCAATCGAGTTGGTGTCACACCAACTCAAATAGGGGTTTAAATAATAGTATAGATTATTGCATTTTAATTATTTTTTAAAATAAGTATGTTTTGGAATTATTTCCAAAAGTATGCTATTTTGGTGTACCTTGATAGTCAATACTAATAACTCATCTCCTTAAACTCTAGACCCTTAATTTCAACAAAATGTATAATTGTTGAAGTGTCCACTTGTTGATCTAAGCGACAAACACAAATCACCAAGATCATTTTTTATGCATTAAATCAGCCACTGTGGTATTATGTTGGTTTACCTCGAATCAAATGATTTTTGTTAATCCCCATTGTAACTACTACAATGGAGAATCTTACCCATGCCCCTAACCTAACATTAGACAACTTGATGATTTTTGTTAGTCATCGTGCTTAAAAAAACCCATAAAAAGTTTACATGTATCATTGAGAAACCTTAACCTATCTCCTTAAACCGTAAATCTCCAAAGTTGTAGGTTGAGTAAGCTAGAAACCTCGGGATTTTTGTTAAACTTGATATCTTTTTCAAATCGAGAGAAACTTACTTGTATCCTAGAAAAATCCTGACTCATTTTCCTAAACCTTAACCCCAAAACTTTTATCCCCAAGCGAAACCTTAAACACTACATTGAAGATGTCATCATTTAAATAAGATATGAAAATAATAATTAAAATATAATGCTAAATAATACTACAAATATTACATGAATATATAAATACTTTGAAATTTATATAACATAATTATTAACATACTTAAGTGTTTATTGTTAATTATTAAGATTGAGAGTTTTTCATATGGAAACATTTTTATATAGTTGGAAAAGGTATAACAAAAGTTGACATAGTGTTGGACAAAGCTGACTCTTATTTAATTGCTGCATTAGGCATACATATCCCAACCCTTATACAAAGAGTTGGCCAAAGCGTATATCAGTAAGTCTATCCCAACAATTGGGAAAGTGCCGGCCCAAAAGTGTTGGCATAGTGTTGCACAAAGCCGACTCTTATTTAAGTGTTGCCTTAGGAAATCATATCCCAACCCTTTTACAAAGAGTTGGCCAAAGTGTATGTTGGCAAGTTTATCCCAACACTTAGGAAAGTTTCGGCCCAAAAGTGTCGGCATAGCTTTGGACAAAGTCGACTCTTATTTAAGTGTTACCTTAAGTATGCATATCCCAACCCTTATACAAAGAGTTGGCTAAAGCATATGTCTGCAAGTCTATCTCAACATTTAGGAAAGTGTCGGCCCAAAAGTGTTGTCATAGTGTTGGTCAAAGCCCACTCTTATTTAAGTGTTGCCTTAGGCATGCATATCCCAACCCTTATATAAAGAGTTGGCCAAAGCGTATGTCGGCAAGTCTATCCCAACACTTAAGAAAGTGTCGGCCCAAAAGTGTTGGCATAGTGTTGGACAAAGCTGACCCTTATTTAAGCGTTGCCTTAGGCATGAATATCCCAACCCTTATAGAAAGAGTTGGCCAACGTGTCTGTCAAGAAGTCTATCCCAACACTTAGGAAAGTGTCGGCATAGTATTGGACAAAGCCGACTCTTATTTAACCGTTGCCTTAGGCATGCATATCCCAACCCTTATACAAAGAGTTGGCCAAATCATATGTTTGCAAGTCTATCCCAACACTTAGAAAAGTGTCGTCCCAAAAGTGTCGTCTTAGGATTATTTTGTTGTAGTGTATAATTGTTTTCTCTTTCGGGTTATAAAGAAACCACCTTTTGTTCCTTTAAGATATCTCAAAATGATGCACAATTCTGTCCTTGAATCCAACTTTCTCACATCTTTATCTAATGCATGGGTTGGGCATCCTCAAATCCTTAAATGCTTAAGGCTTAGCTTCCTCTCGTGCCACAATTCGTATAGAGTTTTAGGTGCGAATTTAGTTGGTACATCATTCAGAATGTAGGAATCCATTTGTAAAGCTTATGCAGCTGCAAATTACATAACATTGATTGAACCATGTTTAATAAAGTTCAATTCATTCTCTTTGCCACACCATTCTATTGTGGAGCTCCCGGCGTGGTTAATTGGGGGCAATATACCATTCTTTATAAGGTAACCTAAGAACTTATCCATAAGTATTCCCCATGTCGATCATACTAAAGTCTCTGTGAGTAAACCTAATTATTTCTCAACTTTTGCACGAAACTCTTTAAATTTATCAAATATTTCACTTTTGTGGTGCATTAGGTACACATAACCATATCTAGAATAATCATCTAAAATGTTGCACAATAATCATAACCACCTCGCACATTGACGTTCATGGGGCCACAAACATCAACGTGCACAAGTTTTAATGGTTTCACAACCTCAGTTCGTTTTGCATTAAAAGATCACTGAGTCATCTTACTTTCTATGGAAGATTCACATTATGGAAGTTCAACTTTCTTAAGTGAACTTAAGGTGTCATCTTTCACAAGTCTAGTGGTTCTTTTTTGGCTAATATGATAAAATCTAAAATGCTATAGGTATGCCTTATTAGAGTGAGAAGTCTTAAGTCTTTTATTTGTCAATTCAGTTCCAAGCAATGTGTACATATTTGGTTTGAAAAAATAGATATTACTTGACATCCATCCATTATAGATAAGAGTACGATTTCTAAAAATTGCAATACTATTATTACAACTCATGGTCAAACCGTCTTTAAATAAACATGTAACAAAAATTAAGTTTCTTTTGAAACTAGGTACATATAAAACGTCTTTCAAAACAATCTTCCTAAAATATCAAAATAAAGATGTACATCTCCTACTGCTTCAACTACCAGACTTGTCCCATCTTCGGTCCTCAATGAGAGATTCTAATCTCTAAGATATTTCATTTCCTTCAACCTCTGCAGAGAAACACAAACATGGTTAGTGGCTTCAAAATCAATGACCCAATGGTCTATTGAATCATCCACGAAACAAAATTCAATCACAAAGAGTTCTATACCTTTTCCCTAAGTGGCTAGGTCACTAAACTAGTTGTTTAAGGTGGTTTTTATGGTGCGGAGGCAGCAGAGTGAGGATTGAGAAAAAAATATTTACCTATTGGTGGTGAGTAGCTTCAAGAAAATTGTATGAGTTACTTAGCACATGGAACAAATTCTATACTGAAAATGAAGAAAAAATTATAGAAATTAAGCCAAAAGAAACTAGTAAGATCAAGCATTTAATTTGGTTTTGGAAACATGATTTATTGAGGAATTTAATAGTAAACCTGAATTTGTTCATGAAGAAGTTTGATATAAAGAAAAATCTCTTCAAGGACTGAAGCAGTATAAGCATGCAATAATATATTCAACCAAACATAGTTCTTTATTTGCCAAAAGACACAAAGATAATTAATTTTAATGGAGAAAAATCTCTATTGGTCCTTATTCCATCGCCTTGCGCCATAAAAATCACCTTACAGGATTGCTTTAGTGATGGGGGAGTAGAGGATGAGCGGCGATGAAGATTGGTAGTTTTTATAGTGGGTGTTGGGCAATTATGAGGATTGATAGTTTTTATACTGCAAAAAAATCAAAAAATTATTTTAAATTAATTATAATGTAATCTTTGTCAAAAAATAAAAAATAAAAATCAAGACGCTATTTTAAAAGACTAAATTGGAGGAGGTCATTTTATTATATATATATGATTTAAAACCTTAACAGCATAAATACAAATGGGAGAGACCAACCAACTGGTCGAAACAAATAAATCACCAATAAAATTAGCTACGGAAGATGAAGCCAAGATTTGGTCAACCGAACCGATCTTAACAAGAAATTAAAGGCGTTCGTCCATATATAAATTTATATATTTGATTCTTTTGCATGATATATAATGTTTTTGCATTATTCGTGATCTAACGCAAATATTTAATTATAGTAAATCAAACAAGACAATTGATCTTGCTCATGATATTCTTTGAGGCCATGAATAAATCTACTAATTGAGAAAGATAGACCCTAGTCGCCTGCCACATTTTACACTATCATCTAATATTTTCTTCATGTCGTATTTGTACTCAAAACCCAGCTTCACCAATTTGCTGGAGTCATATGCAATGCCTTTCTTTTCTTCTCCCATGAACCTGTCCATTAAAATCAATCAAATAAAAATTTCTTTCTTTTTCTATTCCAGCAAATTATGCATGCAAACCAGCACATACTTCAATACTTACTCTTCTGGCATCTGGTATTGCGACTCGTTTTCTAGAAAATACGTTGCCATTTCTCTGATGGTTGGGTTAGCTGCTGCACAAAGGAATCTTCCTCTCATGGAGGGTTTCTCCATGCAGAAGATATGCGCATCGCAAACGTCTTCGATATGCACCACAGGAACTGATCCCATTACCTCTTCCATCAATTCTAGTCCCTCGAAAGTTTGTGGTTTGCCAATAAGTTGCGAAAACATCACTTCCACGCTTAAAGGCACGTACGGCAGTAGAGTCTCTCCTCCCACAAGGCCACAGGTTAGAGTTACAACTTCTAATAGCTTCTCATCTCCAGGATTTTCGTTATATCTTAGTGCCTCTTTCTCCGCTAAGGTTTTCGATATAGTATATGCCTAACAGCAATTAATACGGTCATTTGGACTTATTTTTGGCAATTGGAAATGGAAAGAATGAGAGTGAAAGAGAGAGAATACCCGCATATATTCAAAGCCATGGGTAAATATAATATCAGATGGAGTCCAATTGGATTCATTTAAGCAAGATTTGAGGTTGAATCCATCTTTTGTCAATGGAGAGGATGCCAGCATCGACGCAGTGTAGATAAGCCGTTTAACGCTTTGCGATTCGATACAGGACTCAGCGATGCTCCTCACTCCTGAAATAGCTGCTTCAACGATTTCCTTTGAAATAAAAGACAGGAAAGTCTTAGATGACTTTTATAACAATTAAGCTGCTATGGCATCTATGATTGATGAATAATTACCTGAGAGCTATGAGAACTTCCAGCAGTTTGCTGTGGAGTAGCGACGTGAAACACAAATTCACACCCTTGGATAGCGTATCTAAACTCGTAGGGTTTGTATATATCAGCTTGGAACAAAACTAGTCTGGTGTCTGCACCAGGGAGGGACTTTAAAAGCCCAACTTTTAATTGGTCATCTGCAATTCAATATCAAATTTTGCTATTAGAAATTTCATTAACTTCAGCGGGGAGAAGGCACAAAGCTGAGTTAAAATGAAGATAAAGGAGGGAATGGGTGAGAGGATTTACCCAAGTTTCGTAGGGTTGCATGGACAGTGTAGCCTTTCTCTAAGAGCTTCTTCACAAGCCAAGAACCTATATATCCAGCACCTCCTGTAACGCAGACCTTGGTTGAAGCTTGCTTCCCCATTTCGATCTCTTAATTTCTTTTGGGCTCCCTTACTTAGAAGATTACAGCATATGTGCCAAGTCCTTACCATAATATATAAAGAGAGGCAGTCCCACCTCAACCAGTACTGCAATTGTCAAATGAGAAACCAACAGATGATGAATTGTCAAATGTCAAGATGCGCTGTTTCCACGCAGGAGTTGGTAGTGTGTCTCTCACAAAAACAAAAAAAAAAGAATAAAGCAAAGTAGAATATTTTCCTATGGTGTTTGTTTGTAGAAAATACAGTGAAAGAATTAGGATATTATTATTAGTATAGAATTACATTGGTTGGAGGTTACTGAAATAAATTATTCTCTTATTTGAAGTTGAGTGGGGAGTAACTATAGGTAATTATAAATATTATATAGAAAAATAGATAATAAAATTAATATTATAAAAAAAGCGTAAAACATTTTACAATGTAACCAGCGGTTTTTTTCAAGACAAACAAAAACTGTTTTTACCTTCATTCATCTTAGAACAACACATCCTCCATTCATCTCACACTCAGCATCTGTCCTTGCTTCTCTAATTAGGTGAATTTTCCTTTTCATTTTTTCTTTGTATTGTTTCTCTCCCTGCTTCAGTTGAAATTTCTTCCATAAACTTCCGTTTCTTCTATCATTCTTCGATCAACTCATTTCCCAGATGGTTCATCATCTTCTTTCATTAACTCATTGCTAATGAACGTGGATCCCATTAGATACCCTCTAGCCTTATCTGTATTGCTTTCTCAATAATTTTATGTACTATACCACATAAGAATTGAGCAAAGAAAAAATATGCTACAACAAAATACATTGTCTGTTGTTTGCTTCGAGTTTGTACCAAAAGGTGTGAGTTTACCTAAAGCGGTTTTTTCACCCTTTATATTTACTAAAAGAACCATAATACGGCAGTTTATTGCCCTTTCCCTATGCCCAACACTTTGGATTATATAATGTGAATAATTAACCATCACTGATTAGCTAGATTAATCAATTATAACAAGTTGCAGTATTGTTTCATTTATTTATTTATTCATTAATGTTATATATGGAATTAATTAATAATCAAACATTAATTTCTTGATCAATTACAGCCTGCATAGAGTGATTGAATGAAAGTGCTATTAGTAATATACTAATTATATTCTCGTGTAGTTATAAAAAATTGTAATTTTTTAAACGTGTTTGGTTGACATAGTGTAATTACAACGTAATTCTATATATCATGTTTGGTAGTACAAATTGTGATTACATAGTTACATAATTTATATTTTAAAAAAATATTAATTACTATAAAAAATTTATTAGTATGATAAAAATAATTTATGAACAAGTAACAAAAATTAAAATCAAATCATTATATGTATTATGTTAATCTAAAAAAGTAGTTGATAATACGATTACTAATAAAAGTAAAAAGAAAAATACACATCATATGCAATTTTATCTAATTGATCTAGCGCATATTTATTGGATTATTCCCTCTTTAATATTTAACATATGCTCATGATTCATGTATACTCTACGAAGTATAGATCTAGCGCATATTTACCGAGTTCATCATCATATAAATTTGAATCTACATCACTGAAATCATCAATGTCTCCTTATGTATACTCTACGAAGTATAGATCATCTCAATTTCACCTTTGATTCAAGTTATGAAATATGTAACATGCTAGTACGATCTAATATCGTTTTTTCTGCTAAAATAAGGTAGTTGTTAATATGAAAAATATGTTTTTAGGGCAACAAGTGTCTTCTTAACCACATTTCGAAACATTAAATATCTCAAATTAAAGAGTTCACGAGCTGTTTATGGTGCTTTTGTCTGACACCATTTTCTCAAATTGTATCATACCCCTCAGTATGGTGCAAGAAAATATTATGTATGTGCATAATTATCATCAACTTTAGAATTACCATCGACCTTATAATATTTGAGTTCATAGTCCAAATAGTCTTAGCTTTAATTATAAAAACTTATATAAACTTAATTTAGAGAAAGACTTGTACTAAGTTATATCTATAACACGTAAATTAAATAAAAATAATATAAATTTTATAATATATGGCCTTCATAGAAATTTTTTTTATAAATTGTCTAATAATTTTCTTAACACTTCTTAAAAATAAATTTTTTTTTATAACTTTAGAAAGATACATTTTATAAATAAGTTATGATTGAAAAAGCTATAACATTTTTTTATGAATAAGTATATTATTTTGATAGCATATAACACACCAATAAGTTATCCTCATACTTTTAAATTTTTTTATAAATAAATATATTATAACACTTTTATAACATGTTAATTATTTTTCATAATAAACTTTTTAGCCATAAATTTAAAAATTTTCTAGGATTTAAATAACATAATTTTTTATTGTAACTTTATAAAAATACATAAATTATTTTTATAATATATTTTTAAGATGTATAGTATAAGAAGTTTTTTGCCATAATCATCCCAAACATTCATACATAATTATCCCAAATATTTTTAACTTGTATAAAAGTAATTTTTTAAAATTAGATTTGAGTGTGATTACCTGTGTAATTACTTCAATTCTCACCCTCTGCCGTATGAATTGGAAAGTGTAATTGGGATGCTCCAATTATACCCAATTCGATGAGACACACCAATTATAATGGTTATCCAAATATGTTATCATCATGTAATTACAAATAATTTCATCCAAATCCAATTATTAGGTGGCTTTCCAAACACTACCTATAATTATTTTCTAGTTAATATTATGTTGGTTTAATTGAAAATAGTTTTGGAAAATTATTCCACGAAAATTTTACCAAATATTTTAGAGTGAATCATCCAAACACTAAAAAACTTAGATTTTCTAGAAGATATCATATTTTCTAGAAAATCAACCTATTTTTCGTTAAATATTTTACATAAAACAAATAAATACTAAAATATAATTAGATTATATTAATAGATGTTGCATGTATTAGTAAGACACAATATACTTAAAATAGAGAATTTAAGTTTGAATTTTGAATGATGAAATTATTAAGAGGTATACCTCGTATTCTGTACTAACGTTTGGATTGAGAGACGTGGCTATGTAAATTGAAGGGGCTAAAGAAAGATAAAGAGATGGAAAGTGATTAATCAAACTGTGGATTTTTCTTATAGAATAGTGAGCGCAAAAATGTAAATAATTAAAAATAGTTATATCATAATATAAACATTATATATTAATTTTTTAAATATATCTACTAACCATTAGCATCACACTGACAAAATTAAATCTCATCATTTGGTAATTAAAATTATTTAAACTCAGACTTAATTCAATACATAGAATTCTAGGTTTTTATATCAAGCTAATGATGAAATTGACTGATATAAACATCCTATATCTTATTTTATTTTATGTTTTATTTGATTTTAACTTGACAATATGTAACACCCTAACCCCTGTTGGTAAATTGAGGTGTTACATTGAAAGCAAATTTAAACTTGGTTTGTACTTTTATTGAGGTTTCGGTGTATACTCACTGAACTGGGGCATTAGCCCAAAATTTTAAATGACTAAATGATCAAATCAAGGATATGCCATATAATATAAAACATAATTGAAAACAAATTCTCGACGGAAGCCTTACAAAAGCCAACAGGTTTATATAAAACGCAAGGTGAGTTATTTCTTACACAAAAGTTTCAAATGCATTACTAGAAGTTAAATATCGTTTAAAACAGTTTAACGTATACGACTAAAAAATGATTGCATAAACCATAATTCACAAAGGTTTAACTTATACTTCAAGAGTACGTAAACATTCTCTTAAAATAGTGATTTGGTGAAAGATGTATTATTAAAAATATTGGTTACAAAATAGAGTTACATGCCACTCGCCAAAAATGAAAGTATATGCATGTTACAAAACAAACATATGTGAGGCTCACAATAGAGGCCGCTAAATTCTAGCTAAGTCCCTTCCATGAGCCCTCAACACCATGGTAAAACCTAGAAAAGGGAAACAAAGGGGTAAGTTCTAAGGAACTTAGTGAGCTCCAAAACTAATCATGCTCAAACTTCTAACCAGATTCCAACAGTTGGGGCAACTCAACATATATATTTAAATAATAATAGAAATAGAAATCAAGCTAGTAATGAAACAAAGAATAATACAAATTCACAAATTCATTATGCATGAACATGTCAATGCAATATTTTCAATGAAGGTCCTACCCAACACCCCTACACACCATAGTAAGAGTTCCTCAGAACTCATTTATCCAATAATACACCGGTTTGTGGACAAACCACCAGTAATTGTAGATATACTGCCAAAAATATGTGGACAAGCCACCAGTATTGTATACAAATTGCCAAAATTTGTCGACAAGCCATCAATATTGTAGATAAATTGCCAGTACTTCCTCCTTTTCATAATCGTCCCAACCCCAATGCAATGCAGTATGAAATACAATATTGATAACATAATCAATATAGTAGGCAATATTTTAACATGCGATCAGATTTATCAGAAATAGTGGGCATGTTTTCAATATGCATTTTAGATTCATCAGATACAATAAACATGATTTAACATGTTACCAGTGGTAAATGTAGAATAGTGATAGTGACAGTGATAGTGACAGTGACAGTGATAGTGACGGTGACAGTGACAGTGACAGTGACAGTGACAGTGACAGTGACAGTGATAGTATCAATAAACATGTTTTGAACATGTAATCGATTTTAATAGAAGCAGTGGACATGTTTTATCATCACAAGATATGCAAAACAATACACAATCATTTAATATCATTGAACACATAATCGACAAAATAGATTTCATAGATCAGGGATAATTTCTTTTACCAACCTTGTTAAAGGTTTATTTCTCATTTGATCACTTCACTTAGAGTACTCATGCATTTTTGATCTTTCGCAATTCATTGTAGTAGGCTAAACTATTTTTCGTACTTAAATAGCTCGTATAAAAGAAATTTAGTTTTGTGTTCACTTAGTTTTAATTTTTAGTTAATAAAAATAAAAAAGTGTAACTCGAGCCATTTATATGACCTTTGAGGCCAAAAATAGGCCTAAAGTAAGGCTAACGTATTTGGTGAGTATGTAAGACATCATTCAGAGGCATATGAACACAAGACTGGCCACGATGTTGCAAAACGAAGTGTAGATGTTGCAACATAGTGAGAAAAACAATGTAAAGGAGCAAATTGCCTTTAGTGTTACGACATAGACAAAGGGTGTTGCAACGTAGCCCTGTAATCAAGCCTTAGCCTGTAAACTGCCATCAGTGTTGCAACACAAGTTAGAGGGTGTCGGGAGACCACCTTGACGAGAGGTTTTAATGAACCAAGGGCATTTTGGTCTGTACAAAAATATTTAATGCAAAAACGTCAGTCGATTTAGGTCAATGGACGACAACCAACTCTCAGCTTATAAATAGACAACTTTAAACACTTCATAAACAATTTTTGTTCAAGTTTTAGGTTACGATTTTCAATTAGCTTTATTTTTAGTTTCTCTTTAGCTTCTTTCTACTTAGGTTTATTTTCATTTGTAATTCTATTCTAACTTTTATTTTCATTTGTCATGGAACTCAATTTATGGATTCATCAACTCTTCGTGGATTGTTGTTCACACAATTATGAATATATATCAGGATTCTTCTTAAACTCTATTCTTGATCTATTATTTATGTTTATCTTTTCAATCAAGTTTATGATTTTTATTAAATGCATGGGGAACTAATCCTTTAACGGGAGATTAACGAGTGGACGTGGGAGTGATTTACTTCTATGTAGTGTTTCTCAATGGATCAACTGGTTGGGGTAGGAAGAACTTAAAACCCTAGGCCTGATAACCCTAGATGTCATATAGGTGGGAATGAACCCAAAGTTGGCACTACCTAACCGTGAACACCTTACCCCAATCTGGTCTGGCTGTGAGGTCAAGAGACAAGTAGTTCTTGTCGACTCATTAGGTTAGTGGAAGATCAAAAGATCCTTCTAGGTTAATGACTAGTTGATTTGAGAAAACCCGAAATAGGAGTTAGTTATGACCACCAAAACGAGTTAGTCTTCTGTCCTTAGAATTAATAAAATCTAAAATTTGTTTTACCTTCTTTATTTTTATATTTTTAGTTATTTCTATAAAACATAATTTCCATCACCTTAAGTCTCGTCATAATATAGTTTAATTAGATTACTAATTACACATATTAACATAGATATTAGAATTAGTTTAGTCTCGCCTCCCTTGGGTACGATCCTCGAAGTACTCCAATACTTTGTTGTATAAATATAATTACCACCTGACTTTTATACTTGTAGAAATCGTCTAACGATTATATTTGGTTGCAAAATTTACACTTTAGATGTTTGTATGTCTGGAGACGGTCAAGTTGTTGGCGTCATTACCAGGGAGGCAACGCCACTAGATTAGTTTTTAATTATTTGTGTTTAATAGGATACTTAGGAAATTTTTAAATTATAGATATGATTTTAATTTTTAGTTGTTTTTATTTTTCTCCACGTTTTTGCTTTTTCTTTGTGGCTTCAGTGCTTGACTCGAAGTAGGGGCACACCTATAGAGCCAACTATTGCTCCAGAAAGAATCATCCGTAAAAATCATCGACAACAACAACAGCAACAGATGTAGAATAACCCACCTACTATTTTTAATCTACCACACGATAATTCACTCTTTGACGAACCTAACTTAAATAATATACCAGCACCACCGTAATTATCGATAGAACAACAAATGGCTCGAGAGGAACACCCTTTGAGAGATTACGCACTACCAACCGTCGATGTAGTACAAGGCAACTTCACAAGGCTGACCATAACCGCAAATAATTTTGAGAAAAAGTTTACAATGATCTAGATGATACAAAACAACCTACAGTTCAGAGAGACTATGACGGAGGATCCAAAACAACATTTAAAACAATTTATCCAATTTTGTAAGACTCTTAAGTTTAACGAGGTCATCGATGACACTATTCATCTTTCTCTGTTCCCCTTCTCCTTAATAAATAGCACTTTCTCTTAGGTAGACTTGCAGGTACCAAGATCCATAATGACATGGAATGAACTTGCGGAAAAGTTTTTGTATAAGTTCATTCCTATTAGCAATATGGTTCAACTGAGGCGGGAGATTGTCACATTTAAGCAATTAGAAGGAGAAAGTTTTCATGAAGCTCGGGAGCGACTCAAGTCGTTAGAAAAAAATGCCTAAACCATGGTTTACCTGACTGATTATAGTTGCAGATGTTCTCTAATGGACTGGATGCACAATGCATATCAAGACTGGATACAACCACTAGAGGAGCCTTGATGAACTGACCATATGAGGATGCGTATGCTTTGATAGAAAACATGGTGATGAATTCCTGCCAGTGGCCAAATGAGTGATTAACTTATGGCCAGAGACCATCTATGGTTAAGCTGCCCATAAAGAAGACAAGTATCAAAAAATTTTGTACAGACTTAATTGGATCGAGTCAACATCCAGTAGGTCCACAATATATTATGCAAATAGACCACTGGACCAGTATCCTAAGAACCCAACTAAGAATGTATACTAAATCAAGAATAGGGGTGGAAATCCTTATTTAAATACCTATAATCTTAGCTGGAGAGATCACCCAAATCTGTGATGGGTGGAAACCAATGAGGAGGTAATCATCCTAACTCAGTTAAAAAAATTATTACTGACCAACCTCCATATTTGCAGAAACCTTAGAAAAGGGACAATCTCAATGACCACACTGTATGTGGTCAAAGATTGGATCAAATCAATGGAAATATATAGTTAATGCGAACAGAAGTGAAACAGGTGTAGTCTGAGTGCACCCAAACGACAAAGACATTAATGAAGCTCGAAGATCAAATGAGCCAACTCATGAGCATGATAGGAGACATAAAACGACAGATTAGCATAGATATCCCAAGAAACACCAAAAGTAATCCTCGAAGAGAAGGCAATCATACTCCGTTTAGGAAAAGTATTGAGTATCCCGAAAAACCCTAATTGAGAGGAAAATGAGAAAAATGCCAATGATCTTCAAAATAAAACCTTTCAAAATGATGATGCTGAACCAAAGCTAGAAAAGGTAGCTGAGTCGGCAGCTAAGTTAGAAATTGTGCAGAACACAAAATCAATTAACATAAAAGGACCATTCCCCTCACAAATAAAGGGCAAGTGAAAACAGGATAAAATAGAATTTGTAAGTTTTCTAAACTTCTTTAAATAACTTAATGTTAATTTGTATCTTATAGAATTAATTGAAAAAGTTCCTAAGTACCCTAAATATTTAAAGGAAATAATGGCCAGAAGTAGGAAAAATAAGACATGAGAGCAATTTAGCATAGACGCATCCTGTAGTGAGATTATTATAAAACAGACACCCCCTAAATTAAAAGACCCATATTAGCCACATCTAGGTCCATCATTGATTTAGAAAATAATGAATTAATCATGAAAATCAATGGTGAAATTAAAAATTTCAAATGTGGTCACCAATAGAATGAGGGATGTGGAAAAGATTTAGGGACAACATGTTATAATATATCTACAAATTTTCCTAATGACCTTGATTCGAGAAGGGTATTTTCTGTGATTGATGTAGGACAAAAATGAAAGTTTTGAGAGTGGGACAAACAGAGCAAAGTGGAACGATACGATGGATGTTGGACAAATTCAGATATGTAACCAAAAGACAAAACATCTTGACTAACAGCGCTGATGGATGAATCCGGCAACAACACCTAATCCTCCTTATAATATTTTAATTTTTGTAAATTATTGTATTTTAATAGACTTAAATATTAGTAATTGGATAAGAATTGGAATAAATAGGTAGGTTAGAACTTAATTTTCTTTAAATGAATTAGAATTAGGATATTTATGGACTAGGCATCTCAAAATTGAAGGGAAAAAGGCTAAAACAGGATCAGTGTGTCAAACAACGAGTCCAGAATAAAAAAAAATTCAAAATGTTAGGTTAATGTTGCGACACAGGTACCTTAGTGTTGCAACATCGATGATAGTAGCCCCAACTCCTAAAAAATTAAGGTGTGCCGTGACATAAAACCCCGATGTTGTGACATCGGTAGATTATTAGGGATGTCGCGAGATGGAGCCCCTATGTTGCGACATCTCTACAAATTTTTGCAGGGAAGACCCGACTCATTACGTAGACCTGGTGGCTGAACCATTATTTTAACCAGAGTTTTGACCTAAAAATCCTATCCCTTGTAAACTAAAATACTTCTAATGGTCATCATAACCCTTCTTTAACTCTATACCCTTTCAAAAACCTCTAAAATTCTTTTTAAATTTAAAAAGCCCTATTCTTCTTTTCTTTTCTCATTATCTTTCCTATAAACTCTATTCCTTTCCTTGTTCTCTTTTCTTTTGCAGTTACAAGCTCCATATTAATGATCAATTTGCAACAAACTCACCAAAGGATCAACGAGCATTTAACATACTAAGTTTAGGGGTCCCTAGTTGAGTTTTACTATTATAATTTATTATTTTTTTGGGAAATATATTGCTTAAATCTTTAGTTCATCTAGCCAAATATATTTGAAAGTGGCTCCTAGGAAGTTTAGAAGAGCCAATGAACAAGAGGTACTGGTGGTCACAAACCCCTCTAAAATTCAAAACCCAAATGTCGAAAATACATTCTAGAACTAAAAGGGAAGACATTCATTTAAGAAAGGGGTTTCGAACCATCAATGATCCTCTGTAAAGAGATTTGGGCATTAGTTTGATATGATACGTGGGAACGCTTTTGCATAACCTTCAAAGACCTTAGGGTAATTCTGGTACTATAAGAATTTTATGCATCATTTAGAGAGAGTGTAGGAGACCATATGATGACGTTTAGGAAACTGTAACGGTAAGGGGTAAAGAGTTATACATCACCCCTTGAGAAATTTTCAAGTTTTACAATGTTCCATATTATGAAACTGGTTTTATTGACGATACTTATTTAACTAATTTTAAGGACATTGATATGTATAACATTGTAAATTACTTAACCAAAAGGAAGGGTGAATTGAACCACTGATCGGATAGTGGACTACCAGCCAATTGTAATCAAGCAATCATGTTTCCCACAACTAAGATGTGGATGCAATTTCTTTGCACTAGAATTACACATGCTATGAATGTTTCTAATGTTTTCACGATTTCTTCATTCCCTTTCAAGCTTGTACCGCCCCTTGCCATCTCCTTAGCTATTCCATTGATTTTTTTAATTCCAAAACCACAATACATTGATTTCCTATTATTCCTAAGTCATTTCTCACTATAAATCTTGAAGAAAAAGACCCAAAACTTCATAGATTTCACCATATTCTTCAAACCTGGTGTTTTCAGATTTATTTTGAAACTCGTTCATTCTTTCAAAAAAGGTAATCATTCATGTATCTATTGGTTTTTAATGTTATTTAGACTCTAAAACTGAATTAATAGCCCTTAAATCGCATGTTTTAAATAAAAGTTAAAAATCAAACCATTAATGATGGATTTCGAGATTTTGAGTCAAAACTTGGTTTAAAAGTGTGTTTCAACTTGTTTTAGCATGATTAGAAGGTTCTTAAACTTACCTTAAAGTTTCATTAATGATTTCTCATGTTTTAATTAATTTTGTGAAAATTACCTAAAATATGTCGATACCATGAATTAAGTAGATTTGTCTAGTTTGAAGGTTGCGAATTAGGCGTAGATGATTAAGTAGATGAATAGAAATAATTTTAAGCAAAAAGTTTGAGTACAGATCGAGATATTAGTATATAAAGCTTGTTATGTTGATAGTTTAAGTTACATGGGAACTTAGCTTAAAGCTTGTGTGTTAGTTGCTTTGAATGAATTTTGGTGGATATTTGACTATGGTTGTTGTGTGATTTATGTGTGTAAAGCTTCGGATTCATTAGAACTTGTTACGAGTTAGGGAAGCATTAGTTGAGCTTTCGGTCTTTGACAAAAGCATAAAGTGGTGGGTGTATGGAATTGCTACTCATAAACACGAGTCATGTGTTATTTGGGAATTTAGATGTAGTCTAAACCCCTACTCTAAGTTTCGAGTGTAAGCTCTCTTGAAATTATATTTATCTTTTGGTTAAGTAGTTAAATAATATACATGATATTTGATATGCGGATATGGTGATTATTGTATAAAGTGTAATGATATGCATGTAATAAATATGTAATATATATGTTATATGACTATGCTAGTGTTTTGCAAAAGATGTTAATATGCAGTGATAGTGCACGGATAGTCAGTAAGCAATATGAGTTATTTTTCGGATATTTTGGCCTTGTGATCTTGGAACCATTGGATATAGTTGGCATGCCATAGGATTGTGAGTGCTCACTTATATGTATAGCAGTTTTGGGCGTTGAGGCCTTGGGACATGTTTGGAGGGATAAGGGAATGAGGGCTAAGCTCCATTCAACGGGACATGTGAAGGGAAATAAGGAGAGTGCTAGCTATATGCTTCACCTCTGGGACATGCTTGACTCTATGAGTCTATGTTTGGAGTGTTGAAGATTTGTGTATCCGATGAGTGATGATAGAGCTAACTATATATTTCATAACTTAACTGCCAATCTATCTTATCTTTTATAATTGTGGGAATATGTATTAATAGTACAAGAAAGAACATATGTTTTCTCCCTACTTATTGGTTAATTTGTCCCCATTTAGTTATCTTTAGCACATATTTTAGCATTTTCAGTTCAGTAAATTGCATTTCCTAACTCAGTGGATCTTAGCCTATTTATCCTTAATTTTGTCATGTTTTGGTACCGATATCACTACATGAGTATTTCCAGATTGCGCCCAGAATTGTCATCGCACCTGGCAGCTTTCCAGATAAGAACAAAAATGTGTGAGTTGTCCAGTCTGGTACACTCAACTTGTACGTATAGAGGAAGCATGAAAAGGGAAAAAAAAGGGTAAGGCTTTTTGAGGGGTGTTTTCTTCTCCAACCGACGTGACAGGGATATAGATTAGCTCTTGACAAGGAGCCTTGAGTGCAACACAAAAGGGAATGGAGAGGTTCAAGTCGAGATTGTCTAGGAATAATACTCTCCACTTGTTTCTTTTATATTTGTTTTCTAAACGATGGTGATTACTTTCTATTTCATGTTTCTACAGATGTACACATGATTTATAGGTTAAATGTTAGTTTATTCAATCTTACTTTTACTGTTTAATCTTTGGGTTTAAATGTTTCTAGCATGGAAGTGTTATTGTGGTCATTGACACTGGAAAGTGCAGCAAAGTTCAAGCTAATAAGCATGACAACAGAAGTTGGTTAAGGATTAGAGGAATTTAATCCACTTGTTCTTAATAGTGTTCCATTGCCATCATCGGAAGGTGTGGTTAATGTGCATGCTTAAGTCTTAGATTAAATATAGAAGTTAAGTTTGGTAAGATATTCATTGCAATTTAATGCATCGACAATCACCTATCCTTTTATACCTTGTGAGCACTTAGTATTATGTTAAGTATTCATATTGGGGATCCCAGTTTATCATTATCATATTTTATCTTATTGTTTTTAAGTTATTGCTTCGACAACTACTCTCACAGTTTATCTCGTTTCTATCTATTTATTATACTAACATTGATAGACAAAAGACAACCATTCTCGAGGGATCGATATCCAACAGACTCATATCTGTCTACTATACTTGTATTGATAGTGTACGCTTGCATATTATTATGACATTAAATAGCGGATCAAGTTTTAGTGCCATTACTGGGATGGCGTTTGTTTGATATTTTTTTTTGCACTTTGTTTTTTATTATATAATATTTAGTTGCCACTAACTTGTTTTCTCTTTATTGCTACTTTCACATTTTATTTTAGGTATTTGATGACCCGAAGTAATTCAGAGTTTATTACTGATTTTGATCTAGAATTGAAAGAACCATTCAGAGGAGACTTCAAGAACAAAGGAATGTGGCTTTATTAAGAAATAATGAAGCCATACCCCAGGTGCAGCACCAAAATGCTTATGACCACCTTTACCGCAAGACGCTCAAATACAAAATATGACTATACGAGAATTTGTAGTACCTGTCTTGGATGACTTACAACCAAGATTTGTTAGGCTAGCAATCCAAGCTGGGAATTTTGAACTCAAGCAAATAATGTTTCAAATGTTGAATTCTAATGGGCAATATGCTGGACTGCCACATGAAGATGCATAAGATCATCTTAAATCATTTTTATTGATTTGTGCTTCCTTTAGTCAACAAGGCATTCCTGATGACGCTTTGAATATGCGATTATTTCCTTATTCCTTACAGGGAAGAGCTCGTACTTGGTTCTTTAGCCTACATGCCGGATAAATTACTTCTTGGAATACATTAACAACACAGTTTGTTTTGTGCTTTAACCCGCTGACAGTGAATGCTCATCTCCGAAATGATATTATAGCTTATCATCAACTAGATAATGAGACTCTTTACACCACATGAGAACGTTATAGATCTTTGCTTCGATGTTGCCCCATGCACGGCATTCGACTGGAAACACAAACTGAAATTTTCTAAAATAGGCTGAATTCACACATGAGGAATCTTGTTGACACATCAGCCAATGGCCCTTTACTGGATTGTACTTATAATGATGCTATTGGAATTCTTAAGAGAATTGCTCAGGATGATTATCAATATCCTATCTCTAGAGCTGCACAAGCAAAAGCCACTTAGGGAGTTATTGAATTGGACGCAATATTTGCACTTAGCACTCAAGTTTCTTCTCTTGCACATATGATAAAAATATGCAAGGCACTAGTGACGTTGCACCTATACAAGTCACTCCAAAAGTTGATGTTCCTACCTTTTGTTGTGAGATTTGTAGTGATAACCATAGCTAAGAAGATTGTTCACAACATATAGAGAATGCCTTTTATGTCAGTAACATCTGCAACAATTCTTATGGCATAATTCTGCATGCAACCAAAAATCTTGGGAAACTCAGACTACTGGACAAAATGCTGCGACATTCTGATATGGGAATATATCTACTCAAGGCAATTATAATCTAAGACAAGAGAATCGCAACCAACAATAGTAAAACTACAATCAGCACACTCAGATGCATCCACACCAGAATTAGATGTAGCCACCACACTCTTCAATGTTGAATCAGCATGTTCAAGGACATCGACAACAACAGTACATGCAAGCTTCTCCTTCTGACTCATTAGTAGCTCTTGAGGCTATAATGTGGGAGCATATTACTTGCACAGAAGCTATTGTGCAAGGGAATTCATCTTCTATTCGGGTGTTGGAGGCACAATTAGGACAACTTGCTTTGAATATGAATACTCGACCACTGGACAGACTACCTAATGACATGCAAAATCCTAGTCTGAAGGGGAAAGAACACTAGAAGGCTATCACTCTTAGGAGTGGTAAACAAACTGGTGACCGACTACAAATTCTACTGTAGCACCTTAAAATACTAGTGAAGTAATCCCTGGTGAGAAGGTTGAATCTGAAGAGCTTGTCGATGTACCAGACAAAGAAGTTCCATAAATTGTCACTTATATGCCTAATGTCTGCCTCTCGAAACTGTCAATGCAATCAAAGGTGTCGGCGCAATCAGATGTATCTCTACCTTTACCTTTTCCACAAAGATTCAGGGTGAATGATCAGGATAAGTAGTACCAACAATATCTGAACACACTGAAGCAACTTCAGGTCAATATTCCTTTATTAGACGCTCTTGTGCAAATTCTGAATTATGGGGAATTTATGAATGAGCAATTTTCCAAGAAGAAGAATCTCAGTGATATTGAAACTATTGCACTCACAGAAGAATTTAGTGCTACTTTGAAAAATAAGTTGCCCACCAAAATGAAAGATCTTGGGAGCTTTACTATCCCATGTTCAATTGGAAACCATTATTTGGGTAAGGATATATACGACTTGGGAGATAGCATCAACCTAATGCCACTGTCTACTTTCAGAAAGTTAGGAATTAGTCACATGAAACCTATTACAGTGACATTGCAACTAGCAGATCAATCCTTGGGTCAACCTGAAGTGTAAATCAAAGAGATCTTAGTTCGTGTGGATAAATTCATTTTTTTGACTGATTTTATCGTACTTGACTGCGAGGCAGGAAATGGGGTTCCCATAATCTTGGGATAGCCATTTTAAGCCACCGGACGAACTCTTAATGATGTTACAAAGGTGAGCTGACCATGCGACTTAATCATGAGCACGTTACCTTTAGTGTTTTTGAATCTATTCAATGCAAGGATAAAGAATAATGCCATACTGTCAATGTGCTAGATGATTTAATTGAGGAATAATTCAATGACCAAAGTACAATACTTTCTCAGGAGTTTGCAGTGATGTCTGATGATGAAATCTTAGATGATTGTGACAGCATGGTTGAAGTTAAAAATATTGAACTTAGGCATGGATGGCAGATTAAATCCTTAGATTTAGCCAATAGAATAACTCAAATTTTCAAGTCATTTATTGGCAAAGCTCCTAGTATGGGATTGAAACCACTACCTACTTATCTTAAATATGTCTTTCTTGGTGCTAACAATACTCTCCCAGTTATTGTCTCCGCAACACTAGATGTAACTTAAAAAGATAAATTGGTCAATATTGTTAAGCATCATAAATGAGCTATTTCTTGGAGTATTGCTAATATTTGAGGCATTATTCATCCTTTTTGCATGCACAAGATCAAGTTGGAAGATAAAGGCAAGCAATCGATTGAGCAACAAAGAAAATTAAACGAGAAGATGAAGGAAGTTGTTAAGAAAGAAATTATAAAATGGCTTGATGCTGGAATTATTTACCCTATTTCTGATAGCAATTGGATAAGTCCAGTGCAATGCGTTCCTAAAAAGAGTGGCATCACTATGGTTAGCAACGACAAAGATGAATTAATTCCTACACGCATTCCTACGGGATGGTGAGTTTGTATGGATTATCGAAAACTTAATGCTGCCACAAGGAAGGACCACTTCCCACTTCCTTTCATTGACCAAATGTCGGATAGGCATGTTGGAAGAGCCTATTACTTCTTCTTAGACGCATATTCTGGGTACAATCAAATTGCTATTGCACCGGAGGATCAGGAGAAAACAATTTTCACCTATCTCGTTGGTACTTTGATTTTCATTGTATGCCTTTCGGTCTGTACAATACACTAGCCACATTTTAAAGGTGCATGATGGTAATATTCTCGGAAATGATTGAAGATTCTTTAGATGTTTTTATGGATGATTTCTCAATCTATGAGGATGATTTTGATCATTTCGCTGAGAATTTAAATAAACTATTGAAGCGATGTGAAGACATACATCTTATTCTAAATTGGGAAAAATGCCATGTCATGGCAATTGAAGGTATTGTGTTAAGCCATTGCATCTCTAGTCAAGGCATTGAAGTAGACAAAGCTAAAGTGGAAATCATTTATAAATTACCTCCACCGACAAAGATGAAAGTTATTCGCAGTTTTCTTCGGCATGCGAGGTTTTACCGAAGATTTATTAAAGATTTCTTGAAAATTGCAAAACCCTTATGCTCATTATTGGAACAGAATAAAAAATTCTTCTTTAACGATGCATGTTTGGATGCATTTATTCAATTAAAGAAGCAAATAGTAAATGCACCCATTTTCGTTGCACCGGATTGGTCTAAACCTTTTGAAGTTATGTGCGATGCAAATGACTTTGCTGTGGGTGCTGTTTTAGGACAACGTAAGGGAAAAATATTTCATGCCATTTATTATGCTAGAAAAACTCTTACAGAGGCTCAAATCAATTATACCACTACAGAGAAAGAATTGTTGGATGTAATCTTTGCTTTTGACAAGTTTCGTTTTTATCTTGTCGGCGGAAAGGTTACTATATTTACTGATCACTCGACATTGAGATATATTTGTTTGAAGAAGAATGCAAAACCAAGACTGATACGCTAGATCTTACTATTGCAAGAATTCAACATCGAGATAAAAGACTACAAAGGTTCAGAGAATCAAGTTACAGATCATCTGTCTCAATTAGAAGTTAGCAGCGAAAATGGAAACATACTTCAAATTGTCGACGCATTCCCAGATGAGAAGTTATTTGCTATAGATGTAACCCATTGGTATGCGAATTTGATTAATTATCTAGTGTGTGGAAAGCTCCCATTGGGTGTCACAAGCCATAAAAAAGAAAGATTTGTTCATGAAGTAGTAAAGTATCATTGGAACGAGCTATATTTATTCAAGGTATGCAATAACAACATCATTCGGCGTTTTGTTATGGAAGAGGAGATGCTTTCAATCCTGAAGCAATGTCATGATGATCCTTATGGAGGTCATTTCGGTAGCATGTGAATTACTGCTAAGGTTATTCAATCAAGATTCTACTGGCCTTCATTAGTCAAAGATGCCCACAATTTTGTGAATCAATGCGATAGGTGTCAAAGCACTAGTTCTATATCCCGACGCAATGAAATATTGTAGCATCTAATTATAGAGGTTGAATTGTTTGATGTTTAGGGTACGGATTTTATGGGACCCTTTCCAAGTTCATTTGGAAATCTTTATATATTAGTAGCTGTTGGCTACGTCTCGAAGTTGGTTGAAGCTGTTGCAATTCCAAAGGATGATGAAAAAGCAATGCTTAATTTTTTTCATAAGCATATACTCACCCGCTTTGGCATACCAAAGACATTTGTTAGTGATCAGGGTACACACTTTTATTACAACCGAGTCGCAGTCACACTAAAGAGATATGGAGTTAATCATAGAATGACTACTACTTATCATCTACAAACTAATGGACAAGCCGAAGTATCGAATTGAAAAATTAAAAACATTCTTGAGAAGGTCGTGAACCTTTCGAGGAAAGATTGTTCTTCTAGACTGGATAACACTTTATGGGCATTGTGGACAGCATACAAAAATCCATTGGGTTTTGGGAAAGCATGTCACTTGCCAGTTGTACTAGAGCACAAAGCAATATGGGAAATTAAGCAAGTGAACATGAACTATGAAACTGTTGGAAAGAAAATGCTGTTGGATATCACTGAACTAGAGGAGATTAGGTGAAATGCCTATGAAAACGCTGTAATTTACAAAGAAAGACCAAATGATGGCATGACAGAATTATTTTACAGCGATAATTTATTGCGGGTCAACAAGTTTTATTATTCAATTCTAGATTGAAAATGCACCCGGGTAAATTGCACTCACATTAGTCTGGACCTTTCGAAGTTGTCGAAGTATTTCCTCATGGTGTAGTCACAATCAGAGATTTACATGATGAACACCAGTTCAAAGTGAATGGACAACAGTTGAAACACTATTTTGGGAATATTAATCAAAAGCAGGTAGAGACCATTAAATTGGTAGAAAAATTTTAATTTTTATTAAATTTATCATTATATTATTTTTTATTTTTATTCAAGTTTGTTTTACTTTTTTTTCAGAATAATTAGGTATCCTTATCGACGCACTTGGGCTTTATTGTCAACGCAGTTCGGATTATGATATTATCACTTATGACTTATCAAGAATGAGGGCATATCACCTGAGGAACGATCTGAGGACCGTGCGAAGCCCAAAGGAAAAAAGAGAAGGCGCTTCAAAGACAAAAAGTGCAAGAGGGGGAGAAAAAGAAGAGGAAGAAAAAATATCGTACAGCCACAGAGTAAGGAAAACTAATTTAATTTATTTTCAGTTTTTTTTAACTGTAGTGTTCATGCATTGCACATAGTTATAATTTTTATTTTGTTAGTGCACATTGTTGTTGTAATTCTATTGTCATTGCAGTTTAATTTTAGTCCATTGAGGACAATGCAAACTTTAAGTTTGGGGAATGCATATGGGATTTGGAACTACACCCACATTTCAATTTTTTTTAGTTTAATGAAGCATGCAAGGTTTATTTGTGGTTAATGCAAATGTGTTTGAAAGTTTTTGTTACATTCGATGCTTAATTCTTGAATCATGTGAACTATCAATAAATGAGTTGGATAAATTTGAGTGAATGTTTTATCTTCAATTCTTTGATGAATGATTTAGGTTGCATTAGTAATAGATGACTAGTAGCATTCCTTGAATCTTGAATGAATCTGCCTTTTACAGCTACTTATATGTATATATAGTTATAAATAAGAGACACTCCAAAGTAGGTGTATTGTAAAATGTTAAAGAGGGAAAACTCCAATGCAAGAATTAGAAAAATGAATCTGGCTAAAAGCTGTCGCTGCATGAGTGTGTGTCAGTGCAATTACGTACTCTTTGGGGGTTTGTTGCACTCTATCGTTACTTCTCAGGAACAAAGGTACAGTAATGCAATGATATCCCTTATTAAAAAAGATACATATATTGCACAATAAATGCTATATTGGTAGATAGAATTTAGGATTTAAAGTATGATGCTGGTTTTGATGAAGTTGCAATCCTATTCATTCATACATATGTATTGTCGATGCAATATTCTGTCATCTAAATGTGACCGATTCATTGAGATTGTAGGTGATTCAAGTTGCTAGAATGATCATTTACCTTAGTGAATTCTTGTGTAGCCATGCTAGTTTCTGTTTACTTGAGGACAAGTAAAAACTCAAGTTTGGAGGTGTGTGATAGTATTAGAAAGAACATATGTTTTCTCCCTACCTACTGGTTAATTTGTCCCCTTAAAGTTATCTTTAGCACATATTTTAGCATTTTCAGTTTAGTAAATTGCATTTTATAACTCAGTGGATCTTAGCCTATTTATCCTTAATTTTGTTATGTTTTGGTATCGATATCTCTGCATAAGTATTTCCAGATTGCGCCCAGAATTGCCGCCACACTTGATAGCTGTCCGGATAAGAACAAAAAATTGTGAGCTGTCCAGTCTGGTACAATCAACTTGTACGTATAGAGGAAACATGATTTTGATGAAAAGACACCTGTGCTATTTGGATAAATATTAATATTCACGTGAAAAGGAAAAAAAAGGGGGAGGCTTTTTAGGGGTATTATCTTCTTCAACCTATCTTTTGAAGCTTTTTGGCTATGGCAGCTTAAGTCTCCTATGGGTGAATCGACATGAAAGGGTCACAGATCAGCTCTTGACGAGGTGCCCCGAGTGCGACACAAGAGGGAATGGAGATATTCAAGTTAAGATTGTCTAGGAATAGTACTCTTCACTTGTTTCTTTTCTATTTCTTTTCTAAATGATGGTGATTACTTTCTATTTCATGTTCCTACGAAAGTACACATGATTTCTGGGTTAAATTTTATTTTATTCAGTTTTGCTTCTACTATTTAATCTTTGGGTTTGAATGTTTTTAGCATGGAAGTGTTATTGCGGTCACTGACACTGGAAAGTGCAGCGATAGTTCAATCTAAGAAGCATGACAACGGAAGTTGCTTGAGGATTAAAGGAATTTTATCCACTTGTTCTTAATAGTGTTCCATTGCCATCATCGGAAGTTGTGGTTAATGTTCATGTTTAAGTATTAGATTAAATATAGAAGTTATGTTTGGTAAGATATTCATTGCAATTTAATGCATCGACAATCACCTATCCGTTTATACCTTGTGAGCACTTAGTATTCAATTGAATATTCACGTTGGAGACCCCAGTTTATCATTATCATATTTTATCTTATTTTTTTCAAGTTACTGCTTCAACAACTACTCTCAAAATTTATCTCGTTTCTATCTATTTATTGCACTGACATTGATAGAAAAAAGACAACCATCCGCGTGGGATCGATATCCGACAGACTCATATCTGTCTAATATACTTGCATCGATAGTGTAAACTTGCACATTATTGCTGTGACGTTAAACAACCGATCATGTATCTATGTGTTATGTGATGTATGCTTAAATATGTATGTATGCATTGTGAGAATAAGTTATTAGATGATGCATGATTTAATACTATATGATTCTAGACTTAAGAATGCGGCACTTGTGAGTAAATGACTGGTTGTGTTGCATGACGATATGTTTTCATTGTGGAAATTCTTACATTCACTAAGCTTGTTAAAGCTCCCACTCATTTTAAGATATGCAGATCAGTGACGTCACTATGTGAGCGGTGTGGTTTACAAGGGAGCGATCCAAGGAAGACTGGTAAATTATCGTAGGTGAACTATTAATTTTATTCGTATTGGGAAATAAGGCAATGTGGTTATGTTTGGGTTATTACCTACTTTGTTACTTAGTTTGGGTTATTACCGACTTTGTTACTTAGTTTTTTTTGGAAAATTGGGAGTTTATATGTTTACTTATGTTCATGAATTTCAATAATGGCTAGATGTATCCTGTTGGGACTCATTTAGATAAACTGAACTGATAAATTTAGCCATAGGATGATTATTTATCAATGTAAGTGATTCATGATACTTAGAATCTGATTTGGAGTGAGTTCATTGTATATCTATTCTGCATTTTGACGCCTAGGAGCAGAGGTATCGATATTTGAGATTTAAAATCGATACCTCTATGTTTTAAAATGTGAAAGAAGTCAGAATAGAGATTTGTTATCAATACCTTTACTCAAGTATCGATACTCAGGGAATAAATATCGATACTTTGTTTGGTGCTACCGATATTTTCTGATAGTTGGGTTTTTAATCTAAAAATAGTATGCTCATTTAGTATCTTTTTTCCAAGTGGTATTGATACCACTCAAGGGAAATATCGATACCTGAATATCAGTATCGGTTCCTATGAACATTTTTATGGAATTTTGCTAGTTAGCGTTTATGCATAATTCTGGCTGAATGTATGATCGATTAATGAATGCTTTGCATGTAACGATGTTAAATAACTATTAGGACGTCTTAAAACTTATACGAGTTAACAAAAGATGATCGGTCTGCTTGAATCTAGCTTCCTATTCGATGTACATGAGACGAGATGGTGGTGTAGCATCCCGTATCTAGGCTTGGCAACTAGGCCGGGTATAGGGTGTTACAACCCTAGTCCTTGTGTCGCAACATCGAAGGCATTATGCATGGTTTAGGGGTAGCTTTAGGGGTGTGTCGTAACATCCCTTGTCTATATCGTGACACTCAAGGCAATATAGCAATTCTGGCATTGTACTCCCTATGTTGTGACATCGAACTCCCTGTGTTGCAACACAATAACCATATTTGAGTTATTATGCCTTTGAATGGTCTCCTGCACACTTGCTAAGTACGTTAGCTCACCTTTAGACCTTATTCTAACCCTAAGGTCAATAAAATACTCAAAATGCACTTTTTGCTGAACTTAAACTAAACTAAGAAAACATATATAAAACACATTAAAATTGCTCATATTCAAGCTCCTCAAGTATGAAAACTAGTTTAATCTGCTACACTGGATTATGGCAGATCAAACTGCCCCATACTTAAGTCATTTATTGTCATCAAGCAAAGAAAAATAAAAACAAAAAGTAAAATAGGTCCCTTGAGCAAGTATGATACAAATACTGGTGCTGGAGTACAATATTAGGCGTTTTCATGTTTACAGGTAATCCTAACATGATATATAAACAACTTACCACTTTCAATATCAAACACTTATGTTTAATATATTACAAAGTACATAGGCATTAAGGTTTTCAAATATATGCATCCATAAATAAATCAGACAGACAATTTGATTATTCTAGTAGTACAAATAGTCGTAAATGGTAGCACTTAATATGATGTCATTTCATGAATAAGTCTACCTAGGTCACATAGGGCTTTTCATGCTTGAACCATTTTGAAGCTCTCAGTTCTTGTATTCCAAACCAACCTTAATCCTCAGAACTTTACAAGTTGAAAAGCCCTAAGTGACTTAGGTAACTCTGTTTATGGATGAAAGTCATGTTGAGTATATGAAATTGTAGTTACTTATATTCTTCTTACATAAATGCCATAATCGTGTAGTTGTTGGATAAAACACACATTAGCAAACATATAATTAATTATAAATAAACAAATATGAAATGAAATATAAATAGAATGATTTATAATTAATTTATCAAAAACAAAAATCAAATAAAACCATAATAATAAGTTGAAATAAAGGAGAATCTAGATTTTACGAAACGTTGAAGCTATGAAACACGGTTTCCTTAAGATAGATTCGGCCACTCCTATAGTAGTTGGAGAAATGTTGGTTGAATGTCTCCAAGGATACAAAAACAACAGTGATCAAAGTAGTAGCACCTCTATAATGATCAACGGACAAACTTTGCCTTTTTCTATCACCAGAATGTTTTAGAAATATAGAGAGACAAGAAGAAGAATTTTGAAATCAATAGAATTTCGGTATAAGAAATTATTAGAATGTATGTGGAATCCGACATAATACACAACTTTTTATAGGCATTTAGGATAGTGGAAAATTTTGAAATAACCATAAAATCTGCCATTAATGAGCCAAAAAATCAATTTGATTTCAAAATTAAATGAAGTCATATACTTTCCATATATAAGCAGATTATGTTTACTAAGGAAAAATAAATTTGTGAACTAATATGGGACTGGAGCTTTTACTTTTCCTCAACAATATTTCTAAGTAGCTTACTTTGAGTATCAATTTCTTATCCATCTCTCAACCATTTTGAGCATATGATATACCGTTGTAAAGGTCTCATGGAGTAGAATATGAAACCATAGTTTTATGATTCAACTCTCTACCTTTACCTATTGAGAATATGCCTCAAAGTTTTCATAAAAATGCAATTTTTCCAATAGTAGTTTTGTTTTGATGGAATCATATGCTTAGTTACCTTTTTATCTATTAAATTTGTAATTTAATAAACTCTCATGTCTGAAATTAAAAACTATGAGTATTTTATATATCATGTTAAAATTGCATGTTTTAGCAAGCGTTCCTAATTTCTATGTTTCCAAACTAACCATTTGTATGAATCATGTTCAAGGGACATATTTCTTTTTGCCTTTACATGTGATTGTCTTATTTTCTTGAGGACATGCAATGAGTTAAGTCTTGGGGAATTCGATCTACCACAATTCATTGTGGCAATCAAGCTCTTTTCAATACTTAATGAACTTGTATTCAAGCAATTTGATATCTTTTCATTTAGTTAGTATATTTAGTTAGGATTGCCTTTGAATTCAATAAAATGAGCTTTTAGTGTGTTTTATGACCTGTTAGGCCAATCTACGCCTAAGGAAGAACAAATATGTTGGTTAAATATGTATGACCATCTTGTAGGCCAATGAGTTAGTGGACTACCCTTAATGTCGCAACATTTAGAGGGAATGTCGCAACATCAACTTGTAAACAAAAAGGGGAAACATACATACAATTTTCAATGTCGTGGCAACTACAACTCCATGTCGTGACATCCAACTTTGAACTTATAGGGGCATTCAGCCATCGACGTTGTGACAACCAGCACTCCATGTCGTGACATCCAACTTCGAACTTGAAGGGGGAGCATTCAACCATTGATGCGCGACAACAATACCTCCTTGTTGCGGTAATTAACTTCGATCCAATACGGCCATCATTCGGTATTCAATGTCATGACACTAGCTATAGGATGTTGCGATACTGGTTCGACGAGGCCCATTTATCAGTCAAGGGTTTTTTTGTCCATAAAATGATAATTAACATGTTTAGCAACTTGTAATTAACCTAATTTGGTCATCTAACCTGAACACTATAAATGTTAGCTCCTAGGACTTCATTAGAGAGTAAGATATTAGTTCATTAAATTAAACTTTATTTTTATGTTCTTAATTAGGGTTTAGTTCTATTTTTTAATTTCCATTCAGTTGTAAACATTCTTTCGATTTGAATTTCAGTTTTAGTTTTACTTTCTTTTCTGTTTCATTTCTATTAATCTTTACTTCACTAATTTCAACAATTGACAAATCATTCAAGGGTCTAAATAGTCAAGAACACAATAACATCTGTGGATTCTGAGCATCTCTTCTCTACTATGTATTTTATATCTTCTTAATGTTTAATAAATTGATAGGAATTATTACATTTAGAATGTGTTGTAACTAAAAACCAAGGGTGGGATGATGACTGAAGCGGGATTGATTAGCTTAGTAGGTTTTGCATATAGTTAGTTTGAGTAGATTAAGCGAAATAAACCCTAAAATTGATGACTCTAAGAAGTTAGTTAGGTAGATGAGGACGAAAGGATAGTCTACTAGTAATCAACTTAATCTAAACTAGTTTAGTTTATTATGTCAAAAAAAAGTAAAGTAAGTCGATTCGTTAATCTAGTTATAGGCCGAAAGGTATTAATTAGGTTAATTATTAGCTAATTAATAAAAAGACTAGACTCAAGTTAATCATGAACATGAAAGTTATTCACCCTTCTGCCTATTTATTTGATTCTTGACTGCGGTATTTTGTTTTTGTTATTTTCATTCTTCAATCCACTTATTTTGGTTCTATCGTACTCTGATTTTGATGCTAGTAATATTCAGTCCTGTTTAGTGAATAGTTTGAGTTAACAATTTAGTTTAAACAAACCTCCCTTGAGTATGATCCTCTAAATTCTTCCAAAGTATTTTGTTGTAAATTAAAAATTATATTATAATTTGACTTGTACACTTGTAGACACTAAACATATCATATATATGTAATTGTAATTTTCTAAACTCTGGTGTACGCACACTAGGGCACGATCAGTTGTCTAATGTTTAACTAATACTAAGCAATATTACGTGGTCAGATTATAATACAAAAATATAGCTTGTATTCGTAAATGAACCTAAAAATTTCTTTGTCTAATCGAAAATGAGCAGACCAATTGAAAGAATAATATATCGTCCATCAAGTCTAATTGTAGAGATACTTCTTCTTAAGAATCAAAGCGGATGACTTTCAGAAGATAGAGACATATATGTAACTGATTGGACTTACAGTAAGTCGAGCAATATCCAAGTAGGATAGATCCTAAATTCGTTTATGTATTTATTTACCCGTGATGTTCATAGTGTGTCATACCTTAATCCTCAGTGGATGATGGACTATCTACATGTGACTCGTATACTTTGATTTAAGTGAACGCCTGAGTTAAAATAAAGAAGGAATCGAAAAATGGTGCGTTGGGTATACGACTTCTACAATATATAACATCATTCACAATAGTAGAATTCATAACCCATGAAATGTGTGAATGATATCTTCTCATTGGCATTATATGATAGATGAAAATTAAATGTGCCTACAGGTTGTTTGTGTTTGTGATAAATGACTGAATTACTATGTGATAGTAATTTACTTTTCATGAAGGAAGATGTAATGATTATCATGAGATAAAATTTGATCATATTGGGAGAACGAATTTATCCCAAAGATATTAAGGATACCCTATAAGGGCAATACACTTATGACAAGGTCATTGGATGACCATTGATCGAGTAGCTTCCGTAATGGTATGTAATTAGAGAAAGCTCAGTGACAATACTATAGTGGAATAACTTCATGACTAAATGAGTCTATAATTAATAAGCGAAAAGCTAGAACTTAATTATAAATCATTTGAGCCCTAATTATATATGTTCAACCTGTCCTTCTACTAGCTCGTTGAAATCGGAAATGAATTGCATATAGAATCAAATGAATAGAAATGGATGGATTTGATAAATTTAGAGAAATTGGTTACATTTAGAAATGAATATGTTTTCTCTCTAAGTAAGGAAATGAGTTGAAAATTAATTTAATTTTTCTAAATTATTATTTAATCAAATAATTAAAGTTTGAAAATGAAGTTAAATTAATTTTTCATTGTGAATCCATTAAATATTGAAATTAAATATTTTTCTCATAGATTCTTTTACGGTAAAATTGTCATGACTTTAATGAAATTAGAATTGGATTGAGATAATTATTTAATTTAAAAATTAGTTTATCTAATTAAATTAATTAATAAATAATATTTATTTTGGGAAATAGAAAAACATGTATTTGGTTGGATTAAATTCTAAAGTCCTTGGTTAAAAGTCCAAGGAGTACATAGAATTGAACCCAATATAGATGAGGCCCAAAAACCCCTCATAATAATATGATGGGTGACAACCCTAGTATATGTAACTAAGGTGTTTCGTCCCACTCTGTAACACCCTAAAATAGGGCCAAGGACTTTCAAGGGTATTTTTAGAATTTTAGCCAATATTTGCTTGGAATTTCGTAAGGTTGGTATTCGATAATGTTTTTTATAGTGGCTATTAGGAAATTAAGTCAATTTCTAAAAATGGGTTGTAAATATCTTTAATTTTGAAAACAGGACTGATTTGTAAGAGAGTCAAATAAGGCAATTTGCCTAGAGTTTTAAATAGAACCTAATAAACCCCATTCCTAGTTCTATTTCACGATAATTGCTCTCCAAAGTTTACTATTATCACCCCTTGTTATTCCCTTAATCTTTCAATTGAATTTTTATTCCCAAACCATAACACTTTGATTTCCTATCATTCCTAAGTCCATTACCTTTATAAATCCCCAAGAAAACACCCAAAAATCCCACCAATTTCATCATATTCCTAGAGAGTGGGTTTCTCGGGTTTGTATCGAAAACTCTATGTTTCTTCCATCGAAGGTAACCATTCACCTTCCTATTACCTTTTAATGTTATCTAGAGTTTAAAATTGAGTTTTTAGTCTTGAAAATTGCATGTTCTAGTTAAAACCCAAAAATCGGGTCATTAATGGCGGATTTTAGGTTTGTTGATTAAAACTTGGTTTTAAACTGGTTTTCAACTTGTTTTAACTTGGTTAAGAGGCTTTAAAAATATTTCGATGTTTCATTTAGGATTTCTCAGGTTTTAATAAATTTTCATTATTATGGCCAAAACTTGTCAAAAAAATTTGATACCTTGAAACGTGTAATTTTGTGTAGTTTAAACGTTGGGAATTAGTCATATATGAATTTATAGATGAATGAAACTTGTTTCGTACTAAAATATTAAGCGTAGATCGAGTTATTCAAATTTTAAGTTTGTCATGCTAAAGGTTTCAATTAGAAGTGAATGTAGCATAGGCTTATGTTTGTGACTGTTTAGGGTGAATTGCTTACTGATTGTTGACTGAATATTTGAGTGGTTTGTCTTGTTGAACTGCCAGAGTCAATAGGACCTTCAACGAGTAGAGACAAACGCAAAGAAAAACGTGTCTGAGCTTTTGGCTTTTTAGCAAAAGTGTATTGTTGGTGAGTGTTTTTGGCGCTACTCATAGAGGATTTATTGTGTAATTGGAAATTTAGATGTAGCCTAAACCCTTACTCTAAATTCTGAGTGTAAATATTCTCACACCTATTAAATGTGAAATATATTTGCCTATGAACTTGTGGAATTATGAACATATATGAGATGATATGATATATGGTATGAGTTTGTGATGACCGTTTTGAAAGTGAATATGAGGGTAGGTTATTCATGCCATGTGACAGTAAATATGTGGATTTTTTTTCATGCTTTATGATAGAGATTATATTGTGCAACTAATGTGAATATGCAATGAATATGTGTGGAAAATAAATAAGTAAATGTGTGATAATAATGTGGATATTTTGACCTTATGACCTTATAAGACCATTGGATATAGTTGGCATGTCATAGGATTGTGAGTACTTACCTTTGTGTTGTGATATATGTAGGGTGTTGAGGTCCAGGGACATTTTCGGAAGATAAGAGAATGTGAGCTAAGCTCTATTCATCGGGATATGTATGTGTAGTGTGTTAGAGAGTGTTAGCTTTATCCTTTACTCGTGGGATATGTTTGACTCTATGAGTCATTTGGTGTGTTGGAGATCCGTGTATCTGGTGTGTGATTATAGAGCTCACTTTCATGTTTCATAGCCTCAAGTGCCAAATTATCTTAACATGTATATATGTGTAATGTGATGTATGTCTAAATGAGTATGTGGTTGATATGCAAATTGTCATTTAAATGTGATGTTAATGTTGTAAAAATGCAATGTGAGATGGATGCTAAAACATGCGAATAATATGTTAAATGAGTCGATTTACGTGTCATGAAAATGTTAGTATGATCTTATAGTAAATTGTGAATGTATTTATGGTTGGGATTGTTTCCATTTAACTTGTGAATACATGTGAATAGATCATCTAGACTTGTGGGTTATTAAAGCATGTATACGTTGTTTAGTCTTGATGAACTATTGTTAAATGAATTATATATAAGCGAGTTGAGTGTAATTGCATGTAGGAGTATATATTAGTTTTATAATTTAATGAAACGTAAATATGATATTTTGAATTGATTAGAATATGGTTGTGAACGTATTCTAGTATGCTCTTGTTTAACCTTTGATATTGTGTGTACATTGTGGTTATTTTGAGCATTCACTGAGCTTGTTAAGCTCCCACTCCTCTTAAACCATTACAGATTAGTTGTCTACCAGTGTGAGTAGTGTGGTTTCCAATGGGTGATCGAAGCAAGTCCTTTTCCATTATTTCGTAAGTGTTATTGTTATTTGTTTACGTTTTGAGAAAAGGCAATGTTGTAGACTTTTACTGATATTTGCCATGATGTTTTTGGATGCTTCCATAGTCTAATTGTTCTTAGGATTATGAGATTTGTTTCGTAATATGTTGATCATTGGTCGGACTTACTTATGGTGTTTAAGACTATTAATACGACCATTTTGATGTTTATTTGATGATGATATGATAGCGTGATGAATTGGTACAAGTGGGAATGCCTTATATGCTTAAAATGTTGTATTTTTCTGGTCTGAAGCAGAGGTATCGATATTTATGTTGTAAAAATGATACCTTTGTGATTTTGAAATGTGTAGGAAGTCAGAATCATAATTTGGTATCGATACCTTATCACGAGTATTGATACTCGGGGTAAATATATTAATACTCTATGATAGGTATCGATAATTTATTTTTATGCGAGAAATAAAATATTGATTTGGTACGGATTTTCCATACGGTATTGATACCGTGCGAGGAAAATATCGATACCCATGTTCTAGTATCAATACCTGCATGATTATCTTGGAAATTCTGCTTAGTGATCCTAATGCATGTTCATTTATTACTATAAGTTTATTTAAAGTATGCTTGGCATATTCTAATGATGATTGATATATGTTTAACTAAAAAATTATAAGATCACTGATAAAGAGGATGATTTCTTAATAATGTGACAATTGACTATGAGTGTGACATGAGACGGTGGTGTGGCATCCTAATATTTGGGCTTGGCGACCAGGCCGGGTATAGGGTGTTACACACTTTCCTAGTTAAACTAGGATACTTGTTTTTCTATTAAATAAGTATTATTTGTGTTGTACTAATTCAACAATAATTCTTATATCTTTTCCTATAAATAGATGACACTGGAAGAGTTAAAAATACACAACTTTGAAATATTGTTATTCTACCCGAAAATATTGAGAAATTTACTTTTCAAGTATAAATTATATTTTTTAGGAATAACAATTCTATTGGTTTCCATTGAGAGAAAATTATTTTCCTACTGAAAGTAAGAGATTGCCTCTAGTTCTTTGTTTGATTCGTAATTGTTCGAGCCTACACTCGAAGTGATTCATGGTACAAGAATAGCAGAGAAGGTCATTCGATTGAAAGCTGGTAACTTCTAAGATCCATCTTGCTCAAAGTACAAGTATATTTCAAGAAAATTTATTGCTATAAATATCACAAACTTACTCAATTTTCAAAATTTTAATTTTCTACTCTGTCAGAAAATTTTTAAACCCGATTTTTTCTAACAATTGGTATCAAAGCTAGGTTGTGCTATGTTTATAGTATAAATTGACACCGAAGCTTCTCTCTTCTTCATGTTTGGTTAATTTTTGATAAGATATGACATTCTCATACTTATTAACATGTTTTGGGTTATGTATGTGAATGAATGTATTATATTATTTTATTGTTTATAAGATAAAGTAATGTTGTCCATGTTGTAATTCCTAGAAATTAAAGTGGCTGTAATTATACTTTTTAATAATTTTATTGGATATGTAATTAAATCGTTAACTATCATCTGCAAGTAGGATTTTTCAAGTCATTTGTGATTTTGGGAAAATAATAGACTAGGATATTTCGCTTTCAACTAGAAGATCCAAAGTAAGCTTTAGGGTAATGATTGTAATTATTTATTTATTTACTTTTTTGGGATAGAATCATGGAAACTTTGGCTAGTTAGAGCCATCTAATTTTATGTTTTTTTTTCTGTGATACTATGGGGATATTTAAATTGACTACAAAGTATGTTCGTGCATATGAATGATAAACATGTCATATAGTTTAGGAAAACAATGTCACTTGTACTTGTCATCACATCTTTAATCATTCATGATTGAAACCGATAATACAAACCCTACATGTTTTTAAAAGGTCGAGTGGCAGAAGGTCCTTAAACAAGACCTACGACCTCCATCAATTGTCTCTTTTGATGGCAAGACAAATTATCAGTCCCAAAGTAGGTTTTTTCATGTGGATTTCAATGAGGAGATTTTCTTAAAAGATATAACTTTCTTGTGATAGCATATGATAAATTTTCAGCCTTAAGGTGGATATTATCATGTAGAATTCACTAAAGAACTTTTTTCTTGTAGAGGACAATTAGTCATACATATTACTCATTGAGATTGTCTCAATATGACTCATTCGTGGTACATAGAATGATAGATATTGAGTTGTTGATGGTTATACACTCAATATCATCCTAGTTAAGTAACTTCCCAAGAATATTGAATGGAAGAAAGTTCCTAAACATGATCTATGCCTCCATCAATGGTCTTTTGTGATGGCATGACAAATTGTCAACCCCAAGGTAGGTATTGCCATGTGGATTTCACTGAGGAGATTTCCTTAGAAGAGATATTTTTTGTGATTTCATATGATAGTTTTTGAGCTCTAAAGTAGGTATTATCATGTGGAATTCACAAAAGAGACTTTGTTTTATAATGGACAATTGGTCATACATATTACTCATTTAGATTGTCCAAATATGACTCATTCGTTGTACATGGAATGATAGATGTTGAGTTGATGGTTATACACGCAAGATCACTCTAGTTAAGTAACTTCCCAATAAGATTGAATGGGAGAAGATCCTTAAACAAGAGTTACGCCTCCGTTAATGGTTTCTTATGATGTCATGAAAAATTATTGGCCCCAAGGTGTTAGAGTATGCCCAAAGACCAAAAATGAGATGATTGTAGTCACATACTCGTTTTACCTTATTTATTAATATAAGGTGTTTCCATTATATTTCAAGTTCTTTTTCTATGTATATAGATAAACTAAGTTGTAATAAATTCCTAAGAAAATATAATTATTTTAAAAGGTCCCTAGTCAAGTATTATTGTGGGCTTGGACAACAATATTGCATTAAGACTAATGTGTAGTTGATTGATGACAAAGAGTTGTCATTTGTAATACCCCAAACCCGGCTTAGACGTTATGGCCGAATATGGCGATGTCACATGGTAGTGTTTTCTGAAAAAGTGAGTTGTCGTCAAAAACCTCCTACCTATATAACCTTTTGACAATATCTTAAGTTAATTCCATGACGTGTCGTTCATTTTCAAAACATAATTCATACAGTTATTCTCTTTAAAAACGTTATTAATTCTCAAAACGTCACTTATTGCGGAAGCTTTTTAAAATAGTTGCATATTTAAGTGAATTTTGTTAAAACGTTCGGTTCTTTTTAAAAACTCAATTATCCCTACTACTAGCAGTTATAAATCAACACAATAAAAATCCCAAATTAAAAATATAAATCCAAAGAGGTCATTATTACAGTAAAATACCCACAAAATAAATTCAAAATTATAATTAAGTACTAAGTCGAATTAAATAGGTCGTGTGGCCACCGTTGAGTCCCCCGTCGCACCGATTCGCCTATGTCTAGGCATTACCTGTATAGTCAAATCAGAATGGTGAGTTTACGAAAACTTGGTGTGTAATCCCATATAAAGCAAACAGATAGAAAGCAATCACAACCTGGGCCTATGCCCTTTTCAGTATCAGTGACAATATCAGTTTGGGCTTTTGCCCATCTCAACACAGAAGCAATCATGTGTTTAGGCCTTGGCCCATTACAGTAACAATAATCAGTACAATAACAGATTATACAGTATACAGGTCCTACCCAGCCAGCCTCTACACTCCATCTCCGTCTAACCCTACACTCCATGACGGGATATAATCAACCCACCCATCCCTACACTCCAAAAAATACCGAATGTGGCACTAGATAGTAGTTTGCAGCTGAGTTGCCGGAAAATTAGGCTCGAGGCCTTTCAGTACACTTCCTCTGATCAAAATAAACCCCAACCCAAAGCAATGCAGTGTACAAATATGATATACTATAACATAATATCATGCATATAATCAGGGCATACAGTATCAAATTAGTGGATCATCATCATGCTTATTCATATCAGTTATACAATCATTTCAGTCAATTAGGGGGTCTAGGTAAGCTTACCAACCCAACAGTAGGTCCGCAGTCGACTCGGGCGACCCGTGCAACCATAGCAGTCAAATAATGAAAATGGGCTCATATGCCCATGTTGCATGCCCATGTAGGCCCACACGCTCGTGTGGCCCACACGACCCAAAATGACCTTGGCCGTATGGATCACACGGCCTGGCCCAATATTCCCACACGCCCGTATGGGGCCAACGCGCCCGTGTGGCCCACACGGCCCAATTCGGCTCGACCCATGAATCGTACATGGCCAGCTTCGGTCACACGGCTCACCACACAGGCGATCGCATGTCCGTGTGGCGTCGACTTTTACCTATTCTGGCTCTTCTCGAATTCCAATTCCAGGGTTCTGTTTACTCACCTGGTTTCTATTTGCTGAGAAAGCTGCCCCAAGTATTTGAAACCTACACTTGACCGAAGAATCACCAATTGTTCACTTAAACATTTACTCAATCGAATACACACAAGTTGACCAAGGGTTAAACTCATAACAACATTACCTTCGATTGAGTAAAGAGGGAGGTTTCGCCTACTTAAGACGTCAATCAGAGACCTCCAGCCCTTTGGTCAACTCCAAATCAATCAACAGAAAATCCCCTTAAACCACTTAACCAAACAAAATTAAATCAAGAAGTAGAAACATAACTTACCGTACCACGAAAACGTACGCTTACTCACGGAACAAATGAACACAAAGAAGCAAATAGGAAAAGAAAATAGGTGAGAGGGGAAAGAAATTTCGATAAAAATTTTGGTAATAATGCAACAACAAGAGAATAATTTCAAAACGTCAAGAGATTAGGAGCAACCGAGATTTGGGAAAAGAAACAGTTATCATTCGGCTTGGGAAGAAAATGAAAAAGAATAAAAGATGAAAATAGAGAGAAAAACCAAAAGGAGAGACGAAAAAAATATCAAAAAATTGAGGAATGAGAGAGGGTAGCCGAAATTGCCACTACTAGTTTCGGTTCTATCCAAACTCCTCCATCCAAATCTCCACAAAACACTCCCTTCAATCCTCAAATCCCTTGACAACCGAAATTCCCTCAACATCCTCCTAAAAATTGGCCATAGCATCCCTACACTCCTCAAATACTCAGAATTTTACCACATTTCAAACTCCTTCACAATATATGTACAAATAAATCCCCCTTGTACGTACAGAGATTCAAACTCAAGACCCCTAGCACTCCAACACACCACTTAACCACTAGATTAGTAGACCCATTCTGACATATTTGTTTCAATATTTATTTTTAAGCCTACTGGATAGAGATAGGGGTTTAGTCAATTAAAAACAAAAATTTTCCCAAGCGAAGGCTTGAACTTGGGATCTCCCAAACACTCCCAAAACACATAACCACTAAAGCTGACAGATATTTGTGTCACAAACAAACGAAAAAATATATAAGAGATTTTTGGGCATTACATCATTGACATAAGGATGTCAAAATCAATACATGAGTATGTGTTAGAAAACAACATATTGGACTAACCCACTATGAGTATGTTTCTTGGATTATTATATAATAGTCACAATAATAATCATAATGATAACTATGTATATGATCCTCAGACTTAAGAACATCATTATTCCAACATCGTGAGTTGTATATTTTGACATAGTCAAAACGTCTATGGTAACAAGTTGTACTATAAAGGCTGATGTTGGATATAACACAATCCATGTAGTGAGATATGGTTAATCAAGATAGCATTTATCCCTCCTACATAATGGGAGCAATATCTTAGGCCTCTTGATGGAGTGAGGCTAGAAATGTATGGCCATGCTCAAATAAGTTGATATGAGATATCACACTTATTTGTTTATTATATTAAACTTAAAAAATCAAGAAATATGAGATTGGGCTATACAAGTGCGACTATTCTATGATTTGTGTCCAATCTAGATATTAAGGATAAAATGATATAATACATGAAAAGATTATCACAAAAAGGTTACGTTGAATCACGATTTCTTCTAACTTGGGTGACAATGATGTATTGTTAGATGTCACTCATTGCTTGTTCTAATATTATTACCAACGTTACAAGAGCCTACAGGGTCACACCCTATAGTTGAAACGAACAGAATCCAAATACATTAGTATTGTAATTAATTGTCACATGAATTTAATTAATTTTTTAATTAATTTAAGTTGATAATTAAATATTAAACACGTTATATGTACAAAGTTGTTATACACAAATAGTGAACATAGATATAATTAATCTATGAATTTGATTCATACAAAATATTAATTGTATATATTTTATCAAATTTATTAATATCAACAATTATATTAATTAATTTCAATTAAAATATAAAAGACATGGAAATTAATATTCTTTTGGAAAGAATATAATTAATATATGAATTTGATTTATACAAAATATTAATTGTATATATTTTACTAAATTTATTAATATAAAAAATTATATTAATTACTTTCAATCAAAATATAAAAGACATGGAAATTAATATTATTTTGGAAAGAATATAATTAATATATGAATTTGATTCATACAAAACATTAATTGTATATATTTTATCGAATTTATTAGTATAAATAATTATATTAATTAATTTCGATCAAAATATAAAGGACATGAAAATTAATGTTCTTTTGGAAAGAATATAATTTATTTTTCTAACTTTTCATTTGTCTTTTCTATTATTAAGGGAATAATCCTATATTCTTTTGGAAAGAATATAACTCATTTTTCTAACTTTCCATTTGTCTTCTCTATTAATAAGGGAATAATCATGGTTTTCCTTTTTAATATGCGATATCAAAGAGAATAAAAGAATGTTAGTGTGTATATGTTACCAACTTAATAATTAAAAGGTATAGCAACCATTTTTAATTCTTTCTAAAAAGTTCAAGAGAAAGTGGTTGTTCGTTTTTCGATAGGGTGGACTATGTAAAGGCTGTGACATTTTTTATGTGGCTTGGAATCGACATCGAATCAACAACATCCTTTCAACTTGATTCATTCCTCGTACATGGATCCTTGGTAGTGGATCGCCAAAATAATTTTTCCGTTACGGCACAAGGTGTACTGGCGATCCTAACACAAGGTAGGTAACCCATGTAGATTTCACTGAGCATATTTCCTTAAAAGAGACAAGTTTCATATGATAGCATATTATAGTTTTTCGACCTTAAGGTAGGTATTATCATGTGGAATTCACTAAAGAAGCTTTTCTTTTTTATAGAGGGAAATTAGTTATACATATTAATTGTTGAGATTATCCTAAGATGACTCATTTTTGGTACATAGAATGATGATGGTTATACAGTAACAATCATTCTAGTTAAGTAACTTCCCAAGAAGCTATGCTTGTGTTAGAATGATGGTCAAACATGAAGCGATCATTAGTAAATGTGAATACGTAAAAAATTAGGTTCACTTATTAATTGGATGGAAATCCATGTTCTTACTAGTTGATTAAGATTTCTCTAAGTGACTTAATTCAATAGGTGTAGGAATTATCGTTGCATCAACTTACAAATGTTTTCAAGGTTTAATGTAACAGAGATGCATCATTTTAACGCATATTGTTTGTTGTAAAAGTTCTTTTTAATATTTGCTTAATAAAAAGACAGTAATGAATTAATGTTTTATTTTCAGTTTTAAAAATGGAACCTACTCCATTACTAAACATTCTTATTGTGAACAAACTAAATGAAAATAACTATAAGGAAAGGAAAAAAAAAACTCATGATTATCCTAAGCTATGAGAAACTCAAAATGGTTATTGATAATAGATGCCCATCGGCCACTCAAGCTGAGGGTAGAAAACACTAGGAGGACTATGATGAGATAACTCGTTGCTATATGTTTGCAAGCATGATCAAAACCATTTATAAGCTGCTGGAGAGTTGTAAGACTTCCAAAGTGATTATGAACAAACTATAGGACATGTTTGGAGGCTAAGCTACCTTGGCTCGACAGTTAGCTATAACTAGTTTAATGATACCAAGCAGAAACCCAACACTCCGGTCAAAGACCATATGATTGTTATTATGGGATATTTTGTTGAGGTCGCGGATAATGAGGCCAATATGGACTAGAAGGTGCAAATTCATGGTGATCAAAAGCTTGTCTGAGGACTTTGCAGGCTTTAACACCACATATAACCATGGAAACAAGAATCTATTTAAAACCCTAGACTTGAATGAGTAGGTTCGGCCCAAACCCGGCGTGCCACATTAGCTACGGAAGTGACTCCCTATTAACTCCCAACCTAAACTCCAATACACCACTTACAAATGAAAAATAATGTCTTAAAAGTATAACACTGCAGCAGAATTATTTCATACATAGAATATAAACATGCGAGCTTACAAAATATCAAAGGAAAGGTTCGTATGTCAACAGTAAAAAGTCTTTAGAGTTCGCAAAGAAAACTTTAGATATGCACACATAAAACGACAAAGGTTCGCCTATCAAGATAGCATGTGAGCTCGCATAGTAAAAGAAAGTATAAGTTCGCACAAAAACATTGTAGGCTCGCTACATATTAATAGTTTGCAATATAGTATGACTTCGCAAGTAAACAGACTTCATAGATAAAGGGATCATGCATGCATGGGTATTCATACTTTCGTAGGGTTTGCATAAGTATAAGGGTTCACATACCTGTATGGGCTTGCACAATTTGCCTAGGTTCACTAAGTAGGAAGACTATCTCTACCTGAGATACGCATGTAGAAAATAACACTAATAAATCTGACTCACATATTATGACAGAAGGAAATACACGTAGCACTCATGCATGAACAAATATAAACTTATTCACAATAAAGGACAATAAAATATTTTAAGGCATGGTTTACAAGATAACTTAACTTAAAAGAAATTATTTCAGTAATAGAGTCAATTATTGATAAATCTAAACCGATATAAAATAAATCCCCATCACCTATTTTCCAGTTTCACCAGTATCTATTTAGGGATGAGCCTCACCAAGTCATTTACCTTGCCACTGCCATCTGTGACCTACTTACATACAAAGTAAGAGAGGAGTGGATGAGCTCATTGCAAACTCAGTTAATAATCAGGAATTAATAGAGTATGCTTAAAATAGAAAGAAGGTTTCATCTGAAAAATCATGTCACGAGCTGGGTTCACCATAAAGATACGAGACCTAGTTCGTTGTTTTGCCTGCTTGTCAGAAAAACATATGAGTCTGTAAAAATAATTTTAATTGTGCTTGTAGAAAAATAATACTTGAAAACTTAGCTTGTTCTTGTTTGAAAATAAATCTTAAATAGCATGAAACATGCTCACACACTTGTCTTATAAGAATGGTTGAGAAACATAAATATGCTCTTGCCCACACTTATCAGAATCTTGTCTCGTTGGATATGCGAATCTCCTTATAACGCCTTAGAATGACTCAAAGAGTCCTTATAACATGTCCCATAAGTGCAGTGCAAAGCAATACACTCTTATGTACACCGACATGTCCCAGTGAATGAAGCATAGCTTGCCATTCTTTTATCTCTCCACATGTCACAGGGCCTTAATGTCTAAAATCACAGAACTAAAAGGTGAGTACTCACTATCCTTTGGTATACCAATATATCCAAAATAAAGGTTGCAAAATAGCACGCATAGAGACTTATCACAAAGAGCTCGTATAGGGAGCTTACTTGAAAACACTTGCTTATAGAGCTAGCACCAAAGTGCATAAAAACACGGTCTATAAAACTGTACTTTAAAAATATCTCTTTAAAACATATGCTCGCTTAGGAGCTCCCATAAAACATATCCTAAAAACATATATTGAAAATAGAGTTTTAAAACTTGAAAATAGAGGTTAGAAGAAAACTTACTTTTGGAACTTAAATTTTTAAACAAGGCTCCTTGAAAACATAGAAGTTCGCACACAAGTTACGGACCCTGAATATTCATACTGAAAAACATGGTAATTAGCACACTCAGGCAATTCATAGCCATTGACCAAAAAAGCTGATAAACTAAACAAGCTTGGCTTTGCTTTTCTCCTTGTTGGTAGATGGTCAGACTAGTTCACAATATAAACGAACACATAGATTACTAAGCAGAAAGAACTTACAGAATTCACGCATGCAAGAAAACCTAACTTTTTTGGACAATCAACCCTAACAGGGGAAAGACCTACCTTATTTGCTACGAAATTGGTTTAGAACAGAGACTTGACAACAGAATAATCAATGAGAGAATTATCATGGGATAAGGGTCATATTTATGGGCACTAAGCGACCCGAAAATCTTAAGATACCCTACTTGACTTAGGAAAGGTGTTACTTGCATGTAAAGTATTCTTATATATACCAAATCTTCATTTCCTAATTCAAGTTTGACTCAATCTTTGATTAGATAACCCTAGTTCACAACTCAAATGGCGAACACCTAGTTCACAATTTATCTAGCGAATTCTAGCTCGCCAAACACACTGGTGAACCCACTTGCAATGAATCTGGTGAACCCCTTACCTCGTTTTTTTGGCTCATACTGCTTTGTCGAATCTCTGGCGAACTCCCCAGTTTGTCGAAGCACTAGTAAACTCCTAGTTTGCCGAAACACTGACGAACCCTTGCCAGCGAGGCTAAAACTTTTAGGCCCGATCTCGGGATGTTACAACTCTTCCCCGCTTAAGAAATTTTGTCCTAAAAAAGTTCACCTTCAAATAGTTGAGGATACTATTGCTTCATTGCTTTTTCAAATTTCCAAGTAGCTTCACTGGTCATATGATTTCACCATAACACTTTGACCAAAAAGATCTTTTTTTTTCACAAAAAATTCACGTTGCAAGCCATAATATTTACTTGTTCTTCCTCATAAGTCAAATTAGGTTGCACTTCAACTTCATCTAATGTTACTACATAAGATGGATATGGGCGATACTTCCTTAGCATGGATATGTGATACACATCATGAATTCGATCAAGTTCACAAGGGTGTTCGACACCTTTTTCCACACAATTCTTCAAAGGGCACCATTTGAATACTTTTTGGTAATTGTTGTTATAGACAAACTCTACTAAGGGTAAATAACGTTCCTAGCTTCCTACAAACCCTAAAACACAGCTTCCCGGCATGTCTTCTAACACTTGTATCACTCTATCAGGTTGGCCATCTATTTGAGGGTGATAAGCAACACTAAATTAAAGCTTCAAAACCAAAGCTTCTTGTAGACTATTCCAAAATCTTGAATTGAATTAAGGATCTCGATAAAAAATTATAGAAACTGGCACGCCATTTACTCATACTATCTCACAAATGTAGATCTTTGCGAGCCTTTGAAAAGTATAGCTTGAGCAAACAACTAGAAAATGTGCACTCTTTATGAGGCGATTTAAAATCACCCAAATAGTATCCTTTTTGGTTGCAGTTAGTGGCAAACCTGACACAAAATCCATGGTGATCCTTTCCCACTTCCAATCTTAAATTTTGAGTGGCTGAAGTAGTCCTAAAGGATATTGGTGCTCTATTTTCACCTTCTGACAAGTTAAGCACTTCGCCACAAACTCTATAATAGCTTGCTTTAATCTAGGCCACTAATAGAGTTCATGGAGGTCATGGTACAACTTGTTACTTCCTGGGTACATTGCATACGGACTACTGTGAGCCTCTTTAAGAATCATCTTGTGAACTTCCTCATCTCTGGGTACGCAAAGTATTCCACGAAAAAAGGTACTGCTTCATCATTTAATGCGAAGTCACCTTGCACCCCTTGATCCACTTGGCAAACCTTATTTGCCAACTCTTCATCTAAAGCCTACTTCACTTTAATTTGTTGTGACAATGTTGGCCATGCTTAAATTTATGCGAGCAGTCCTCCATCACTTGTCACACTTAGCTACACGAACATACCTCACAACTCACTTATTGATTTCCTGCTTAGAGCATCAACTACCATATTTTTCTTTCCTAGGTGATACTAAGTCACACAGTTGTAGTCCTTCAACAACTCTATCCACCTTCTCTGTCGTAGATTCAACTCCTACTGCGTAAGCAAGTACTTGAGACTTTTTTGGTCAATGTAGATGATACACTTCTCTCTATACAAGTAGTGTCGCCAAATCTTAAGGCCGAACACCACCACTACTAACTCCAAGTTTTGGGATAGGTAGTTATGCTCATGAACCTTCAGTTGCCTGGAAGCATAAGCTACCCCATTTCTTTCTTGCATTAGCATGCATCCAAGCCCTATGTAAGAGGCATCGCTATAAACCACAAACTCTTGCCCTAGTTCTGGTTGAATCAACATAGGTGCTTTGGTGAAGATCTCCTAAAGATTTTTGAAGCTTTATTATCTTTCTTCTATCCATACGAACTCTTCTTTCTTCTGGAGCAACTTTGTTAAGGATGCTGCTATTATGGAGAACTCTTCAACAAACCTGCGATAGTACCCTATGATACCAAAAAAGCTTCGCACTTTAGTCACACTTCTTAGCGATCTCCATTCCAAAATAGCTTTAATCTTTCTTGGGTCTACTCGAACCCCTTCAGCTGAAATGATGTGCCCAAAAAATGAAATTTCCTTAAGCCAAAACTCACACTTGTTGTACTTCATGAACAACTGTTTCTCTCATAGAATTTGTAATACTATTCAAAAAAGGATATCGTACTCTTTCTTAGTTTGTGAATACACCAGGAGTCTTTCGAATGACGGAAATGTGCAAGTGTACACAATCGTAACAAGTAATAAAGTGACAAGTAAATGTCGAGTTATCGTACCGACAGAGACTATGAAAAGAATTATTTATGAATGCTATTTAAAACAATTTGGTGAAGAAAAATATTTTGGTTCAAGAGGGTGACTAAAAACTAAGATTTTAAACTAAGTGAACTAATTAAATAAATCTCAAATGCATGATTTCAAAATACAATTTTAATCAAGATGACATAATTGTTTTAGATTAATTACATTTCTTAACTTAGAATTATTAAACTCATGTTTATATTGTTACGAATAAGTTCACGGCAACTCGGTAATATGAACATACTCAGCTACCAAAATTCATTTATCTCTTGACTATATCCTTATGTCAATTCAACCGATTAAACAAATCTTAATAGGCAAATATGTTATTGCACATACATACTTATTAAATCAAAATAATCTTTTATATATATCCCTAATGTCAATTCAAACAATTAACTAGATTTAATAAGCACATACAAGACTATGTGAGGTAACAATGTATCCTTACCTTGAAACAGTTTAATCACAATAATCTTGCAAGGCAAAAGTATCGTCAGATACCATTGCTAATCTAACCCTCAGCTACCTTAGATGATTAAACATGCACTGATTAAGTACTGTGTCCATTAATTAAAATTTCAATCCGTTTAAATAATTAATTCATTAGTTACTTAACAATTGTAATGCAAGAAAAACTTAGTCATGATTTTACTTAATCAAGCATCTTACCGAGGCCTAACAACATAACCCAATTTTAATAATTTTAACAAATGAAACGCAATAAACCTAACACGAATTAAATTCAAGCTAAATTGATTAAATTAACCATTCCAGCAACACAAATATTCATAGATATTTTTAGCATAACAACAACAAAAATTGAAAAGATAGGGAACAAGAATCAAATCCGGTATTTTTCAATGGCTTGACTAGTTGCTCCGTTCTTCCTTCTCGGTTGTCCTCGTCGACCAAGGCTGCTATGAACACTTAATTGCTGCTCCAAGTAGCTGATGAATATCCCTTTCCCAGGAGGAGAAATCGGCAAGAGAGCAAGGGAATTCTTGAATGGAAAAGAAGAGAGAAAGTGGATATAAGAGAGGAAAGATGTGAATGTTTGAGGTGTGTTTTTCAAATGACTAGCCTAAGTGGATTTTTATAGCTGAGGGGAGCTGCTAAAAATAGCTAAAATTATCAGCCAAAGAGCCCTCCCTTGGCCGGCCACACATGTGGCAAGGTTGATAGTTTCAACTTTGCTAATTTAGGCTTGGGGCAAATCTATAAAGCCACCAATTGTAGAGGGGTTTGAATGCAACTTGAACAAATCTTCAAGGGCCTCTTTTCAAGCTTAAATAATCAGCTAATAAGCTAATTTGGGTCAGATCTTGAGACATTAATTTTTGGGCTGTCCATTTCTTGGTCGGTTCAGTTTACTCGGTTCAGTTCAGCTAGACCACTTTTTCATAATTAATTAATAATAATTTATTAACCCAAATTAAATTTGATATAAATTAAAGTTAACTATAGTATGAATTAATACATATAACTTTGGACCGTCTTAGGCTAAATTTTAGTTCACCTCGATACTTCAAATTGCTTATCGGTTTTGCGCTTCTAACAGTGTTTGCCGAGCCATTTTTCGCCTTTTGTGCAAATCTGTTGAAAATAACCAAAATTCATCAAAATTAATTATAAAATTAACTAAAATTGAACATATTCATATTTTAAGTGCACTTTAATTATTTTGTAAAAATTAATTTTTTTCGACAAGAATTTTATCGAAATTGTATGATTTTAAATTAAAAAGGGTATGTAAAAATGTTTAAATTTCCATGTTTCCCTACCCCCAAACTAAATTCATTGCTCGTCCCGAGTAATGCACAAATGAAAAACAATTACTCAGAAAACACCTTTGAAAAATTCCTTCAGAGTAACATTCTTCCCAGAATTATGAATTTAATATACTTATGCTCAAAAACAAGAAATTTTATAGTTATGCTACTTAAGTATACATATCATTCAAATTAATCTTAAAAGCTATTATGATAGCACAATTAGACTAAATAATTCCTTAACAAGACATGTTAACCCTTACCAATTTGATTTTATTTCCTTATTCAAGATTAAGCTGCAATCATTAAGTTTAACTTTTGCCTTCATGTGTTGAACATAGCAATTTCTCTCCACTAATGTAGGTAGCATAAAAAACTTGAATCAATAGGTATTTAAAAAGGTTGTAACGTAGCTAGGCTAGAGGTAGGTAAAAGATAAATAAATTTCGGCTTTTAAACCCTAGACTTAGCTTCAATCGGACCTTTGGAATAATTTCCCTCAATGCACCAACTTACTTTGCTTTCACATGCTCCTTTGTACATCTATTTTCTTTCAAGTACATGTGCTCATTTTTTTAACAAGCATTTTATTGTATGTACTACAATTTTTAGAGCATTTGATACTTCTTTCAACTCCCCCAAACTTATTTTCAAAGAATATTCTAAATAGTATTGAGTCTAGTGTTTGGGACAATTTAAAGATAATTAAGAGAGAAGTGATGGCTAAATATTGCAAGGGTTCAAATAAAATTAGGCCATATAGTCTCAAAGTTGGGTTTCAAAGGATAAAAATTCATCAAGGTTCGCTTGAAAGGCTCAAACGGTCCAAACAAGAGTTGCCTAAATCATTTTCAACATTCCATGCTTTCTAGGATTTTTCCTTAAGAAACTACTAAGTCAATTCCAGAGACTTAAACTTTCATGCATGCCTACCTTTCTTAAGGAACTAAAAATTTTATGGTACGATTTTCATACTTTCTTAAAAATACATTTATATCATTATTCAGCTAACCTAAAAATTTATTGAAATAATAGAACTTTATTTATACTGAAGTTTAGCATACTTAACAAAATTTCAAATTATTGAACAAAATATATCCTAATCATAATTAAAAGAACTATTTATTCTGAGTGGAAATAATTTCAATTTTTCGGTCCCCGTACTTAAAACGAACAATGTACTCATTGTTTAAAGTGAATAGATACTACACACTAGGTAGGATTCTAGAAATGAAGAGGTGAGTCAATTTGATTGCTTCAGTACCAAGCTCTTTCTAAATCCAATCCTAGGCATGTATATATCTATTGCCACACTTTATACTTCGTGACTTGTTCAAATTTATTAATGATTTCCATCTCTTGTTTTATTATGCAAAAATTCCTAATTAACTTCATCCTAAAATAACCTAAGAACATAAATAAAATAAAGTCGAGATCCCCCATTTATTTATTTGCTGATCCTTCTGAATTTGACTAATCTTTTGCTCCATCATTATTGTCTTTGCATGAATCACTTCACTCCTTTTTCGATAATGGGTTCCATGGTTCAAATATGTAATCTAGAAACTTAGGAACAAAAATAAATAGGTCATTGTAAATTTTTGTAAGTGCACTTCTCATCGAGTCATCCCTTATTTTTGAGTATTTCCAGTAAGCTTGTTATTTCCAGTAACCATTATGTCCATTAACTTTGACAGCTCATCTCGAAGATCTGGGCGAGGCGGTTGAGCTCTGAACATTAAAGTCTCGATATCAGGTTCAGCTTCTAGCTCCATTGGTTCCACCTTATCAGGGACTTTAGCCGATTGCACTAGCTCGATCTCTGTGGGATCTTCTTCTTCTTCTTTTTCGAGATCATCACTTTCTTCAACTCGTTGCTGTAGAACAGAGTCTCCAACTATTTGATAGAGGTCCCAATCTGTGATTGTGCCCTGGTTATAGCCTGCCTTCTTTACGTTTGCAAGAATTTTAGCTTTCAAGCACAAAATTGTTATCGTAAAGGGAAAGTAAGCTAGGCTAGAACGTGAACCCCTAACGATACAATTCCACATTTCCATCAGGATAATTTTTCCCACATCAATGATCTTCCCAGTTAGAATTAAGTATAATAAGACCATTCGCTCTAATGAGATTGTAGTCCTATGTGAGCTAGGCATAAGGCTGAATCAGATGAAGTAGAACCATACCTTTGAGACTGGTGTCAAATATTCTCTTCGACAAGTGTGGACTCCTTGTTTTGACACAATCCACTTAGAACCTGAAACTGTAAGTTCCTCGAGAATTTTCTGCAAATTTTCAAACTCTATATTGCTCATCAAGGAGGAATATTCATCGTTTTCGAAATTAGGCAATTCAAAGAACTCGCTATTGGTACCTTGATTCCACGAACTGGAACTTCCGTCAACTCGCTTAAGGTTAAATTCACATAGAATTCACGTACTAACTCCTCATCCACACTAGGTCTCTTCTAACAAAACAACTCTCAATTGAGAGTTTCATCAACCTAACGAACACACACCATAAAACCAATATAGTTGCTTTCTTTCAATGTGAAACCTTTCTCTAGATGCATCTGTTGATTCTTAAAGATACTCTCGTATCTTACTTTGGCTTCTTCACAGTGGAACTTATTTTGTGATTTGTCAATTTGGGCAGATGCCCGAGTTCTCTTTCTAGGCATGATTAACCTGATCAGAAGATGGTAACAATTATTTTCTCAGAAGATTAATTAATATAAAATATTAATAATTCAATAAATTGAAAAATTAGATAATTAAATTAAAATTTAGGAGAAAATTTTTTCTTACGACCTTTTTTGTAAAAATTAAGAGTTCTTAAGAAAAATAATTTTGAATTAAAAAATGGAAAATGAAAATAGGTTGAGGGGTTTTTGGCTAAAGGGTTGTGTGCCGCTCAGGTATGCAAGGCAGCAGTGCATAGCAAGGGATGGATGTGAGCAGCATGCGGATCGTTAAGTAGGCCTGGTGTGGGCGCACGCGAGGTGCTGCTAACCGATCACCTGAGCGATGCTGTGGCTAGGGAATTGTTAGGAGGTTTCGGGACTTAAGGGTTTTGGTGTTTTTGGAGAGAATGTTGTATGAATGAAAAAAATAAGAATAGATCGGTGGAAATTATAGTGAAAGGAGTAGGAGCTAGAATAGAATTCTTAAAATTTCTAAGTTCTAATGCTACCCAAAGTAAATAACAATTAATAATTAATATAATGCATATTAAATTATTATTTTCCATTAATTTATTAAGATAAAAACTTATCGAATAAAATATGATTAAATTAAAACTAATCCTACCACTAAATAAAGCTAATAATAATTAATATATATTATAATAGATATAATTATATATTAATAATTATCATCTTTTCTTTTTTCTTTTTTTTTCTTTTATTGAACTAAAAACATGTATTCTAGATTCTTTTTGAAAATATTTACAAAAAGAGGCATCTAAGTTTTAATATTTACAAAAAGAGCAACAAAATTTTTAAAAATAATTCAATTAAGTTCCTAGACTTAATGAAAGTTCAAAATTGAGTTGCAACATAAAACTTGGATCAAAATTGACCCTTTTATTTGAAAAACTAAAAATTTATTTTGTCATTTAGGGCATAATTTCCTGGAAAATTATGTTAAAATCAATTCCCAGGAAATATTGGAGAGGTTACAAGTGGTCCCGCTTAAGTTCCAATTTCCTAGACAGAATTTATTTAACCATACTAATCCAGAAAATATACCCTAAATAATTTATTCAAACAGAAAAACAAGAAAAATTAAATATCTGATAAAATGAATGAGATTTGATTCTGTTCAATTTGATCTCCCCAGTAATTTTCAAACGTTGAGCATTAACTTGAAAATTATCTCCCTCACCTTGAAGTTCAACAACTCCGTATGGATAGACTCGATGAATCATAAATGGACCGGACCAACGTGATTTTAACTTACCTGGTAAGAACCTTAATCTGGAATTGAATAACAAGACTTACTGACCTGCTTCAAATTCTCGAACTCGAATGTGCTTGTCATGCCATTTCTTGAGTCTTTTCTTAAGTAATTTGGCATTGTCGTATGAAGACATTTGGAATTCTTCTAACTCGTTAAGTTGAAGCATTCGTTTCTTTTTGGCACTTTTAAGATCCAAGTGGAGTCATTAGAGACCCCACTAAGCTTTGTGTTCTAACTCCAAAGGTAGATGGCAGGCTTTCCCAAAGACTAACCTATAGGGTGACATCCCTAAAGGTGTCTTGTATACTGTCTAGTAAGCCCATAAAGCATCATCCAGTCTTTTGGACCAATCTCGTCGGTTTGGGCAAACTACATTCTCAAGTATTTCTTTGATCTCCTTGTTTGCCAGTTCAGCTTGCCCATTCGTCTGTGGATGGGAAGCTGTAGCGACTTTATGTTTCACTCCATGTTTATCTAATAACCATTTCAACCACTTGTTCACAAAATGGGACCCTTCATCACTGATGATGGCTCTTGGGGTTCCAAACCTTGTGAACACATGTTTCTACAAAAACTTCATTACAACCTTAGCATCTTTTGTCAAATATGGCTCTGCCTCAACCCACTTAGACACATAGTCTACTGGTACTAATATGTACTTGTGACCAAAAGAAGGAGGGAAAGGACCGAGAAAGTCAATACCCCAAACATCGAATAGTTCTACCTCAATGATGTTTGTTCGAGGCATCTCATTTCTGTTGGTGACATTTCTGACCCTTTGACATCAATCACAACTCTTTACATAAGCATATGCATATTTGAATAGTGTTGGCCAAAAGAATCCGGCTTGCAATACCATGGCTGCAGTAGGTGTACCTCCGAAGTGTCCCCCACTCGACGCTAAGTGACAATGGTATAAAATCTTATGTACTTCATCTTCTGCCACGCATCTCCTGATCATTTGATCTGCATACTTTTTAAACAAATACTATTCTTCCCAGAAATAGTACTTCACATCGTGAAGAAACTTTTTCTTTTGATGATACATCTTATCAATCGGCATCAAACCACAAGCTAAAAAGTTAGTAATATCAGCAAACAAAGAGGTATTATAGACATGATTTACCTTCAGTATGTGTTCATCTGGAAACCTCTCTCGAATTGGTATAAGAGGAGAGTTCCCTTCTTGCAGCTCTATTCTGGACAATTGGTCTACTACTTGTTTTTCCACTCCCTTTCGATCTTGAATTTCTAGATTGAACTCTTGATGTAGAAGTACCCATCGGATCAGTCTCGACTTAGCGTCTTTCTTGGCAAGTAAATAATTATTTTTCGAGTGGTTCGTATAAACAGTCACTTTGGTACCTACAAGATAATATCAAAACTTGTCAAAAGCAAAAACAATAGCAAGTAACTCTTTTTCTATTACTGTGTAATTCAGTTGAGCTCCTGTCAGAGTTTGACTTGCATAGTAGATGGGATGAAAAATTTGTTCCTTCACTGACCCATCACAGCTCCGATTACGAGGTCACTTCCGTCACACATCAATTCAAATGGCAAACCCAGTCCGGTGTGACTATTATGGGTGTCGAGACTAACCGACTCTTCAAATCGTTGAAAGCTCTTAAGCACTCCTCATCAAATTTAAACTTCATGTCCTTCTCCAATAATTTGCATAAGGGTTTAGCAACTTTGGAGAAGTCCTTGGTGAATCTTCGATAGAAACCGACGTGGCCCAAAAAGCTCCTAACACCTTTTACAGATATTGGAGGTGGGAGTTTCTCAAAAACATTTACCTTTGCTTTATCTACCTTGATTCCATGTCTTGTTATCCGATGTCCTAGAATAATACCTTCTAGTACCATGAAATGACACTTTTCCCATTTAAGTACAAGGTTTGTTTCTTCGCATCGCCTTAGTACCTTGGCTAGATTGGCTAGGCAATCATCATATGTATCTCTGAATACTGAAAAATCATCCATTTTCTCAACCATGTCAGTAAAAATAGACATCATACATCTTTGAAATGTAGCAGGTGCATGCGCCTAAATGCAAATTTTAACCAAATGGCATGCACCTAAATGCAAATTTACTGTATGGGCAGGTGAATGTTGTCTTGTGTTGATCTTCTGGTGCTACTGTAATCTAATTATACCCTGAGTATCCATCGAGAAAACAATAATAGTCTCGCCCTGCAAGTCTATCCAGCATCTGGTCCAAAAACGGCAAAGGTAAGTGATCATTCCTAGTTGCCTTGTTCAGCTTCCAGTAATCGATGCAAATTCTCCATCCCGTAACCGTTCTAGTCGGTATCAACTCATTATTCTCATTTTCAATGACCATGATACCTCCTTTCTTTGGCACGTACTAGACTGGACTTACCCAAGAACTATCTGAGATGGGGTAAATTATACCCGCATCTAACCACTTGATGATTTCTTTCTTAACTACGTCCTTCATAATGGGGTTCAGTCTTCGTTGTCCATCAATCGTCCCTTTTTTGCCATCTTCTAAGATAATCTTGTGCATGCTTACAGATGGACTAATTTTGCGAATATCGGCTATGGTCTATCTAATAGCCTTCTTGAATTGTTTCAACACCAGGATGAGTTTCTCTTCTTGCTCAGTAGTTAATTCTGCTGAAACAATCACAGACAGAGTAGAAGAGTTACCTAAATAAACATATTTCAAATGTGAGGGAAGTATCTTCAGTTCTAATTTAGGTGGCTCTTTGATTGATGCTTTTGGTTGGGCATAATCCCTCTTCTCTAAATCCAAAGATTCAAAGCAGGATTGATGACTAAATCACCTTTGATTAGCTTCTAACAAAGCTAAGTATTCATCCTCCTCTTCATCATTTCAAAGATCTGATGTCAGAATTTGTTCTAATGGGTCCTCAACATAATTGAGTTCCTTCTCCACGATTAAATCATCTAAATCAGACATTGCAGAACAATCATAAATTGTGTTAGGAAATCACATGGACTTAAAAACGTTAAATGTTACCTGATCATCCTGAACACGCATAGTAAGCTCGCCCTTCTGCACATTAATAAGGGTCTTTCCGGTTGCTAAGAATGGTCTTCCTAGAATGATTGACACCTCTTTATCTGCTTCAAAGTCTAGAATCACAAAGTTAGCAGGAAAGATAAATTTTTCTACACGTACCAATACGTCCTCAATTTTTCCTTCTAGATGTTCTAAGGATCGATCTGCTAATTGAAGTGTAACCGTAGTAGGTCTAACTTCACCTATCTCCAACTTCATAAATATTCACATGTGCATCAAGTTCATTTTCACACCCAAGTCACACAGTGCCTTACCATAATATGTTGCCCCAATATTGCAAGGTATGGTAAAACATCTACGACCTTTCAATTTTGGGGGTAGTTTGTCTTGAATATATGCACTGCATTCCTTTGTTAAGGCTACCATCTCAAATTCTCAAAGCCTTCATTTTTCAGATAGGATATCCTTCATGAATTTGATGTAGTTCGGCATTTGTTCAAGTGCTTCAACCAACGAAATGAAGATATAAAGTTGCTTGGGTACGTCTAGGAACATTTTGAATTGAATTTCCTACTTCTTCTTCTGAAGTCTTTGAGGGTAAGGTAGTGGAGGTTTCTTTACTGGAATTGGTTAATTCATTTTTTGTGGCAATACTAGATCTAATGGAGTTATTAGTTTATCAGAATTAGTTGGTTCAAAAGTTACCTTGTCGGATTTTGCAGATTCAATTTTCGGTGAAATCGGAATTTCAACACTCGATTGAATTTCCTTTGAGTCTTAAGCGTCAGGTGGCTCCTTTTCAACTTCGATAGAATTGGGCTTTAAAGTTTGTCATCTCCTCAATATTAACACTTTACAATGCTACTTCCCTGGATTCCTCAGGTTCTCCTTATCACTAGGTAAAGCACCTTATGGTCGATTTCTGAGTTCAGTTGCAAGCTAGCCCACATGATTCTCCAAATTCCTTAGAGAGGCATCATTTTTTCCATGTATTTCTTTAATAGATTCTCTAGGCTATTGGATGGTTCAGCTTGGGTTGGTTTTTGAGCTTGTTTGGAAAAACTAGGTGGCTGGGTCGATCTAGGTTGGACATAATTGTTACTGGTTTCTGTCCCTTGGTTACTCTAGGAAAATTCGGGTGGTTTCGCCATGATGGGTTATAGAAAATTGGATTGTAGCCCTTGCCTTCCTCGATTTTGGTTTTGGTTACCCATGTTATACATAGATTCTGGGATCGATGGACATTCTTCAAACAAATGTTCTTCCCCACAATAAACACAAGCTACATTTTCAAATTGATTCAGTGGTTGTGCTGTAAAACTATTACACCCATTAGTAGTAAGATTTTTTAACATTGAGGATATTGATGATACTTGAGATGCGAGTGAAGTAAGAGCGTCTACTTTATGTATTCCAGTAACCCGTCTTCCTGACGCTGCTCGATTGGTTGGCCATTGATAATTGTTGTTGTCAATCCTCTCAATGATTTCAGAAGCCTCATTATAAGATTTAGAAAGGAGAGCATCATTAGCAGAAGCATCCACTACCATCCTTGTGTGGGCATTGAGACCATTATAAAATGTCTCAAGTTGAATGCAATGTGGGATTCTGTGATGAGGGCACTTTCGTAATAATTCTTTGTAACTTTCCCTTGCCTCAGACAATGACTCATCATCCATTTGTTGGAAAGCAGTGATCTCATACAATGACTTAGCATTCTTGTTAGGCGGGAAATACTTCATAAGGAATTTTTCTGCTAACTCTTGCCATGTTGAAATTGAGTTTGGTGGTAATGAGTTCAACCAAGCTTGAGCTATATCCCTCAGTGAATATGGGAACAACTTTAATCGTAATGCATCTTCGGGTACTCTGGCGAACTTGAAAGAATCGCTCAACTCCATAAACAGTCTTAAGTGTAGGTGAGGATCTTTGGTAGGCATTCCACTGAATTGGCCCACCCTCTGAAGCATCTGGAACATGACTGGCTTCAACTCGAACTATTGTGCCTCAATTTCGAGTCTCCTAATATCTGGATTAAGATCATGAAATGCTAGCACGACATACTATCTCAAAGCTCTATCCCTATCATCAGTAATAAGGATAGGATTTTGAGCAAGGTTTGCTCCATTTCCTTGATTTGGATATTCGAAGTTAATCTCTTCAGTCCTTCTCTGACTTGCTTGTCTTCTTCGTTGTCGAAAAGTTCGTTCAATCTCAAGGTCTACAAGGAGTAAATCGATAATTTGGTCAGTACTCATAAACACCTAAAATAATCACAGAAAAATTAACTAAGTTAAAATTTGAACAGAAAAATAAACCAAAATGCAAATTACAAATAATGCCCTTTTCAAAACACGGTCCCCAGCAACAACGCCAAAAACTTGGAACGACGGAAATGCACAAGTGTACACAATCGCAACAAGTAATAAAGTGACAAGTAAATGTCGAGTTATCGTATCGACAGGGATTGTGAAAAGAATTATTTATGAATGCTATTTAAAACACTTTGGTGAAGAAAAATATTTTGTTTGAAGAGGGTGATTGAAAACTAAGATTTTAAACTAAGTGAACTAAGTAAATAAATCTCAAATGCACGATTTGAAAATATGATTTTAATCAAGATGACATAATTGTGTTAGATTAATTACATTTCTTAACTTAGAATTATTAAACTCATGTTTCTAGTGTTACGAATAAGTTCACAGCAACTCGGTAATTTGCTAACTTATGAACATACTCACCTACCAAAATTCATTTATCTCTTGACTATATCCTTATGTTAATTCAACCGATTAAACAAATCTTAATAGGCAAATATGTTATTGCACATACATACTTATTAAATCAAAATAATCTCTTATACATATCCCTAATGTCAATTCAAACAATTAACTCAATTTAATAAGCACATAAAAGACTATGTGAGGTAACAATGTATCCTTACCTTGAAACAGTTTAATCACAATAATCTTGCAAGGCAAAAGTATCGTCAGATACCATTGCTAATCTAACCCTCAGCTACCTTAGATGATTAAACATGCACTGATTAAGTACTGTGTCCATTAATTACAATTTCAATCCGTTTAAATAATTAATTCATTAGTTACCTAACAATTGTAATGCAAGAATAACTTAGTCATGATTTTACTTAATCAAGAATCATACCGAGGCCTATAACAAGATAACACAATTTTAATAATTTTAACAAACGAAATGCAATCAACCTAACACGAATTAAATTCAAGCTAAATTGATTAAATTAACCATTCCAAAAACATAAATATTCATAGATATGTTCAACATAACAACAACAAAAATTAAAAAGATAGGAAACAAAAATCAAATCCGATGTTTTTCCGTGCCTTGACTAGTTGCTCCATTCTTCCTTATTCGTTGTCCTCGTTGACCAAGGCTGCTATGAGCACTTAATTGCTGCTCCAAATAGCTGATGAATGCCCCTTTCTCAAGAGAAGAAATCAGCAAGAGAGCAAGAGAAATTTTGAATGGAAAATAATAGAGAAAGTGGAGAGAAGAGAGGAAAGATGTGAATCCTTGAGGTGTGTTTTTCAAATGACCAGCCTAAGGGGATTTTTATAGCTGAGGAAGGCTGCTAAAAATAACTAAAATTATCATCCAAAGAGTCCTCCCTTGGTCGGTCACACATGTGGCAAGGTTGATAGTTTCAACTTTGCTAATTTAGGCTTGGGGCAAATCTATAAAGCCACCAATTGTGGAGGGGTTTGAATGAAACTTGAACAAGTCTTCAAGGGCCTCTTTGCAAGCTTAAATAATCAACTAATAAGCTGATTTGGGTCAGCTCTTGGGATGATTTTTTGCCTGTCCATTTCTTGATCGGTTCAGTTCACTCGGTTCAATTCAACTGAACCACTTTTTAATAATTAATTAATAATAATTTATTAACCTAATTTAAATTGGATATAGATTAAAATTAATTATATTATGAATTAGTAGATATAACTTTGGATCATCTTAGGCTAAAATTTAGTTCGCCTCGATACTTCAAATTACTTGTCGGTTTTGCGCTTCTAGCAGTGTCTGCCGAGCCATTTTTCGCCCTTTGTGCATATCTGTCGAAAATAACCAAAATTCATCAAAATTAATTATAAAATTAACTAAAATTAAACATGTTCATATTTTAAGTGCACTTTAATTATTTTGTGAAAATTAATTATTTTTTTGACAAGAATTTTATCAAAACTGTATGATTTTAAGCTAAAAAGGGTATGTAAAAATGTGTAAATTTCCGTGTTTCCAATCTTCAATAAACACCATCACACAATGGTCCAAATATTCATGAAACACTTGATTCATTCGGTCCATGAAAGTAGCAAGTGCACTAGTCAACCCAAAGGGCATCACCAGATACCCATAGTGTTCATACCTCATTTTGAAAGCTATCTTTGATACATCAACCTCTTTTACCTTGAATTGGTAATAACCATATTGCAAATTGATCTTCAAAAACATAGTAGCACCACAAAAATGATCAAACATATCGTTGATTCTTGGCAAAGGGTACTTGTTTTTGACATTCAATTTATTCAACTGCCTATAATTTATGCACATCCTCATAATACCAACCTTCTTCTTCGCAAACAACACTGGTAAACCCCAAGGTGATACGCTTGGTCAAATAAAGTCTTTATCAGACAACTCCTGAAGTTGTATTTTCAGCTCATTAAGCTCCTTGGGTGCCATGCGATATGATGTAATAGACACTAGTGGACTATCAGGATATGACTCAATGGCGAGCTCCACTTTGAGGCCAGTTGGTAATCCAAATAGCTTATCAGGAGACACATTAGGAAAATCTTGTATTGTTCATATCTTTAGATTGTTGCATACCCAACATCAGTCTTCATAGTACAACTTGTTACAATAGACGTGTGACTGTATCAAAATATATGACTCACTATGTTGGGACAACGATGATCTCAAGTCTAAGGATCGTATACATAGTTATCACTATGAGTAATGTTGTGACTATTATATAATAATCCAAGAAACATACTTATAGTAGGTTAGTCCAATATGTCATTCTCTAACATATAATCATGTATTGCTTTTGACATCCCTATGTTAATGACAACACTTTGTCATCAATCAACTACATGTTAGTCTTAATGCAATATTATTGTTCAAGCCTACAATATTACTCGACTAAGGACCTTTTAAGAATAATCATATTATTCTTAGGACATTATTATAAAATAGTTTATTTATATACACAGAAAAGAAGCTGAAATAATAATAGTAATGCCTTATATTAATAAACGAGGTAAAACAAGTATGTTATTACAATCATCTCATGATTATTCTTTGGGCATACTCTAACAATCTCCCACTAGCACTAAGACCAATCACTCATATATCTAATACCAAGTGACTTAGTGTGACAATCATGATTCTGCTGTGTTAGAGGCTTTATTAATGGATGAACAATGTGATCATCTGTTGGTACTCTAAAAATTTCCACATCTCCTCGATTAATAATTTCTCGAATAAGATGAAAGTGCCTAAGTATATGTTTGGATCGCTAGACAGATCTAGGCTCCTTTGCCTGTGTGTTGGCTCCATTGTTGTCACAACAAAGTTCTATAGCATCTGATATGCTAGGCACAACCCCTAGTTAAAATATAAACTTCTTGATCCAAATAGCCTCTTTTGCAGCTTCACTAGCTACAATATACTTGGCTTCTGCTGTACAATAAAAAACTATACCTTGCTTTGAACTTTTTTGGCTCACAGCACCACCATTAAGGCAAAACACAAAACTCGATTGCGATTGTGAATCATCCTTATCAGTTTGGAAGCTAGCATCACTGTAACCTTTTACACTTAGCTCTTCCTCACCTCCATATATAAGGAATATATCCTTAGTCCTTCTTAAGTACTTAAGGATATTTTTAACTGTTACCTAATGACCTTCACCAAGGTCTGCTTGATACCGGCTTGTCATGCTTAAAGTATACGATAGATCTAGACGAATACATAACATGGCATACATGATAGACCCAATAGTTGAAGCATATAGAATCTTACTCATTCGCTCTCACTTTTGTGGAGTTGACGGACACATTTCCTTAGAAAGTGATATACTATGTCTCTTAGTTAAGAATCCTTTCTTAGATTCTTCCACACTGAACCTTTTTAGTACTTTATCTATGTACGTACTTTGGCTTAGACCTACGAGTCGCCTTAATCTATCTTTATATATTTTGGCTCCTAAAATGTACATGGTCTCACCCAAGTCCTTCATAGAAAAACAACGTCTTAACCAAGTCCTAATAGACTATAAGGTACGTATGTCATTTCCTATGATAGGTATGTCAACTACATGCAGTACCAAGAATACAATAGTGCTCCCACTAACTTTCTTGTAAACACAAGGCTCATATTCATTTTTGATAAAACCAAACTCTCTGATTGCATAATTAAAATGAAGATTCCAACTTCGAGAAGCTTGCTTCAATCCATAAATTGATCTTTATAGCTTGTATATCTTTTTAGCATCTTTTGGATAAACAAAACCTTCATGTTATGACATGTACACATCCTCTTCCAATTTCTCATTAAAGTTGTTTTGACGTCCATCTGCCAAATTTCATAATCATGAAATACAACTATTGCGAGCAAGATCTAGATGGATTTAAACATAGCAACAGGAGAAAAAAGTTGCATCATAGTCGACACCATAAACTTGGCGAAAACCTTTAGCGACCAATCACCCTTCGTATGTTTGTACATTACCATCCATGTCAGTTTTCTTTTTGAAATCCCACTTGCACCCTATGGGTTTAACCCCTTCAGGTGGGTCAACCAAGATCCATACTTGGTTTTCTAACATGGAATCCATCTCAGCCCTTATGGCCTCTAACCGTTTCTCAGAGTCTAGGCTCGCCACCGCTTCTTGATAAGTCCTAGGTTCATCTTGATCCATAAGAAGAATGTCACCATGTGTTGTAACGAGAAATCCATATCTCTCAGGTGTATGGTGTTCTCTTAAAGATTTGCACGATTGGTGTATTTTTGCAATAGTTACTTGTGTTAGAGTATTCCCAAAGATCAATCATGAGATGGTTGTAATAACATACTTGATTTATCATGTTTATTAATATAATGCATTACCATTATTATTTCAGTTTTTTTACTGTGTGTATAAATAAACTGTTTTATAATAACGTCCTGAGAGTAATATGATTATTCTTAAAAGGTCCTTAGTCAAGTATTATTGTTCGATAGGAAATAATGCATTAAGACTAACATGTAGTTGATTGATGATAAAGAGTTGTCATTGATATGGAATGTCAAAATCGATGCATGAATGTGTATGTTAGAGAACAACATATTGGACTGACCCGTTATGACTATGTTTCTTGGATTATTATGTAATTGTCACAACATTACTCATAGTGATTAATATGTATAAGATCCTCAGAATTGAGATCATCATAATCCTAACATCGTGAGTTGTATATATTGATACAGTCAAATGTACATCATAACTGGTTGTTCTATAAAGGCTGATGTTGGATATACCACGATTTATGTAGAGGGATATGGTTGATCGATATAGGATAAGTCCCTCCTACATAATGGGAGTAATATCTTAGGCCACTTGATTGAGTGAGACTAGAAATGCATGACCATACTCAAATAAGCTGATATGATATGTCATACTTATTTGTATATCATAGTCTACTTAAAATATCAAGGAACATGGAATGGATTATGCAAGTGTGACTATTCCATGACTTGTGTCCAATCCAGAGATAAAGGACTTAAGGATTATTGCATGAAAGGTTAATCATAAAAGGTTATGTCGAATCATGATTTCTTGTGACTTAGGTAGCAATGATGCATTGCTAGGTGCCACACACTGTTTGTAACATTGGAATCGTTTTAGTGTTACTGCTAATGTTACAAGAACCTACAGGGTCACACCCTATAGTTGAAATGAACGGAATAAAACATAGTTGGTATTGTGTTTGGTTGTCGCTTGAATTAAATTAATTATAGAATTAATTTAATTGGATAATCAAATATCAAACACATTATATACAAGGTTGTTGTACGCATAATGAGAACATGATTTTGGTTAGTATATAAATTCAAATAAATATATAGTTTACTGAAATCATTATTATAATTAATGTAATTATAATTTTTGGTTTAAAACATAGTTATATTTATTTAATTTTTAGAAACCCTAAAAATAGATATAAAAATCTCATTTTTTCTTTGCTTGGGGTCTAGCAGCTGTCAAAGCAAATTTTTTTCCAAAAATAGTTTTGGAGATTCCTTCCGTTTATTGTCAATTGGGTGGATTAAGTAGAGGCCGGAGTCACGATAGATTACGGCTTGGTTCGATAGTAGATCAGATTACTCATTGCTGAGGCGTTGCTGTCTACTTAAAATAAAGATTCGGTAATTTTGAAACCTTTATTTCACCCTGATTCATTCCTCATACATGGATCCATGGTTAGGATCACCGAATGTTTTATTTTTCCGCTGCGCCGTAGGGGTGCCGGCGTTCCAACAACTTGTTCCTCAATTTCTTGTGGAACCTGCTATTTTTCTCTCTCTAGTTCAGTGGTATTTTATGGTTTTCAAATTTTTGGTTCTTGAATTTCTTCAAGTTCAATCTTTCTCCCACTTCCTTTTTTAGAGACAAATTCTCTTTCTAGGAAAACAACAGTCTGAGCAACAAACACTTTATTCTTAGTAGGATTAAAGAAATAACATCCTTTGGTTTCTTTTGGGTATCTTACTGTGACAGCCCAAAATTGACCCTAGTCGGGAAGTGGTTTCGGGACCACAAAACCGAGTTACAAGAAAATTTATTTTAATTTTAATTGCATATATTAAATGTGGTAGTGTATGTGTGGAAATAATAAAGGTTTAAAATTAGCCTTAGGAATGTGGATTTTCATGAAAGGACTTAGTTGAGAAATTTAGAAAAGATGATAGATAAATTGAAAGGATTAAATAATAACAAGGTGAGAAAGTATGGATTTGCATGTCAAAATGCCCTTAATTCATGAAGTGGCCGGCCATGTGATGATGGTCCTCCATTAAGTCAAGTTAAATACAATTTTATAATGGTAAATGATAAAATAATCTAAATAGAAACATAAATTAATAAGAAATGGAAGGTGGGAGAGTGTCATCTTCTCCTTGCAAAACCGAACATAAAGGAAGAAGGAAAGAAAAATGGTTAAAAAGCATTCGGTCAACTTAAGGGATTAATCAAGGTAAGATTGCATGTTATTTTTCATTAAATTTTGTTAAATTTAGTTAATAGACAAATCCATATTATAACCCATAGGGTGATTTCTCTATTTGGTGAAAAAAAAATGGGCATTTGGATGTGATCGTTAGATGTTAAGAGGATAGTGTTTGATGCTTTGGAATGGAATATTAGAAAGATGAGTAATGAAATAGCTAATAGATATATGAACCTTGGTATGATATTATGGATAGATGTGGAGTTTTTGGTAGTAGAAACATTCGGCCAAATTATTATGTGGAGGAACTATGTGCTCAAATGAAATGAAAAAAAAATGATATTGCATCGAAATTGTATATTCGGCATTTAAAATTAAGTACATAGGTGATGTTAGATTGATCTTGCATATTCGGCTATATAGTATGCACATTGGTGAAATTTCTTTGATTCTATACAATCGACCAAATGAGGAGGTTGGTTTACAAAGTTGAGTTTGATTCATAATTATGTATATTTGAATGTAATCATATTTGGCATAATATTATTTTGGAAGGGATAATACATTTGGCTTTGAGATATAATATGAACATTAGTTGAGACTTGGATGTCTTGAACAAGGATGATTGTAAAAAAAATGGAATTATTAAATTTATATATATATAGGTATCTTGCAAGGTAAATTAAATTACTAAACTTATTTATTTAATCAAGCTCAAGAATCCAAAGGAGGGGAATCAAGCAAAGGCAAAGCAAAGAATATTGAGTAGTTGATTGGGAATCACTTCATCCGACCTAAGGTAAGTCATTAAGCATATATTTTGTATCAATTTAAATGGTTATAACGTCTATGTAATGATGCTGAATGGAACGATAAATATATATATTTATACATGTATGCATGGGGTGATGAAAGTATTGAATAAAAAGAAAAGAGGTGAGATGAATTGAGTTGTTGGTTTAGGCACTAAGTGTGCGCGGTTGATTATTAAGCACTATGTGTGCGAACCCAATATATATTTTCTATAAATTATTTACATTAAGGGTGCGACTTTACCGAGTCGATTTTGGACAGCGGAAAAAGGTAAGTGTGCGAATTGACTATGTAGCACTAAGTGTGCGAGTTTGACTATGTAGCACTAAGTGTGCGAGTTGACTATGTAGCACTAAGTGTGCGAGTTTGATTATGTAGCACTAAGTGTACGAGTTGATTATATAGCACTGAGTGTGCGGACTTAATATATATTCTTGAATCATTATGGACACTAAGTGTGCGACGCTATTGAGTCGATCACGGACAGCGGATCGGGTAAGTGTCTTGAGTTCATGGCTAATAGGTGCTATGTCTATACTTGGTGTTGAGCTTGGTAAGTTTGAACCTATGTGACAAATATACTTGAAGTCACGTACATGAAATTTATCGTAGAATGGGTGAAAGGCCGTTTAGTTGTATGTTTGTAACGAAAATAAAATGATTTATGAAAATGCCTCGAATATCCTATTGATGAGTATGTGGATTGTGAATGCATAAATTGGTATGAAATTAAACCGATAGGTCGGAGGAACTATGGTATGGTTCGGAATGGATGGAGTAATTAGCCTCATTCCATTTTGTTTTCTCTTGTGATAATGTTATTGATGGATGGTATGTGCATAGCTTATGACTTACTGAGTTATAAACTCACTCGGTGTTTCCTTGTCACCTATTCTAGGTTTCTTGGACACATCTCTTTTTGCGTGGTCGGGTCGTCATCGAAGTCATCACACTGGATAGCAAGTTTTGGTACTTTCTTCTTAGTCGGCTTAGGAGAATATTTCGGCATGTATAGGCTATTATGTTGTGTTTGAACTTTAGTATGTAAACTTTAAGCCATGCGAAAATGGCATGAATGTTCGATTGAGTTGGATCAAGGAGTAGGCATGAAATGGACCTAGTTACTTTCGTAACAGATGCTGGCAGCAGCAGTGACATGAGATTGAAAAATCACTAAAAAATAGTAGGAGTGGAATTAATTGATGAATAAATTATGTATTCGAAGCTCGATGAGTCTATTTTCATATAGAAGCAACGAAAAGATCATATGGACAGTATGTTAAGAGATATTCAGGTTCTCGTGAGACAGGGCCAGAACGGTTTCTGGATTCCCTGTTCCAACCTTGGAAATTCATTATAAATCAACCAGAGATAATTAGGAGTCATACCATATATGTATAGATTCCTCTCTGAGTCTACTTTCTATAGAAACAAACGGCATCAGTGTTGAAACTCTGTGCAGGGAGATATCCAAGTCGTAATGCACAAAGGTCAATGTAGTCGATCCCTGTAACATGGGAGACTTTGACTAATAAACTGTACTAATTGGTCCGACCAAAAATTCTAGAAAAAAATGTGTAGATGGGCATATGAGTCTATTTTCAGGGAAAATTTACGGAATTGGATTTCGAGTTTCAGAACTCGAGATATGATTTTTTTAGCGACTAGTATGCAGACTGGCAGCTTGTCTGGAAAATTTTTTTTTTAAGTGGTTTGAAGTCTGTTAACACCTCGTGTTCGACTCCGGCGACGGTCTCGGGTTCGGGGTGTCACATTTGATTGGTATCAGAGCTATGGTTTAGTCGGTTCTAGGACTACCATAGCACGTATGAGTCTAGCTATACATGCCGAATGTTAATGTTTAACTGTGTGATGACTTCTGACGGTTAAAATTTATGTTTTGATTAGTAAATGGATCCCGGTGTAGAGAGAACCTTGGCGGATGACATTGAAAGTGTAGCGGCTGCTCCTGCACAAGGGACGCCGCCTGTTGAACCTCAGTCATCTGCGAATAATCAAGGTGAGGGGGCTAAACAAGCCTTCTTTACCATGATGAATGAATGGGTCGCGCAGTATGCCCGAACCAATCCGGCTGTCCAACAATTCCCGAATTTGAATAATCCACCCCCGGAGCCAGTAATGCCATCAGTTGCTGATCCTGTGAGGCTGAGTAAGCCACCTGTAGACTTGATTAGGAAGCGCGGGGCTGAGGAGTTCAGGGCCATAGTTACTGATGATGCTGAAAGGGCTGAGTTCTGGCTTGATAACACCATTCGGGTGTTTGATGAACTGTCATGCACACCCGATGAATGTCTAAAGTGTGCTATATCCTTGTTGCGGGACTCAGCCTACTATTGGTGGAGGACCCTGATTTCCATAGTCCCAAACGAACGAGTAACTTGGGACTTCTTTCAGACGGAATTTCGAAAGAAATATATTAGTCAACGGTTCATTGATCAAAAGCGTAAGGAATTCTTGGAACTTAAGCAAGGCCGTATGACAGTATCTGAATACGAACATGAATTCGTAAGACTCAGTAGGTATGCCCGGGAGTGTGTAGCTGATGAGGTTGCTATGTGCAAAAGATTCGAAGAAGGATTGAATGAAGATTTAAAGCTACTAATGGGTATTTTGGAAATAAAAGAATTCGTAACACTAGTCGAACGAGCCTGCAAGGCGGAAGAACTTGGAAAGGAGAAGAAGAAGGCTGAATTTGAGGCTAGAGACTATCGTAAAAGATCGACGGGTAAAGCTCCATTCTCAGCCGTAAAGAAGTTCAGGGAGGACACTAATAAGTTGAGGACGACTGCGGGAATTTCCATCAGAGCAAGACCATCGACGGACTCCCGAGCTACTTCGGTAGCTAGTGTGGGCAATAATCGTCTAGAGAAACCTGAATGTCCCCAATGTGGAAGACGACACATAGGTGAATGTTGGGGTAAGACTATTAACAGGGCCTGTTACGGATGCGGTTCGAAGGACCACTTCATTAGAGATTGCACGGAGCTTGATGAGAAGAATAAGATTCAAGGTGCAAGACCTAGTGGAGTGACAACTAGAGGTAGACCACCGAGAATTTTAGGAGGTAGGGGTGGTAGTCAGAGAGGGACCTCTGATACGGCTGTTCGAGCCGAGAACCGTACTCCTGCTAGAGCATATGCCATTCGCGCACGAGAGGAGGCATCCTCCCCTGACGTCATCACTGGTACCTTTACTCTCTTTGATACTAATGTGATTGCATTGATTGACCCTGGCTCTACTCATTCATATGTATGTGAAACCTTAGCATCCAGTAAGACTCTACCTGTTGAGTCTACTGAGTTCGTAATTCGGGTGTCAAATCCCTTGGGTCGTTACGTGCTTGTCGACAAAGTTTGTAAGAGATGTCCCCTAGTAATTCGAGGTTCTTGTTTTCCGGCGGACTTGATGCTTCTGCCGTTTGATGAATTTGATGTTATTCTTGGTTTGGATTGGCTGACCGCGCATGATGCGGTTGTGAATTGCAAAATCAAGACTATTGATTTGAGGTGCGCAAATAACGAAGTAATCCGAGTTGAGTCTACGGATTTAGAGGGGTTGCCAACTGTAATATCAGCAATGTTGGCCCAGGAATATGTAAGAAAAGGGTGCGAAGCATACCTTGCGTATGTACTTGATGATAAAGAATTAGAAAAGAAACCCGAAACTGTGCGGGTGGTTTGTGAATACCCGGATGTTTTTCCTGAAGAATTACCGGGTTTACCACCTGTTCGGGAGGTAGAGTTTGGTATTGAGCTTGTACCTGGAACTACGCCAATTTTGATAGCTCCGTATCGTATGGCACCAACTGAGTTAAAGGAATTGAAAGCTCAATTGCAAGAGTTGACGGATAGAGGTTTCGCTCGACCAAGTTTCTCACCTTGGGGTGCACCAGTATTGTTCGTGAAAAAGAAGGACGGAACCATGAGGTTGTGCATTGACTATCGTCAGTTGAATAAAGTGACCATAAAGAATAAATATCCGTTACCGCGTATTGATGATTTGTTTGATCAATTAAAGGGAGCCTCAGTGTTTTCAAAGATAGATTTGAGATCGGGTTATTATCAGTTGCGGATTCGAGATTCGGACGTACCCAAAACTGCTTTCAGAACGAGGTACGGTCACTACGAGTTCTTAGTGATGCCATTCGGGCTCACTAATGCCCCTGCGGTATTTATGGATTTGATGAATCGGATCTTCAGACCCTATTTGGATCGGTTCGTAGTTGTGTTCATTGATGACATCTTGGTCTATTCAAGAGATGAGACCGAACATGCTGAACACCTGAGATTAGCGTTGCAAATTTTGCGGGATAAGCAGTTATATGCGAAGTTCAGTAAGTGTGAGTTCTGGTTAAGAGAGGTTAGCTTCTTGGGTCATGTGGTATCCGTATCGGGTATTCAAGTTGACCCGAGCAAAATTTCAGCCATACTTAATTGGAAGCCTCCAAGAAATGTTACCGAAGTTCGGAGCTTCCTGGGGCTCGCCGGTTATTACCGACGATTTGTAAAAGGTTTCTCGATGATAGCCACACCAATGACGAAGCTACTTCAAAAGGATGCTCAGTTCGAATGGACGGAGAAATGTCAGAAAAGCTTCGATCAACTGAAAACTCATTTGACTGAAGCTCCAATTTTAGTGCAACCCGAATCAGGCAAAGAGTTTGTCATTTATAGTGACGCATCCCTACTCGGGTTGGGTTACGTATTGATGCAAGAAGGTCGAGTTGTGGCCTATGCGTCGAGACAATTGAAGCCACACGAGAGAAATTATCCAACCCATGATCTCGAACTAGCCGTCATTGTATTTGCTTTGAAAATATGGCGACATTATTTGTTTGGCGAAAAGTGCCATGTATTTTTGGATCACAAAAGTCTCAAATATTTGATGACTCAAAGAGACTTAAATCTGCGACAAAGACGTTGGCTTGAGTTGTTGAAAGATTACGAGCTTGTCATTGATTACCACCCGGGAAAGGCTAATGTGGTTGCGGACGCCTTAAGTCGAAAATTGCTGTTTGCTTTACGAGCGATGAATGTGCACTTGTCTATTCTACCCGACAATGTGTTAGTAGCTGAATTAAAAGCCAAACCATTATTGATTCATCAAATTCGTGAAGCCCAGAAAGTTGATGATGAATTGGTTGCAAAACGGGCTGAGTGTGTTCCGAACAAGGAATCGGAGTTTCAAATGGATGACGATGATTGTTTGAGGTTCAGAAGTCGTTTGTGTGTTCCAAGGAATTCGGAACTTATTTCGATGATTTTGAATGAGGCTCATAGTGGCCGAATGTCTATCCACCCGGGTAGTACTAAAATGTACAACGATCTGAAACGTCAATTTTGGTGGCCGGGCATGAAACGAGACATTTCTGAATTTGTTTCAAGGTGTTTGATATGTCAACAAGTAAAAGCGGAACATCAAGTGCCATCTGGATTACTTCAGCCAATCATGATACCCGAATGGAAATGGGATCGAGTGACAATGGACTTTGTGTCTGGGTTACCTCTGACTCAGAATAAGAAAGACTCGGTCTGGGTTATTGTTGATAGATTGACCAAGTCTGCTCATTTTATCCCTGTCCGTACAGATTTTTCGCTCGATAAATTGGCAGAAATATACATCTCCCAAATTGTTCGATTGCATGGTGTACCTATTTCTATCGTGTCAGATAGAGACCCAAGATTTACATCGCGATTTTGGAAGAAATTGCAAGAAGCTTTGGGTACCAAGCTGCATTTTAGCACTGCTTTTCACCCCCAAACCGATGGTCAATCTGAACGAACAATTCAGATACTCGAGGATATGTTGAGATGTTGCGTCTTAGAGTTCTGTGGTTCATGGGAAAGATATTTGCCTTTGATTGAATTTGCTTATAACAATAGCTTTCAATCAAGCATTAAGATGGCACCTTACGAGGCTTTATACGGTCGCAAGTGCCGTACCCCATTATTTTGGACTGAACTTAGTGAAAGTAAAATTTTTGGGGTTGATTTGATTAAGGATGCCGAGCAGAAAGTCCGAGTAATTCGCGAAAGTTTGAAAGCCTCTTCGGATCGTCAAAAGTCGTATGCGGATTTGAAAAGAAAAGACATTGAATATCAGGTTGGAGATAAAGTATTTCTCAAAGTTTCACCCTGGAAGAAGGTGCTTAGATTTGGTCGTAAGGGCAAATTGAGTCCGAGGTTCATCGGTCCGTACGAAGTGTCCGAACGAGTTGGACCAGTTGCATACCGATTAATTTTTCCCCCTGAGCTTGAAAAAATTCACAATGTTTTCCATGTCTCGATGCTTCGATGATATAGGTCCGACCCGTCACACGTAATCACTCCATCTAAGATCGAGATTCAGCCTAACTTGAGTTATGAAGAAGAACCGGTTCGCATTTTGATGCGTGAAGTAAAAGAGTTGCGAAATAAGAAAATCCCATTAGTGAAGGTGTTGTGGCATAAACACGGAATTGAAGAAGCCACTTGGGAACTTGAGGACTCTATGAAGGATCGATATCCAAAATTATTCACCGGTAAGATTTTTGGGGACGAAAATTTCTTGAGTGGGGGAGAGTTGTGACAGCCCAAAATTGACCCTAGTCGGGAAGTGGTTTCGGGACCACAAAACCGAGTTACAAGAAAATTTATTTTAATTTTAATTGCATATATTAAATGTGGTAGTGTATGTGTGGAAATAATAAAGGTTTAAAATTAGCCTTAGGAATGTGGATTTTCATGAAAGGACTTAGTTGAGAAATTTAGAAAAGATGATAGATAAATTGAAAGGATTAAATAATAACAAGGTGAGAAAGTATGGATTTGCATGTCAAAATGCCCTTAATTCATGAAGTGGCCGGCCATGTGATGATGGTCCTCCATTAAGTCAAGTTAAATACAATTTTATAATGGTAAATGATAAAATAATCTAAATAGAAACATAAATTAATAAGAAATGGAAGGTGGGAGAGTGTCATCTTCTCCTTGCAAAACCGAACATAAAGGAAGAAGGAAAGAAAAATGGTTAAAAAGCATTCGGTCAACTTAAGGGATTAATCAAGGTAAGATTGCATGTTATTTTTCATTAAATTTTGTTAAATTTAGTTAATAGACAAATCCATATTATAACCCATAGGGTGATTTCTCTATTTGGTGAAAAAAAAATGGGCATTTGGATGTGATCGTTAGATGTTAAGAGGATAGTGTTTGATGCTTTGGAATGGAATATTAGAAAGATGAGTAATGAAATAGCTAATAGATATATGAACCTTGGTATGATATTATGGATAGATGTGGAGTTTTTGGTAGTAGAAACATTCGGCCAAATTATTATGTGGAGGAACTATGTGCTCAAATGAAATGAAAAAAAAAATGATATTGCATCGAAATTGTATATTCGGCATTTAAAATTAAGTACATAGGTGATGTTAGATTGATCTTGCATATTCGGCTATATAGTATGCACATTGGTGAAATTTCTTTGATTCTATACAATCGACCAAATGAGGAGGTTGGTTTACAAAGTTGAGTTTGATTCATAATTATGTATATTTGAATGTAATCATATTTGGCATAATATTATTTTGGAAGGGATAATACATTTGGCTTTGAGATATAATATGAACATTAGTTGAGACTTGGATGTCTTGAACAAGGATGATTGTAAAAAAAAATGGAATTATTAAATTTATATATATATAGGTATCTTGCAAGGTAAATTAAATTACTAAACTTATTTATTTAATCAAGCTCAAGAATCCAAAGGAGGGGAATCAAGCAAAGGCAAAGCAAAGAATATTGAGTAGTTGATTGGGAATCACTTCATCCGACCTAAGGTAAGTCATTAAGCATATATTTTGTATCAATTTAAATGGTTATAACGTCTATGTAATGATGCTGAATGGAACGATAAATATATATATTTATACATGTATGCATGGGGTGATGAAAGTATTGAATAAAAAGAAAAGAGGTGAGATGAATTGAGTTGTTGGTTTAGGCACTAAGTGTGCGCGGTTGATTATTAAGCACTATGTGTGCGAACCCAATATATATTTTCTATAAATTATTTACATTAAGGGTGCGACTTTACCGAGTCGATTTTGGACAGTGGAAAAAGGTAAGTGTGCGAATTGACTATGTAGCACTAAGTGTGCGAGTTTGACTATGTAGCACTAAGTGTGCGAGTTGACTATGTAGCACTAAGTGTGCGAGTTTGATTATGTAGCACTAAGTGTGCGAGTTGATTATATAGCACTGAGTGTGCGGACTTAATATATATTCTTGAATCATTATGGACACTAAGTGTGCGATGCTATTGAGTCGATCACGGATAGCGGATCGGGTAAGTGTCTTGAGTTCATGGCTAATAGGTGCTATGTCTATACTTGGTGTTGAGCTTGGTAAGTTTGAACCTATGTGACAAATATACTTGAAGTCACGTACATGAAATTTATCGTAGAATGGGTGAAAGGCCGTTTAGTTGTATGTTTGTAACGAAAATAAAATGATTTATGAAAATGCCTCGAATATCCTATTGATGAGTATGTGGATTGTGAATGCATAAATTGGTATGAAATTAAACCGATAGGTCGGAGGAACTATGGTATGGTTCGGAATGGATGGAGTAATTAGCCTCGTTCCATTTTGTTTTCTCTTGTGATAATGTTATTGATGGATGGTATGTGCATAGCTTATGACTTACTGAGTTATAAACTCACTCGGTGTTTCCTTGTCACCTATTCTAGGTTTCTTGGACACATCTCTTTTTGCGTGGTCGGGCCGTCATCGAAGTCATCACACCGGATAGCAAGTTTTGGTACTTTCTTCTTAGTCGGCTTAGGAGAATATTTCGGCATGTATAGGCTATTATGTTGTGTTTGAACTTTAGTATGTAAACTTTAAGCCATGCGAAAATGGCATGAATGTTCGATTGAGTTGGATCAAGGAGTAGGCATGAAATGGACCTAGTTACTTTCGTAACAGATGCTGGCAGCAGCAGTGACATGAGATTGAAAAATCACTAAAAAATAGTAGGAGTGGAATTAATTGATGAATAAATTATGTATTCGAAGCTCGATGAGTCTATTTTCATATAGAAGCAACGAAAAGATCATATGGACAGTATGTTAAGAGATATTCAGGTTCTCGTGAGACAGGGCGAGAACGGTTTCTGGATTCCCTGTTCCAACCTTGGAAATTCATTATAAATCAACCAGAGATAATTAGGAGTCATACCATATATGTATAGATTCCTCTCTGAGTCTAGTTTCTATAGAAACAAACGGCATCAGTGTTGAAACTCTGTGCAGGGAGATATCCAAGTCGTAATGCACAAAGGTCAATGTAGTCGATCCCTGTAACATGGGAGACTTTGACTAATAAACTGTACTAATTGGTCCGACCAAAAATTCTAGAAAAAAATGTGTAGATGGGAATATGAGTCTATTTTCAGGGAAAATTTACAGAATTGGATTTCGAGTTTCAGAACTCGAGATATGATTTTTTTAGCGACTAGTACGCTGACTGGCAGCTTGTCTGGAAAATTTTTTTTAAGTGGTTTGAAGTCTGTTAACACCTCGTGTTCGACTCCGGCGACGGTCTCGGGTTCGGGGTGTCACACTTACAATTATACACTTTTCAAATTTAGGTTCAAGCTTAGTAGACAACTGACGTTTAACATAAGCTTCACAACCCCAAATCTTCATAAAAGACATACTGGGACATTTCTCGGTCCAAATCTCATATGGTTTATTTTGAACCGATTTAGATTAAACACGATTCAATGTAAAATTAGTTGTCTCTAGTGCATGTCCCTAAAAGAAAGTCGATAGATCAGCATGATTCATCATTGATCTAACCATGTCTAACAGTATTCAATTTATTCTCTCAAAAACTCCATTCCATTAAAGAGTACTAGGAGGAGTAAGTTGTAAGAATATCCCACATTCCTTCAAAAGGTCATCAAACTCTAAGCTCAAAAATTCTCCACCTCGATCAGATCGAAGTGTCTTGGTATTTTTTCCTAGTTGATTTTGTACTTCATTTTTGAATTTTTTGAACTTTTCAAGGGCTTCAGACTTATGGCTCATGAGATAAACAAACTTGTATCTATTGAAATCATTAGTAAAAGTAATGAAGTACTGAAATCCACCTCTGGCTTAGTATTCATTAGTCCAGATACACTAGTATGTATTAGGCCCAATAAATCATTAGCTCACTCATTTTTACTAGTAAAAGGAGCTTTAGTCATTTTTCCCGAGAAGCAAGATTCACATCAATTTTTTTGAAAACAAATGAATCCAAGAAACCATATTTATAGAGTTCGGACATATGTTTCTCACTTATGTGGCCTAAATGAAAATGCCAAAGATAAGTTTGATTTGAGTCATTTATTTTAGATATTTTAGTATTTATGTTGTAAATATGATTAACTTGATCTAACATATAGAGGTAATTTACTAATTGTGCTGAACTACAGAAAACATTATTGAGATAAAAGGAACAACAATTATTCTTAGTTATTATCTCAAAACCAATTTTGTCTAAACAAGAAATTGAAATAATGTTCTTAGTCAAACTGGGAACAAAGTAAAAATCCTCTAAACATAAAACAAGTCCACTCGGAAAAGACAAAGTATAAGTTCCTACAGCTAATACAACAACTCTTGCTTCATTTCCAACTCGTAGGTCTACATCTCCTTTAGCCAGAGTCCTATTCTTTTTCAGTCCCTATACAGGAGTACAAATATGAGAACTACAACCAGTATCTCATACCCATCAGGTAGTAGTTAATAAATTAATATCAATAACATAAATACCTATAGTAGATTATCCGCTTGCTTTAGCCTTCTTGACTTCCTCAAGATAGACAGGGTAGTTCCTTTTATAATTTTCAGTCATACCATGATGGAAGCAGTTTCCTTCCTTAGCCACCCTCCTTTGGCAGAGTCTTTTCAATTTCATTCATATTGAAATTAAGGACAAACAAGCTATTGCTATTAGGCAACGGTTGCAAAATAACATCAGTGGCCAACTTTTGGCTCAAGGGAAATCCAAGTTTAGATATGCTTTCAATATAGCCTATCATCTTAAGAACATGAGGTCCTACTGGGCTTTCTTCTGCCAGCTTACATTGGAAAAGGGCTTTAGAGGTATAAAACTTCTCTTAACATGCTTGCCCCTGATAAAGTTCTTTCAGGTTCTTGATCATATCATAAGCAACCATATTCTCATGTTGCTTTTAAAGTCAGGATTCATAGTGGAAAGCATAAGACATCCAACGTCTACCACATCCTCGAGATGCTTCTTGTAAAAATCTCTATCAGCCCTCGAGGCATTAATAGGAAATTCATTAGGAAGTGGTTGTTCAATGACATATAATTTTCATTCTTGCTTTAGGATAATCCTCAAGTTACAGAACCAGTCAAGGAAATTCAAACCATTCAATTTGTCCTTCTCAAGGACTGATCACAATGAAAGTGAATTTGTGTTTGTAGCCATAATATATCTACAACAATGAAGTATGCGAGTGAGTAAACTTACAAAGTTTATATTAATCATTAAAATGACTTTATTAAATGATGCTCCCACTATTTTATTCATAATTAATAACCCTCATATTTTAATTTCGAAAAGACTTTTTCGAAAGTTTTTCTAGTGGGTAAGGGTCCATATTTCACCTATTCTTAAGTCAACTTTGGCTTTACTCTTAAGATTATGGTTATTTAGGTAAGCAACACTTGCTAATTACATCACATGTAACTCTTAAATATTGGGTGAACAACTCTTGTTCTAATAATCTTATAATTTATCCAAATTACTTGCCTCCAGGTTTCTAATCCTATTAGAGTAACCTGGTTAAGTCACTAACCAATGTTTTAACCAGCGAATATCACTTGCTTATTCTTCACGTTTAACCAAGATAGATACTAGTACTTTGATTTGGCAAAACCTACATCGTATCAATTGAGGCCTTAACGAGGGCAATGATTGGAATGCAACATTGACTTAATATTTTGATTGAGGGAATTTTATTAAGGTTGCATCTCACCAATTATGGTCTACTTTAACCCATTTAATCATTTAACTGATCTCATCAATTAATCTTGTTTATAGTTATCAAATTTTAACATGCTAAAAATTTGGCATGTTTTAGACATCTATAGCATCTCATACATGAATAAATAAAGCAGTAAATAAATGCAATAGTTATAGCCCATAAACTAATGTGGTTCCTCCCAAGCCAATGGGAGAACCAAAAGGAAACCTAAAGGTGTAAGTCGCTTCACCAGCTTCTTATCTACTTTAATTGGCCCATCTTTCTTCTCATCTGACAACTTGTAGAAACTCGTTTACATACGAGGGAGTGAGATGAAAAGAGAAATACAAGAGAAAAATAGTATGGCATGACACGCAGGTCGTATTTATAAGATTTACAACATTTTCAAATAATAAAATAAATGGGTTATTGTGCTATAACCATGCATTTCCAAACACCGTGCAAATCAACCGTAAAATACAACATACTTGTAAAATAAAATATGTTATGGTTTATTCTTTAATCGATAGTTAAAATTAGAACAATGGTAAATCTAGGGATCTGTGAGGGCTGCATATGCCTGAATTGTTCCCTTTCAAAAATTCCAATAAGTTAATTGTTAACTTCAATGAAAACCTCACTGCTCTTAAACATATTCGTTAGCCCTTAACAAACTGTGGATTAATCAATCGTAATTTTTTTTGTTAGAAATATTACATGAATCAAATATACATATAACATATTAAACAAATCAAAATGAACAACATGCATATTATACAATTGCATCAACCATTGAATTTAATCTCGAATTTGTATCGTACAAGTGGCTCTGATAGCATTGTTGGGTCACCGAAACGCCTTGTGGCGCAGCGAAAAATTAGTCCAATGAACCAAACCAGGCATCCATGCACGAGGAATGAATCGAGAAGAAAAGGTTTGAAAAAATACCTTTTATACTCTAAAAAATAGTAAGGAACCATTGTTGTTTTAATCTCGTTCGCACGCTATCGATCCAAAGCCACGATAGAATCATCCCGGCCTCTATGTAGTCCACCCTGTTGAGAAAGAACGAAAAAAAAAGTCTAACTGAACGTTTCAGAGAGTTCTTTCGAAAAGAAAAATGCGGCTGCTAGACCTAGGTTCTTTTCTTTTTGTGGTGAATGTTGGTTAAACACTCTTCTGCACCCTAGGGTTTTATTTTATGATTTCTTTGCCTTTTATTAAATATTCCTTAAATAATAAAACGGAATCCCCTTTTTGGTGCCATGATATATATGAAAATATCACAGTGTAATATCCATTCCAAAAGGATATTAATTTCCATATATATTTTATGTTTGATCAAAATTAATTATTATAATACTTTATTTTAATAATTTCAGTAAACCGATTATAATTAAAATTTTATATGAATCAAATTCATACATTTATTTTCATTATGTTCTCTATTCTTGTATAACGAATTTGTACATATATTGTGTTTATTATTTAACTGTCAAATTAAATTAATTCAATAATTAATATAATTCTCATGACAGTTAAATTTAATACCAACTGTGTTTAGATTCTGTTCGTTTCAACCATAGGGTGTGACCCTGTAGGCTCTTCTAACATTGGTAGTAATACTATAACACTTGTGACGTTACAAGCAATGAGTTACATCTAGCAATGCATTATCACTACCCATGTTACAAGAAGTTGTGGTTCAACATAACCTTTCTATGATAAATTTTGATGTATTATATCATTTTGTCCGTTATATCTCGATCGGACAGAAGTCATTGAATAATCACACTTGTAAAGTCTAATCTCATGTTTCTTGTAAAGCCAATTCATTCCCAAAATCATGTTGAACCCATGGAATGGCAACTCCATCAAGTTCGCATAGAAAACTTGACCTTGAAACGTTAGAGGACATCTACGGTACACTCTATTAACCAACACACTATCACTAAATGAACTAGTGGCAGTCACTCCCTTATCTATGGTTTCCACTAGAATGCCTAGTTCACTAACTAGTTCGCTTAAAATATAAGAATGTGTGGAACTGGAGTCAATCAGAGAAAATAAGAGAATAGTTCACATAGTGAAGGTACTTATAATAACATTGGTGGAACCTTGCTTATGGGATTCCCTCAAAGCATAAACTCGTGCGAAGGCTTCTCACTCTTCTTCTTGGGTCGTAACAATGTGAGCTAGGGTCTGTTATGCAATTGGCCTTCTTTCACTACCTCTGCATCTTCCTCATCCACGAATTCCAACTAGCACTTCAGTGGGGGTTGTAATCTAAGCTTGCAATGTATCTTACATTTCTATGAATCTTTTATGAAGTGATCCTTAGAACCACACTTGAAACAAAATTCAAACATCTTTTGACATTCCCTAGGATGTCTTCACTCATAGTGCTCACAATAAGGCCAGCTCGCACACCTGTGCGAACCCTCCTTTCCATCTTGGTTGTTACTCCTCTATTGCGGATGATCTGAACTAAAACTTTGCTTAACATTCCTACCAGAGTTTTGTGACTCTCGATCCCTCTTAGACATTCGCCTAGATACTTGTTTCCCATCTCCAATTTCAATTCACGGGGAATTAATCTCCTCAACAGCTTTAGCTTTTCCACCAGCTTGTCGAAGATCACTGTATCATGAGTTACCAGGTATAGTTGGATATCATGATGCAGACCAAAATGAAACCTTTGACAATGATCCTTCTCTTGTGAGACCATCCCTGATGTGTACTAACTTAGTCATACAAATGCTACCTCATACTCAACCATAGATAGCTCATCTTGCACTAGATTGATAAACTCATGTTTACGAGCTTCGAAATACTACTCACCCATGAACATTTTCTTGAAAGTTCTCAAGAAAAACTCCTATGTCAACCAGTCCCCAATAATTCCTTACTTCACGATATTCCACTAGTGATGAGATTCACCGGTGAGTAAGGACACAGTGCATCCTAGCTTCTCTTGGTTAGTACATGCCATCTGTTCAATGATTTACTCAACACCTTTAAGCCAATATTCAGCCTTAGTGGGATCAGCTCCTCTAACACCACTAAATTTCGTACCACCTAGAGCTCGCAGACGCTCCAGTGGCAATCAACGATTCACTGGCGCAGTGTTGGCAGTAACAGCTCGCTGAAAAGTACCAATCCTAGCTTGCACTAACGGCTCCATACCATTTTCCAAGAATTTTTTCCTTGTGAGGATGCTCTTAATTAGTTGAAGCCCAATCACCTTCATAGGGGTTAGTGGTTCGCGACAGAGTATGCAAATATACACAGTCATTATTAAATAATAAGTAAGTAAAAAGCGTATCGTCTCTACAGAGACTGTGATGATAATTAGTAGCTGTAAAATTAATTTTTTACAAGTTGGTTAAGAAAATAAAATAATTAAAGGTGATGAATGTTAAAATTAAATTAACAACTAATATGCAAATGAGATAAATTAAATGCAATGGAATAGTTTAATAGCAATTCACAAGTTTAACAAAAAAAACATGAATAAGCTAGAACAATTACAACTTTTAATTCAATTCATTCTTTATCATGTTTAACAATGTTCCGAAAAATTCCATGGCAACTCAACCATTTATGAACTTGGAATCTAAATCATAAGCTATTTTGAGATATTAGATTTGCCACTGAGACAAACGTGCATATTTCTATGTCACCATTTATCTAAGGATTCCTTAGAATTTATGTAAGGTAACAAGTACGGGTTAGGTTTTAAATAATTTAATTATATAAATTTAAAGTTATATAAGGTAATAGTGTTCTTTTGGAATTATTACGAACCTTAATTTCATTTTGTCTTAGATATGAATTAAACACACATCTTACAATTATATGTCCATTAACCACCATTTGGTTTAGATTAACTGATTAATTCTAATGCAGTAAAACATATCTTAATACATGGACAACATGAATGATTTTAATTGGAAGCATAAACAATTAAGGCACATAACAATATAAACATGAATTGAACGAATTTAATCAAGGCATTGCAACCATTCTAGCTGAAACAATTTTAAGTCATAATTATTATTGAAAAAGGAATCAAATAATTTGCAATCATGATGATAAACTAAGAACAATTAAAAGAGAAAGGAAGAAGAAACTTTGAGATGAATTCGGTGATTTCCTGAGGACTATCTATGGTGGTTTTCTTCGATTTATGTCGTTGCTCCAATGAAAATTACTACTCAAGGTGGTTGGCCAAGAGGGATTTTCTCTTAGGAACTTTTTACTAAGGGAATTCTCAAAAAGAGAATGGAAAATTGAAGAAAGTGGAAGGCTTAGGCGTGGAAAAGAAAAGAGAAAGGTGAGTGAATGTTGAGTGATGAGGGATGAGGAATGAAGGTGGTATCTATACATGAGGCAGAACTTGGGAGTTTGCTAAAAATAGCTTGATCATCCCTTAAATCCCTCTCATGTATGGCTGGCAACATTTTGTGGAAAAAGGGTTGATTTTTTCATGTTATCTAGCTTGATTCTTGCTTGATTTGTGGCATGGGTTGGATGGAAACCTTGGGGTTTGGCTGGGGCTAATTTTTAATTTTTCTACACATGTAAGGACACTCAAATAATTATTCCAAAGTTTGTTGGGATGCTCTATCAAGTCATTACAGAATTTGGGTTTGTTTCTTCCTTAATGGACTGTTCTAAGCTCTAATGTGAAGGTAGACTTGTTCTTTTCAACAACCCACTTCCAAGCTAGGTTAAACTAAATTATTTGAGTCCAATTACTTGGCTTTTCATCCCATTCTGATGGATATCAACTCATGTGCATGTGCCACTCATACTAGCTTTAAACAACGAACAAACTAGTGTGCCAATCTGCAGCATTGTACCACAAATTATGAAATTTCAAAATGCAACAACATAGAGTATAATTATGTGAATTTGCATAAATTCTCGGGATTTGCATTGTACCACTTTAATTGTGCCAACATTCCCATTAATACTAAAAACACATAATTAGTTATCAAAATACTCGGGATTTGCATAAATTCTAAGTAAAATAGTGCTCTAAAAATCTATATCATTTAGAGTTATCACACCCCGCAAATTTAATCCGTTTCTTTTCCCGAGTAATGTTCCATGCATATCAAAATTTTCAACAGGGCAATCTTGCACAACATTTAACTAGAATAAATTCTTCACATAATCATGCTTTAACAAATATATGCCCACAAACTCTTATTGCTAATAAGTTGCTCACATCCAAATATAATTTCAAATTTTTATATTAAGAAAAATAATATGTTAGCAACAATCATAATTCACATGCTTTTCTGAGACATATGTAAATCTTACCATTCAATTATGCTTCCCTATTTAAATAAGCAAAACAATCCTAAGGTTTAATAATGGTATTCATATGTTGAACTTAGTAATTTCTCTCCACTAATGTAGTCCGCATAATTATCAAAATCAATATGCCTTTCACAGGGTTATAATAGGGCCAGGGTCAAGGTAGGGATAAAGAGATCAAATTATAAACTATTGGTTAAAAACCCAAGAAGTTAAGATAGGGATGTCTACACAACTGTTAAGATAGGGCTATTTACACAAATTTTAATATATTGTTATTCTACCGAAAAATAAATAGAATTTATTCTTAACTATTAAAGTTAGTTTTTCAGAATAACAATTTTGTCAGTTTTTATTTAGGAAGTGAATTTTCATTTTTGCACAGAAGAAAAGAAAACTATTTCTAGTTTTGTGTTTTTATTTGATTTTTTGGTGCCCACACTCAAAGAAAATCGTGGTACAACAATATCAAAGAAGATCATTTGGTTGAAAGCTGGCAACAACAACGATTCGTCTATCCGAAAACACAGGTACGATTTTGGTATAGGATTTATTGCTATAAATATCACAAACCAGGTCGATTTTCAAAACTTTTATTTTTTATTGTGCAAGAAAATCTTTTTCGAACTGAATTTTTTCTAACATGATGGACTATGTATGTAACACCCCAAACCCGGCCTAGATGTTACGGCCGAATCTGACGTGTCACATAAAAGTGTTTTACGAAATCAAAGTCTAATGGGGAAATTCGTTTTGTAAAAATCCAATTAGTTCTTACTTCTTAGCACTATTTGGTAAGTTATAAAAAAAACACCACACGGTAAAACGGTTTGTTATTGCAAGTTTAAAATTCGCAGAAGCGAATTAAAAGAGTTTGTCTGTGTTTACCCTGAAAAAAAGTTTTTTTTGGGAAAACTTACTTGAATCCGTTAAGCAGTTCAAAATAAGCAATTAGAAACCCAATTAAAAGAAAATTAAAATACCAGAGGCCTTATTACATAAAAATCACCCCAAAGTAAAATTTAAGGAACTAGTCTAGAATAAAACATTAGCGGACATGTGTCCACCTCCGAGTCCCACGCTGCTCCAAATCATCTAAGGTTGGGGATTACCTACACTGTCAAAAAGAAAAGGGTGAGTTACGCGAACTCAGTGTGTAATCCACTGTCACATAAAAATAGTCTGGGCTCGAGCCTTATTTAGTATCAGTGCAGTGTGGCCTTAGCCCAATATAGCATCAGTGTGGGCCTAAGCCTGATACAGTATTAGTATGGTGCAAGTATGCAAACCCACCCCAAATCCAACCTGCACACCACCCGTACCAACCCAACACACCATATGGGGACTAAGTCGACCCACCCAGCCCACACATCCATATTGTAGCATAGCTGCCAGTAATAATAACGCAGCAGAGCTGCCAGTATAGTATATGTGGCAAAGCCACCAGTAACAGTAATTGTGGCAAAGCCACTAGTATCAGTATGTGTGTGGCAGAGCCACCAGAAATAGTACTTCCTCTAGAACACAATCCTAACCCCATGCAGTATGTCTTGACATAAATTATACGTGTATGCAGTATGTCCTACTCAGTCAGTCATATAAATATATCATAGAACCCTAGAAGTCATTTTGCCCTATCGAGAGTATTTTGATAACTTTACCCATCGGGGGTATTTTGGTAATTTTACCCATTAGGGTATTTCGGTAATTTTACCCATAGAGGGTATTTTGGTAATTTTACCCATTGAGGGTATTTCGGTAATTTTACCCATTAGGGTATTTCGATAATTTTACCCATTGAGGGTATTTCGATAATTTTACCCATCGGGGGTATTTCAGTAATTTCACTCATCGAGGTATTCGGTAATTTTACCCATCGAGGGTATTTCGGTAGTTTTAGGCCGAAATGCCCATGGGGCCTCTACAGTCCATCGCCCAGTCTCGTGGGCTCAGTTTTCCCGCATGAGTGATTGCATGCTCATGTGGCCTCGATTGTTGTGTTTCCGACTTTTCAGCTTTTGTCGATTCGCAGTAGAGAGGGTGTGATTACACACCTTTTTGCGGAGTTATTCCAAGATCTATGAGCACCTAACCTAGCATCACTAAGATCCGACGTTAGTTCATAATTGTTAGGGTAACACCCTCTCAATGACACTTAATTCGATATATCTTTCTTACCACGTTTGAATGAGGGTGACCTTAATCCCTCAAAGCTCGCTGTTCAGAAAACAATCACGCCTTTGTTGCCTCCTAAAGAACAATCAAGAATCAATTAGAAAATGGTAGGGCATATTCGACCATCCCCAAAAACAAAAGGTAAACTTATTACCTTACCAGATGTTTGAGATCAAAAGTGTGACTCCTTCAACCCGATCACAGTTCGCAACTCTTCGAGGAAGATCCTAGAATCGAAAAGGGTACAGTACAAGAAGAACGAAATAACAACTGGTTAATGGGGTTGTTCGATTTTGGAAAAGAAAAGAAGAACACAGGTGCACAAGATTTTCAAAGAAAAGCAGAAAGTAGCCTTTGATCACTTACCGATTGTCAGAGCCGTTGCAGGATCAAAACAGAGAGGGAAGAATTTTTGGTCACAAACTCAGAAAGAAAGAGAGTTCCCAAGACTAGGGTGATAGGTTCGGCCGAAAGAGTCAATGGTCAAGAAGGGGTGATCAGGCAGTTGGCCGAAACTAGAGAAGAATAGAGAAGAGAGGAGTTTCGGGAAAGGTTAATACCAAAGTAGAAAAGAAATGGTCAATTGCAAAAGAAAAAACAGCAAAAACTAAAACAAAGATGCACGAGTGGTAAGTTGCCAATTCGACACTAGAGAAAACAAAGAGAAAATTCCAAAACCGATGACAAAAACTGACCAAAATAAGGAAAGAAACTCCTCAGTCAAAATTCTTAGACTCCCCTACCTATTCAGCACAAACACTACCACACCCCTCCACTTCCTTGATTTTTGGCACAAAAATCTCTCTTAATCCTCTCCACGATTTGCTCCTACAATCTCTCCATGACCAATTCAAACAACTCATCATCAGTGTTTCAGTCCAACTCTTATACTTTCTCAGCTCATCTGCAAAATAAACACTCCATTGCTTATCCCAAGATTCGAACCTCAGATCTCATAGGTACACCACATGCCACATGCCACTAGACCACAAGCTCTTTTTGTGTCTTAAACCAAACGTTAATTTTAATAAAGCCTAAATGATAGTGTCCAAGTTCATTTAAGGGAAAAATTTAAAATTTTTGTAAGAGCCAAGGCTTGAACCTAGGCTTCTCAAACACTCCCAAACATAACCAAATCACTTAGCCATTAAAGCAAACAAGCAATCAGTGCCAAAACATTCAAAAATTAAATACTAGAATTTTGGGGCATTACAACTCTACCCCCTTAACAAAATTTCATCCTCAAAATTTACCTGATCAGAATAGGTGAGGGTATTATTTCGCATTGCCTCCTCGGGTTCCCACGTGGCTTCTTCTGAACTGTGATTTTTCCAAAGCACTTTGACTAGAAGAATAGATTTCTTCTTCAGTACCTTAACCTTACGGTCCAAAATCTACGCTAGTTCCTCCTCAAAAGTCAGATCTGGCCCAACCTTGATCTCCTCGACTAGCACTACGTGAGTAAGATCAGAGCGATAACGTCTTCACTTGGAGACATGGAATACATCGTGAATCTGATCCAACTCTAGAGGCAACTCAAGCTGATATGCAACCGGTCCCATACACTTCAATATACGGTAAAGCCCAATGAACCTAGGGCTAAGCTTACCCTTCCGTCCAAACCTCAATATCTTTTCCCATGGGGAAACCTTGAGAAATACATAATCCCCCACCAAAAATTCAATCTCTTGGCACTTCAGATCCGCGTAGGACTTCTTCCTATCAGATGCTTCCTTCAAATGGTCTCGAATCTGTTTTACCTTCTCTTTGGTATCAGAAACTAACTCTGGCCCCAAAACTCGCCGCTCGACTAACTCAATCCAACAAGTAGGAGTACGACACCTACGACCATATAACACCTCATATGGTGCCATTTGAATACTGGACTGGTAGCTATTTTTAGACGCAAACTCTGCTAGTGGCAAATAATCTTCCCAATTGCCTCAGAAATCCATAACACAACACCTCAACATATCTTCTAGTATCTGAATCACCCTTTCAGATTGACCATCTGATTGGGGATGAAACACAGTACTAAAGTCCAGTCTTGTACCCAAAGCCTCGTGTAACTTTCTCTAAAACTGAGACGTAAAACAAGGATCTATATCTGATATAATCGGAACTGGTACCCCATGCAGTCTTACAATCTCGGCCACATACAGCTTAGCCAGCTTCTGTAAGGAGTAATCAGTACGGACTGGTGTGAAATGAGTAGATTTTTTCAATCGATCAACGTTGACCCATACCAAATCCTTCTTGGTAGGTTTTAAGGGCATCCCCCTCACAAAATCCATGGTTACTCTCTCCCACTTCCAAAGTGGAATCTTAACAGGCAGTAGTAACCCTAAAGGTAACTGATGTTCAGCCTTCACTTGCTAACAAGGTAAACACTTACCCACAAAATCAATTACTTCATGTTTCAGTCCAGGCCACCAGTACAACTCACGAAGATCTCGATACAATTTATTCTCGCTTGGATGCATAGCATAACGACTATTATGCGCCTCTCGCAGAATAGACTGCCTCAAATCATTATCCCTCGGTACATAGACTCTCCCACGGAAACACAATACTCCTTCACTATTTAACCCAAAATCTGAAGTTTCCCCACTCTCAACTTGTTGGAAACGAGAAACCAGTGACTCATCCAGCAACTGTTTACCTTTAATCTACTCAGTCCAAGTCGATCTAACTTGCAACTCAGCTAACAAGCTACCATCATCAAAAAGGCTGAGACGAGCAAACATCGCTCTCAATTCAGATACAGCCCTACGGCTCAATGCGTTAGCTACTATGTTAGCCTTACTAGGATGGTATTCAATCGAGCAATCATAGTCTTTAAGCAGCTCTATCTATCTTCGCTGCCTAAGATTCAACTCCTTCTGAGTGACGAGGTACTTAAGACTCTTATAATCTGTGTCGATAGAACACTCTCACCGTAAAGATAGTGCCTCCAAATTTTTAATGCGAAAACCACCGTAGCTAACTCCAAGTCATGAGTGGGGTAATTCGCCTCGTGAGGCTTAAGCTGATTAGACGCATAAGCCACCACCTTACCCTCCTCTATCAGCACATAACCCAAACCAACGTGTGATGTATCACTATAGACAGTAAATCCCATTCCAAACTCTGGCTGTATTAAAACAGGGGCCTCAGTCAAAACTTTCTTTAGTTTCTCGAAACTTTCTTGCTATTTATCAGTCCAGTTAAATGGTACCCCTTTACGCAACAACTAAGTCAGAGGTGCAGCAATTATGGAAAACCCCTCCACAAAACGTCTGTAATAACTTGCCAGACCTAGAAATCTTTGAATCTCAGATACGATCTTAGGTGGCTTCCAATCCAGTATAGTTTTAATTTTCTAAAGATCAACCCTAATCCCCCTGGTAGACACCACGTGACCTAGAAATGTCACTTCTCGCAGCCAGAATTCACACTTGCTAAGCTTAGCATACAGTTGTTTCTTCCTTAGAATCTGCAGAACAATTTGGATATTGTATCATGCTCATCTTCGGTTCTCAAATACACCAAAATGTCGTCTATGAAGGCTACCACAAACCGATCCAAGTAGGGCTAAAATACTCAGTTCATTAGGTCTATGAAAGTAGCTAGTGCATTCGCCAGCCCAAACGACATCACTAGGAACTCGTAATAACCATAACGAGTCCTAAACGCAGTCTTATACACATCAGCCTCCTTAACTCTTAACTAATGGTACCCAAAATGAATATGTATCTTTGAGAAAACTGAAGCACCTTACAACTGATCAAATCAATCGTCTATCCCTGGCAAAGGATACTTATTCTTAATAGTCAGTTTATTCAATTGTCGATAGTCGATACACATGCGCATGGTCCCATCCTTCTTCTTTACAAACAACACCGGTGCTCCCCACGGAGACACACTAGGCCAAATAAATCCTCAGTCCAACAGTTCTTGAATTTGAGCTTTTAATTCCATCAACTCCTTCGGTTCTATCCTATAAAGGGCGATAGACACAGCAGTTGTTCCTGGCAGAAACTCAATTCCAAATTCAACTTCGCGGTTCGGAGGCAACCCAGGGAGCTCATCAGGAAAAACATCAGAAAACTCCTTAACAGTTCTAACATCTCCAATAGAAGGACCCTCAGCTTCAGATATATTAATATAAGCTAGTAACGTCTCACAACCCTTGCGAACCAGTTTTTCGGCCCTTAAAGCAGAGATCACATTAGATAGAAAATCATTTCGCTCCCCAATCACAGCCACCTCCTCATCCTCAATACTCTTTAATACCATACGCTTAGCAGCACAGTCCAACCTAGCTCGGTGTTTCACCAGCCAATCCATACCTAAAATAAGGTCGAATTCTCCAAACGGCAGTTCCATCAACTCTGCTTGAAAATTTACTCCTTGGACCTCAAGGGGCACATTCTGAATAACTTATTTACCCTTACCGACTGTCCCAGGGGACTTATCACAGTTACCCCACTAACAATATTTTTGAACTGTATACCGAAGGTTCCCGACACAATGCATGCAACGTACGGATGTGTAGACCCAATATCAATTGAAACAGTGTAGGGTACATTACGAATTAAAAATGTACCGATTATGACGTTAAGAGCGTCACCATCCTCTCGGCGATGAACAGCATACACCAGAGCTGGCTGTTTCCCTACAGTGTTACCTGTACCTCTGCCTGGGGCTTTACGACCTTGTCCCATACCGTTTCCACCTCTAACATGCCCATGGCCTCTCGGTGGCTGCTGACCACCTCTCACTGGCTGAACATGACCTGGTCCTGCAGCTTGTATCTGAACTGGCCTCTGAGGACAATCCTTAACCCGATGATCCATGGACCCAAATCTAAAGCACGCCCAGACATTTTTCAGCACTCACCCTAGTGAGATCTCCCACAATTAGCACAAGGCTCAGCCTAACAATAGCAACAGAGACTCCAGTCTGAAACGGCCCATCAAATCTGGCCTTCTTAACAGACCTTCCTGAAAAACTTGAAGGCCCAAAATCCCTCTTATTCCTGCCCTTATCTTTTTCACGATTCTGGTGCTCCGAGGTTTCACTTCTTCTATAATCTTTGCCTTTTCTACAAGAGCAGCAAAATCTCGCTCCCTCTGCGGAGCTATCAATACCCTTAACTCGTCTTGAAGACCATCCTCAAAATGTACACAGCATTCATACTCAGTTGCTACTATCCCTTGGGCATACCGACTCAACCGCAAGAATTCTGCCTTATATTCTTCCACTGTCTTACTCCCCTAGGTCAGGCTTAAAAATTCCTTTTGGCGAACATCCACATAAGTTGCGCCTACGTACTTTCCTTGAAATGTCGCCTTATTCGTTCAGTCGCCTCTAACTAGTACTCCGCCATATTTGGGGCTACTCCAAAAATACCTCAGAAAATTTTTGCTCCATTAGACCGGACTCGTTCTATAATTGACCCTTGGCCCACTGCTCTAGTACTAGCTCTAGCAACCCTCTCTAGAACGCGGAGCATTACTTAGGATAAAGCATCATCTCCAGCTGCTCGATCAAAAGACCCAGTCTCAATTACTAGTGAGGCTGGTGTTTCCCTAGTAGGCATGTGGCCTGATGCCTACGATCCGGCCCAAGCACTACCTCAACCTCTACCGCGGCCCCGTGTACCCCTTCCGCGAGTTCCTCTTGTGCTTATTTCGATATGTGCTTTATCTAATTAAAAAGCCTTATGCATCAGCTTATAATTTCAATAATTATTCACAAATGTATTATGAAAAACAATCATTAGACGTTTATTTTCACGGATTGAGGTTTCATTACAATTTACAGTCTCCAATGGTTTCAGTTTCCTCTATCTATAGTTTCACAGTATATCCATAATCAAAATTACAGAACTTACAGATTTGGTGCCGGAGGCTCGGTGTGCCACACTTGTACATCTTTCGAAAACATTTAAAATCTTTAAAATCTACCTTCAAAAGAAAAACTTTTCAAACCTATTCCACAGCCGAGTTTTGTAACCTGGCTCTGATACCACTAAATGTAACACCCCAAACCCAGCCTAGACGTTACAGTCGAATCTGACGTGTCACATAGAAGTGTTTTACGAAATCAAAGTCTAATGGGGAAATTCGTTTAGTAAAAATCCAATTAGTTCTTACTTAGCACCATTTCGTAAGTTATAAAAAAAACACCACACGGTAAAACAGTTTGTTATTGTAGGTTTAAATTTTGCTGAAGCTAATTAAAAGAGTTTGTCTATGTTTGCCTTGAAAAATAGTTTTTGTTGTGAAAACTTATTTGAATCCGTTAAGCAGTTTAAAATAAGCAATTAGAAACCCAATTAAAAGAAAATTAAAACATTAGCGGACGTGTGCCCACCTCCGAGTCCCACGCTGCTCCAAATCATCTAAGGTTGGGGATTACCTGCACGGTCAAAAACAATCTCGGCCTGAGCCCTATTCAGTATTAGTGCAGTGTGACCTTAGCCCAATATAGCATTAGTGTGGGCCTAAATCCGATACAGTATCAGTATGGTGGAAGTATGCAAACCCACCCCACATCCAGCCAACAAACCACCCATACCAACCCAACACACCATGTGGGGACTAAGTCGACCCACCCAGCCCACACACCAATATTGCAGCATAGCTGCCAGTAATAATAACGCAGTAGAGCTGCCAGAATAGTATATGTAGCAAAGCCACCAGTAACAATAATTGTGGCAGAGCCATCAGTATCAGTATGTGTGTGGCAATGCCACTAGAAATAGTACTTCCTCCAGAACACAATCCCACCCCATGCAGTATGTCCTACTAAGTCAGCCATCGGTAGTTTTAGGCCCATAACGGCCTAAGCCAATGGAAATGCCCATAAGGCCTCTACAGTCTAACGCCCAGTCTCGTAGGCTCGATTTTCCAATATGATCGATTGCAAGCTCGTGTGGCCTCGATTATCGTGTTTCTGAGTTTTTTGTTTTTTTCGATTTGCAGTAGAGAGGGTGTGATTACACATTTTTTTTGGAGTCGTTTCAAGATCTACAAGCACCTAACCTAGCATCATCGAGATCCGATGTTAGTTCATAATTGTTAGGGTAACACCCTCTTAATGACAATTAATTAGAAATATATTTCTTACCCCGTTTGAATAAGGGTGACCTTAAACCTTCAACGCTCGCTGTTCAAAAAATGATCACGCCTTTGCTGTCTCCTAAAGAACAGTCAAGAACCGATTAGAAAATGGTAGGGCATAATCAGCCATCCCCAAAACCAAGAGGTAAACTTATTACCTCACTAGATGCTTGAGATCAAAAGTGTGACTCCTCGAACCCGGTCACACTTTGCCACTCCTCGAGGAAGATCCTAGAATCGCAAAGGGTGCAGTACAAGAAGAATGAAATAATAACTGGTTAATGGGGTTGTTTGATTTTGGAAAAGAAAAGAAGAACACAGGTGCACACAGTGTTAAAAGAAAAGCAGAAAGTAGCCTTTGATCACTTACCGATTGTCAGAGCTGTTACAGGATTGAAACAAAGAGGGAAGAATTTTCGGTCATAAACCGATGAAGAGAAAGATTTCCTAAGACTAGGGTGATAGGTTTGGCTGAAAGAATCAATGGTCAAGAAGGGGTGATTAGGCAGTTGGCCGAAACTAGAGAAGAATATAGAAGAGAGGACTTTCGGAAAAATTTAATACCAATGGAGAAAAGAAATGGTCAATTGCAAAAGAAAGAACATCAAAAACTAAAACAAAGATGCACGAGTGGTAAGTTGCCAATTCGGCACTAGAGAAAACAATAAGAAAATTCCAAAATCGGTGACAAAAACTTACCAAAATGAGGAAAGAAACTCCTCAGCTGAAATTTTTAGACTCCCCCTACCCATTCGGCACAAACACTCCTACACACCTCCACTTCCTTGATTTTCTCCACAAAACTCTCTCTTAATCCTCTCCATGATTTGCTCGTACGATCTCTCCATGACCAATTCAAACAACTCATCATCAGTGTTTCAGTCCAACTCTTCTACTTTTCCAACTCATTTGCAAAATAAACACTCCATTGCTTATCCCAGGATTCGAACCTTAGATCTCATAGGTCAACCACATGCCACTTGCCACTAGACTACAAGCTCTTTTTGTGTCTTAAACCAAATTTTAATTTTAATAAAGCCTAAGTGCTAGTGTCCAAGTTCATTTAAGGGAAAAATTTAAAATTTTTGTACGAGCCAAGAAATGAACCTAGGCTTCTTAACCACTCCCAAACATACCCAAATCACTTAGCCATTAAAGCAAACAAGCAATCAAGCAATCAGTGCCAAAACATTCAAAAATTAAATACTAGAATTTTGGGGCATTACAATGTATGCATGACTTGTATACTCCAATGTAAGTAAAAGGCTGAGCTAAAATAGATAAGAAATCAAAAATTAGTGCGTTAGGTATACAACTTTTGCAGTATGTAGCATCATTCATGATCGACTGTTTAACGTCACAGTAATAATGTGCAAGCGTACACTGTCGATACAAGTATAGTAGACAGATGTGAGTCTGTCGGATATCGATCCCACAGGGATGGGTGTCTTTTGTCTATTAATGTCAGTACAATAACTGGATATAAATTAGATGAATTGTGAGGATATTTGTCGATGCAATAACTTTAAAAACAACAAAATAAAATATGATGATGATAAACTAGGATCTGCAACATGAATCTTCAGTAGAATACTAAGTGCTCACAAGGTATAAAAGTATAGGTGATTATCGATGCAATAAAATTCAATGTATATCTTACTCAGCGTTACTCCCCCATTTATTCTCAGACTTAACTATGCATATTAACATCACCTTCCGATGATGGCAGAATGGCACTATTAAGAACAAGTGGACTAAATTCCTCTAATCCTTACTCAACTTTCATTGTAATGCTTGTTGGCTCAAACTATCATTGCACCTTCTAGTGTCAGTGACTGCAATAACACTTCTAAGTAAAAAAAACTTTCAAACCCCAAGATTAAATAATAAAACCAAGATTAAATAAGATAATATTTCACCAAGAATTCATCAGTACTTTCATACAACTAGAAATTAGAGAGTAATCACTAGCATTTAGAAAGAAATAAGAAAGACTTGAATGGAGAACACTATCCCTAGTCAACTCGACTAAATCTCTCTATTCCCTCTTGTCGCACACTTAGGTCTTCTCATCAGGAGCTAGTCTGCATTTGGTTTTCACATTGGCTCACCCGTGAGAGGTTTAAGCTGTCATGGCTACAAGCTTCAAGGTTGGATGATCAAGATGATGATAGAGAAAAACCACTCTAGAAGGCCAATTTTTCTTCTTATGTCCACCTTTTATGTCATCCCCCACAGTACAAGTGTTCTTTCCTTAAAATTATTCTGTCCTTGTTCATATAGGTTCGTTATACCAAACTGGACAGCTCACATAATTCTGGTTCTTATCCAGACAGCTGTCAGGTGTGATGATAATTCTGAACGCAATTTGGAATTAACCCATGCAGTGACATGTGGACATTTTTCAGGTGCGGTGAAAATTCTGGATGCAATCTAGAATTAACTCATGCAGTAACATTAATGCAATAAGATAGCAAAATTAAGGATAAAATAGGCTAGGATTCACTGATTTATAAAATGCAATTTACTAAACTAAAAATGCTAAAATGTATGCGAAGTATAACTAAATGGGATCAATTTAACCAATAAGTAGGGGGAAAACCTGTGCTTTTTCTAGTGCTATCAATTCACAACAGTGGAATTCAAAGGCCTAGACATGGGTAAATGATATCTCTTATTTGTATTACATACATGGTTGATGAGAAGTAAACCTGGTCACAGGTCATTTGTCTTTGTGATAAATGACTTGATTACTGTTTATAGTAATTGACTTCTCATAAAGGAAGATATAATGGCTACCATGAAATAAAATAGTATCATATTGGGAGAATGTATATTATCCCAAAGAAATTAAGGATATCCTATGATGGTAAACACTTATGACAAGATTATTGGACGAGCATTGATCGAGTTGCTTTCGTAATAGTATGTCGTTGGGGAAAGCTCAGTCACGATATTATAGTGAAATGACTGGGTAATTGTGAAAATTGAATGTCAATAAAGATAATGAATTGAAAGGAAAGTGAGAAAATAAAACATATAGAATTTTACGTGGAAACCCTTTCAAGGAAAAAACCATTAGCAGACGAGAAGAAAATTCACATTGTCAAATTTGAATGATATAAGAGGAGATACGATTATGTAAATTTATAGGTTTAGAAACCTTATTCTAATAAAATTCTAATAGAGGTAATGCACTAAGATTAAAAAACCTTATTCTAGACAAATATCAACTAGTGGACGTAAACCTCGGCCTTCGCCCTCGCAGATCCCCCTATTTTGCCACTTGTATTTTATTTTAACAGGAATTTGGGTCACACAACTCTAACAGTAACTAAATGAGTTTATAATTCATAGGAGAAAAGCTTGAAACTTAATTATAAATCATTTGAGACTCAATTGCATATGTCTAATCGGACCCTCCGCTATCTTGTTGAAACTAATAATGAAATGCATGTTGAATCAAATGAACAAAAATGAACAGAAATGGTGAAAATAGATAAATTGAAAATTATTATGGTTTTCTCCAAAAATGAAAATGGAGAAATGAAATCAACTGGAAATGATTATGGTTTTCTCCAAAATAAAAATTAAAATGAAGAAATGGAATCCTTTGGAAATGAATGTGGTTTTCTCCAAAATGAAAATAAAAATGATCTGGAAATGAATTTATGTTTTTCAAATTAAATGAAGAAATATTAAATATATTTTCTCATGGATTCTTTTACGATAAATTTGTAATGGTTTTAACAGAATTAGAATTGGGTTGAGAAGATTATTTAATTAGAAATATATTTAGATGTTTATTTTCGGAAATTGGAAAACAAATATCTGGTTGGATTAAATTATAAAGTGTTGGGGTTAAAAACCAAGGAAGTAATTATAATTGGACCCGTTACAGTAAAGACCCAAAAGCCCCCTTTTGGGGACAACAAACCCTAATATTATTAACTAGGGTTGCTACCCCTTACACTCCTAGATAAATTAGGAGTTTGTTTGTTTTTTTTAAATAAGCTTCTACAATTCAACAAGGGCTCAACCACCTCTCTCTATAAATTAATGGAACTGGTAGGTCTATTTAAAGAACTTTAATATATTGTTACTTTGCTCGAAAATAGAGAGAATCGGTTCTCAATTATTGAATCTATTTTCTCAAATAACAATTCTGTTGATTTCTATTTGAGAAGAGAATTTTTGTTTTCACACTTAAACAAAGAAAACTATTTCTAGTTATGTGTTTTTATTCGAATCGTTCGAGCACACACTCGAAGCAGTTCGTGGTATAAGAATAGAGAAGAAGGCTGTTTGATTGAAAATCGAGAATGAAAAGGATCTGTCTATTCGAAAACATAGGTTAGAATTCGGTTTAAGGTTTATTTCTATAAATTTTACAAAGCAGCTCAATTTTATAAATTTTAATTTTTCGCTGTGTAAGAAAATTATTTTCAAATCGGATTTTTTCCAACAAACCGAACTGCATAAACAACTTTCTTGTGTTTTATGTGTTTACTATTTTTCTTATTTGGTGGTGAAAGAATGTCCACTCCCTTGTCACTCCTTCACTGGTGTGGTTTGTTTCTTAGCAACTATTTAAGCGAACAATTGACTGTGAATTATTAAAGCAAACTGCACAATTATTAAATCAAAAGAAAATAAGGAAACATATGCAAATGAATGATCTATTTATTCTATGAAAAGTGAATGAAGGATAGGAAGAGATCCGAGTAAACCGAAGCAAACTTGATGGATTTATTGAATATGAAATAAATTGTTTTTTTAAATGAAAAATTGTCTAGAAAAGTAAGAAAGAAGTTAAAAAGCCCATAAGGAAAAAGAAAAAGAAAAGAAAAATCAATTAAGCCCCTCGACCTAATTCACGCCTAATTGAGCTCCTTCTATCAACCCCAAAAAATCAATTAAGTCATTTTGTTAATGGTTTTGTCTTTTACTTTGTTGACTGCTACAATCAACTAATGTACTTATCAGATGGAGACATGTGATAGTCGAATTTAATCTTTCATTTTTCTAATGAAAAATTAAAAAAATTATTGAAAAAATTATAATTTTTTTTCTAAAATTTAAAATTATTAAAATTATTTAAAAACTATAAAAATTTATATATTTCCAAGTGAACAAATAAGTCCAAAATTCTTCAACCATTACATGTTCTCTAACGATAAAAGTTTCCAATTGTCCTACCCTTCCCTTCCCTCTACTCCAACCAACATTTGGACTACATGTCCATTTCTTTTACTGCAATCTCCTACCGAAGAATATCTCTCATTCCAATGCCTTCATGCCTAAGTTTGCGGTTAAAGGTCATTGCCAAAATATTTTCATGTTTCCTGATCACAAACCCCTCAATCCTAATCGACCTCCCTACCTTGAGGGTCGACTACCCCCTCTAAGAAGACTCAATTTGATTGCTTTTGAAAACGAAAATAGGAGGGGACACGAGATCATGGATTGATAGTGAAGATATGAAAGTCGATATAGCTAAGGGTTTGTATGGTGGAGATTGTGGAGGACATGGGATTCGTGATGGAGGGTGAGCTTAGTGGCCCTTTGATTTTTAGGTTAATAGTAAGGGCCCAATTGAGTGAGAATTAAGTGGAGAAATTGAATTGATTTTTAAGGGTTTTTTAGATTTATAAGTAAAAAAAGATTTTGAAATTTTCTAAAATACTTGATAAGTTTTCTAAAAATGAAAAAATATATATTTTAAAATGCCTAAATGTTAAATAATTTTTATAATATTTTAGAAATTTATATATTTTAAAGATTTTTTTTATTAATGCTTGTCATGTGTCGTAATTTGAGATTGTCATGTAACGTTTCATAACATTATAATAATTTTTATAATATTGGTTGTTAGTATTGTCTCATAACATTGTAATAATGTTACAAAAAAATATTAAATTATGTAATGGATTCTAAATTTAAGTGTGTTATATATATTTGCAACTGCCAACCCAAATATCCTAAAAGGATATGGGTCTCCGACGCTTGTCCCGGATGGACCCGACTTAGAAGAGGTGTATTTGCCAAGACAGCTCGCAAGAAGAGTTCGCGAACGCACTTCACGGGATGGGGTCGCGAACGATGTTTGCAAGAAGGATTGTGAGCCTTACAAGTAATCCAGAATCATGACCAATAGGTACGGAGCTCACTGAGGATGTCATCCCCAGGATAAGAAAGGACTAAGTAATGCGCAGACACGTGTCCAGCAAGCAAGGGGCACATAGAGAATGTTAGCACCAGAGGTAGGGACTATCAGTACTGAAGGCCCCAAGGTCGAGAAAAAATGATGGGCCTAGTTATGAGCTATAATAGTAAAAATAGGAGCATGTATAAATACCCCCAATATTTCGCTCAAGGGGATATGAGAAAAACACCTCCACAATTCGTGTGGTGAGTGTGGACCTACTTCCGATCAACAAACCTTTTCACGTTTGATTCAGTTGCCCTCAACCCTAAAACCAAATGGCTCGGCCAAATGAAGCTTTCCCCTTAAACTCCTCTTCCGGGCAGGCTGGAATGTCACATTTCAGTGCCTAACATGATGAAGTTGACCTGTTTGTTTCATGGTTCGCCGATAGGCTTGAGATCTTTAACAATGCAGTTTATCGCGAGCCTTACCCTTCGTTAGACCTCAACCTCTCCTTAGGTCAGGGACTACCACCTCTCCTCAACCAAGAAGCGCCCCACAATAGTCCTTGGCCCTCCAGGAGCAAGTGAAGTTCATGGGGGAATAGATGACTACCCAAGATGCATAATTTTTGTGAAACAACAAGCCTTCCAACAAGAGTTACTAAGATAGAATGAATAATTATGGAGAAAAGCACATGCAGACAACTCGGGATCCCAAGGCAACACCAATACCTAAGACGAATCCCCGAGTACGCAGATGAAAGAATGGTTGAATGAAATGGATGAGCTGTGCCACGACGTACGGGCATTGCATCCTGAATCACTAGCTCCAACAACCTACTAGCTCCTGAGATCGTAGCAGTGGGTTTGCCACTCGATTTCAAGGTACCTAAAGATATGTTAGAGGGAAGGGACCCACAGGCCCACCTGGTATAGTACAATGATTATATGAACATGTTGGGGGCGTCGGATACGGCCAACTATAAAGCCTTCTCAACAACGCTGAAAGGAAGCGCCAAGGATTGGTACATTTCTCTCCAATAGGGCTTAGTCTGCAACTTCTCACAGTTGGGGCAAACGTTCCTCAGTAGGTTCAAGGCCCATCGAGCGATCATGAACACGCCCATAAAGCTGATGTTAGTGAAGCAGTGAGAGGGCTAGTCCCTTCAAGATTATGTGAAGAGGTTCCACGTGGCAACCCTCAACATGAAGAACTTAGAAGACCAGTGGACGATAGATGCCTTTATCATGGGAGTGCAAAATGACCACGTGCAGTACTCATTCACAGACAACAGGCCATAGAGTCTAGATGACCTATACAAGCGAGCCTATAAGTTTGTAGAGGTAGAAAAGATTAAAAGAGCTTCACGAGCTAATTTTCAACGAGAAGACCGACTACCCAAAAATAGAGAGGGACAGCGTAGTAGACAGGCTTCCATCATCCAGTCCTTATGATTAAGGTTTATAGGCCGCAAAGAAACCTAGCCGAAGGTGACACATTCAGAAACTCTCAGAGGCCCCAGCAAGAGCACGCAAGATCTTATCCCCTCAGGGAAGGTTCGAAGCCTATATCCCGCTGAATGCCACATGAACTTACATCCTCAGCTAGGTCAAGAGCCTGGGCATCCTCCCCAAACCACCCCTGATATGGAGTATCAGTAGAAGAATAGATTCTAGGGATCGTTGTGCCTTCTACGATGACATGGGGCGCAAAATGAAAGACTGCTTCACACTAAAGGATGTCAATAGAAGAAGCAGTACAAAATGGTGAACTCTTTGCATTCGTGAACCAACAAGACCCATAGCAGGGCTAGAGCTCACGAGGTTCAAACCCCAAAGGGAAACACAAGGTGGGAGGAACCATTAATGTGATCATAGGCATTGATGACAACTGGGTGCATTCAAACACAGAAAGGCGGGCACACATGAAGGGAGTAATGTTTCTTAGAGTTTCGAAAAGGTCGCGAAACTAGGAAAAGTGGAATGTTGAGTTTAGAAGCGATGATGAATAGCTAATTCATACGAAGAGGGAAATGACCCGATGGTAGTCTCAATAACGGTCACCGACTTCGAAGTTAAGAGGATACCGGTCAATAGTCAAAGCGTAATGGAAATCCTATCATGGGAAGCGTATAGAAAAATGGGTTTAAAGAATAGTCATTAGCCAAAGCTAGCCCATTGCACGGTTTTTCGAACCACCTTATCGAGGTGAAAGGTTCAACCACACTACTGGTCAACTTGGGGGACGACGAGCATACGGCTACGGAGTATGTCTAATTTTACATGGTAGACCATCCGATGGCATACAATGCCATCTTTTGAAGACTAATAATGAGAATGGCGAGAATTGTGGTGGCGACCTACTGCCTAAAGATTAAATTCCCAAGAAGTTCTGGCATTAGTGTCTTGTGATCTAACTAGCACATGGCAACGCAATGTCACATGTAATCTGTTAAACAGGTGACGGAGCCTATGCATACGAGGAAGAGTTCACTAATGGAAAAATTAACGAGCCAAGCCCTTGTCCTAGATAACTTAGATATGAGACAAGAGCATCGAAGAGTAGACACCCTTTTTTGTTCGAGCCCAATTGGATGCCCATTTGTTCCCTTCAAATTTTTGTTCTCTCTTGGTCTCGTTCAACCTAAAAACATGATTCTCAAAATGATGACCTTTTATGAAAAATTCAAGAACGGAAGAAAAGAAATCATTCATTACATTTGAAGGCCCAGATGTGGAGGTCCATTTACTTTTCATTACATTTAGAGGCCTAGGCGTGTAAGTTCATTTACTTTTCATTGCATTTAGAGGCCCGAGTGTGGAGGTTCATTTACTTTTCATTGCATTTAGAGGCTCGAAGTGTGGAGGTCCATTTATTTTTCATTGCATTTAGAGGCTCAGGTGTGGAAATTCATTTACTTTTCATTGCATTTAGAGGCTCGGGTATGGAAATCCATTTACTTTTCATTGCATTTAGAGGCTCAGATGTGGAGGTTAATTTACTTTACATTGCATTTAAAGGCCCAAGTGTAGAGGTCCATTTACTTTTCATTGCATTGTATAATAAGGCATAGGTGTTAGGTCTATTTACATTTCTTCTGCATTCTCATTTCAAAGATTTGGTTGTGAGGTCTAAATTTATATTGTTTCACTCTTCATGTTTTGATTGTTTGGTATTTTCTTTTCTAGTTTTAGATATCGTAACATGTTTTGATTTGTTTCAATTTTGGTAATAGAAAAATCTGTTATTCCTTGTACTACGATGTTGAGTAGGATTTGATAGTGGTTAGGTGTCTACGTCTTTGTACTTTCCTTACTACACAAGCCATGAACAAAGAGTGGCAACTGTAGACAGCCTTTTTTTTCCGAGTCTAATTGGAGGCCCATTTGTTCCCTTTAAATTTTTGTTCTCTTGGGCTCGTTCAAAGCCCACCTGATTTTGGTCAAATTGAGGCTATTTTTTCATTTCTTTTTCTTTCCTTTTTAGGTTTGTCAAGGGCCCAAATTATTATTATCATTACTACTACTATTATTAAATATTATTATTATCTCCTTTTTAGGGCGCAAGGCCTAAACTATTACAATGATCAGCTAGGGTTTTAGAAACCTTAGCCTCCCATTTGCCACACATCACAAACATCCAAAATAGTACAAAACCATTAATAAACAAATCAATTGAAACATAACAAAAAATTACAAATAAACAAGATTGAAAAATAGCATATATACATGAAATGAAAGAAAAAAAAAGATCAAGCTTTTCATATTCTTTTTTTTAAAAGGTAAAAAAATAACAACAATAAGCATGCTATTTCTTTTTCTTTTCTTTTTGCCATAGAGATGTCATGAGGGATCGGGTTTTGGCTGCAATGAAGAGTATGTCACTAAACTGTCTGTCCTCTGCCCCTAAGAGCCCCAAAAATCTCATTTTTTCCCTTCCCCTTTCTAAAATAAATGTTTTTTTAAAAGGCTTGATTCTGAAAAAAGTTTTGATTTTTTTTTTAAAAAAAAAGAGAATTTTAAGATTTTGAAAGGTAAATATATATATAGTTTTTAGTCATTTTAAAGCAAAAGTTTAAATTTTTTAAAATAAAGTTTTGATCTTTTTCAACTATTTCAAAATAAAGTTTTGATTTTTAAGAAAAATGGTGATTTTTTTTTAAAAGAGAAAGGTTAGATTTTAAAAAAAAACATTTAGCTATTTTAAAGGAAAAGTTTAAAATTTTAGAACAATGTTTTGATCTTTTTCAACTGTTTCAAAATAAAGCTTTGATTTTTAAGAAAAATTGTGATTTTTTTAAAACAAAACTTTGATTTTGCAAAAAAGGAAAAAAAATCGGCTACCGTATGTGACGGCCCCACCACCAGAAGCCGGAGAGCCATTGGACTCTCCAGTAATGGAGCCATAGCCAACATAGAAGGATAAATAGAAGTTGGAAGAGTTTTTCTTTTTTGAAAAAAATGAGGTTAAAATGAAAGAATGAATAGATTTCTCCTATTTATAAGTGTCAAAATGGATAATTTATTCTCACCCCCTTACTTTTTAAATTTATAAAAAAATACCCCTTTTTTGTAGCACCACCCTCACTCTCTGGCCTATTTAAACCCTTTACCCTTTTGTTTATTCATACATTCAATTTAATCCAAAATTTCAAAATTAAAAGAAAATTAATTGCTACATTAATCCTTTGTCTTCCACATTGTTTATCTTTTAGTCCCAAAATCATGCTGTGTCATTTTGTTTCAATCTTTAATAAATTATTTACACTTATATCTTCCCTTTAATTTGCATTTATACCTTATATATTTAATGTCAATTATGCACTTTTTTAATATTTTATATTTATTCACACTTGTATAATTTTTATTTATTTTTATTTCATCTTTATTTATTTTCATGTCTATTTATATTTATGGTTTTTTTACACACTCCTCTTACATACATTTTAATATTATTTGTTTATGTTACTTTGATTCTTTTATTGTACTATGAATAAGGTGTAGTATTGTTATTATTATCATCATCATGTCAAGGTCTTATTTCTTTCATTTATTTAAGTTTTCTTTTTATTATTGCCCTTTTGAAAGAGTTTTAACTTTTCATTAATTTTAACCAATTTAATTAATTTTCCTATTTTATTACTATTCGTTTTAAAAGAGAGAACTTTAGGTCATTTTTTCATCCTATAAATGTTGACATGAAGTTAGTTAAATAGGTATTACATTTTAACGAAACCATTTCATTTTTTTTACATTTGAATTCAGGTTAGTCTTTAATATCTTATCTACCATTTACCCTAGAAAAATTATAAATAATATGTAGGATATTTTATTAGGGTTTTAAACTAATTTTAAATATTGTTTACGATTCCTCTTTAAAATCATAAATTAATATGTAAATATTCTTTAGGACTTTGTTCAAGATTAAAACTAAGGATTTTTGTAGGTGAATTGTAAATCATGGGTAGGTCTTTCTAAGTATTTTATTTTAGAAACTCTTTAAGAAAGCTAATAAATGTTATTCAATATGTATTATTTTAGGATTTTGACAAATTTAAACATTATATCAAGAATTTTAAAGTAAGATAAATCATAAACCCAGCATAGGATACTTTCGTAAGATCCTGATAAGTCCAACATTATTAATTAAATCTTTTAAGAAAATAATAATAATAATAAATCGATTAAGTTATAGATGGATTTTAATATTTCTCATAATTCATTTGTAATTTCTAGTTTTTTTTTATAATTCTAAAATAGAATTAATTTTAGGAATTGAATGTATTTTACTAGAATTATTTAGGTATACTTTAGGGTTCCCGTTAAAAGTAAAAATCTCTAATTTAAGTTTCAAACTAGATAAGTTGGTAAACACATCTTAATCGAGTTACAAGTAAACCAGAGGCATTTTCTTTAGAGTTTTTATTTAGGATTTCCATAAGATTTTAGTCTAGATTAAGACATTGATATGCTAAAATAAAAACAACCTACATCCCAAAACCCCGTAGGATTATCCTCAGATAGGCGTTGTGGGGGTGTTATAACCTTCCTCATACGTAACCGTACTCCCAAACCCGAAATTTGGTGATGAGATCGAGTCTAGATTTTTAGGATTTTTCCGTAGTATTAATTCTAGACTTTTAGACGATAGGTGGCTAACCAACTTAGCCCTAATTAGTTAGTGACTACTCTACATTAATTTAGGCCCTCTGTGTCTAGTTTTGCTTACTAGGCCCTCGCACTCTTATGTAGGTAATGTTATGACAACTTGGTGACTCTACTGGGAATGTTAGTAAGTCGACTTACTTAGGTTTGAGAGCTAGGTTTTTTAGTATTTGTGCATATTAGATTTATTTATTCATGCAATAATTTATTTAATTGTCTAATGTCGTTTTAAATTGTTGAATATGTGTTAAATATTGATTTATTTGTTCATTTCATTTACTTATCTATTTTGATAAGTATGCCAATGTGTTTGTTTATTCTTTTATCGATGAAATTGATTAATGTGTATGTCGACTCTACCGTCATGGGCAGCTATAATTGTCATTCATGTTGCATCTTTCTTTAGGTCCTACGCCCAGGCCCATCCTGTTTAGGAGGAATAGCCTTAGGCTTTGTTGTGGCAATATGTCACCATATAAGTTTAATGACTACTCCATGGTTAAGAAGGACATAGATGTTCGTATAGCAAATGCTATTGTGTACTCTATGGAAGTCTTACCACCCAAGGGCTAACCCTTTTTAAAGAGGAACGCATCCCTATAGATGTTGAATGTCGTATTTAAGCCTTGGGTTCCCCGTGCATTAGATCCAGTCGTAAGCCAACATGGAATGACCATTTTAAATGTGAAGTCTAGACATAAGAGTCGTACCTTACCCCTTGTAATAATACCCTATAAAACCTCATGATCATTTATTCTTATGTTTTGTGATAGAATTTGTTTGCAATGCTGTATGATTTAATTGCACATTTTTTTCATTTGACTTTATTTTTTTACTAACTTTGTTTGTTTTATGTCTGTGTCTCTCCATAGCATAATTCATGCATCATTTAAATACTTGGGGCACAGTGTCACATCTATATTCGACATGAACACACTTCGAGAAGATTCAGTTGTTTGGCATGGGGTAGAAAATATAAGGATAATAGCGAGGATGTCAAAGGATACTCAAGCACAGAAGGCAATTACCAGATAGTTAGTTTTGACTTGAGCCTGCCTCAGATAGTTCGCATGGACAGTAGAAGGACTCGTGAAGATGAGTTAAAGGGAATATGAAAATCATGAGACGAGGCTAAAAAAACACACTTCCAGGATAAGTATGGAGATGTAGCACAACTTTTGTTCCTTAAATAGGATGATGCCCTGTTGAAGGCCATTGTACGCTTTTAGGATCCCACTTATAAGTGTTTTACGTTCAATGAAGAGGATATGGTACTGACTATCGAGAAATATTCTACCATTCTTCACTATGACTTTAGAGATCTGCTCAGGATATATTGTAAGCAGAATGTCGATTTCTGGGGACCCTTAGCCAATCTAATAGGATTACCTATAGATACAGTGAAAGCAAGATTAAAAGATAAAAATGGTCACTGCATTTCCTGGTCTGACATTAGGGATGCTATGGGAAAGGCTAGTGGTGATAGAAATTTGGCATTGTTCGCGCTTGTCATATACAGGTTGGTTGTGTTCCCAAAAGCTCTTGGATATGTGAGTGTAGAGTTAGCCGATTCTCTTCTTCAAATTAAAAAGGGGTGAATCCTACTCTAGTAGTCTTAGCTGAAACCATCATTTCACTCAATTTCAACAAAAGTAAAGGAGACGAGCATTTCTTAGGATGCACGCAGTTGTTGCTCGTATGGATGAAAAGTCATTTTAAATGCCTCTATAAGTGTTTTCGTTAGATCTTTTATGTTTGATCCTTCAACCAGGCTTATAAAGGAATTTTTAGAAAGTGAGTGGCCTCCAAATCAATCAATTGTGGAGTAGGTTTAGAACCTTAGTGCATTGACATACCAAGAAATAGAATGGAGGGCTCCATGAATGATTCGGAGCACAGTACTCATCGAGTACGGTGGTCAATTGTGGTTTCCCTTAATTGGCATATAAGGACCAGTCAGTTATTCCTCGTTGATGGTTCTGAGCCAATATGGGTATGATAATTGTGTACCTGCTACAGTTAGTTTAAACATGGTGGAAGCTTTGGTCCAAAATTCGGGATTTTGTAATAAATTGAAAGAGATACGAATCAAGTGGGGTCAAACCTTAAGCTTGCAATTAGGAACCTTTTTCAACCATTCCCCCTTGAAAACGTATATCCAATGGCGCCTAAAAAGAAGCAAAATCTCTATGTCAGTGCAATTCAAGGGAAAGAGAAATGTCCCAGATGACGTAGTCAGGCTAACAAAAAAGGTGCATGATTTAGAGATGTGTCTGAGGGGGAGAGAGAAAGAGGTCAGAAGACAACGAGAGCAGCATCAGGCATATGTAAAGGAAACAGAGGAAGAAATCATGAGACAACAACAACAACATTGGTTAGACATGAAGGGAAGATAGGAAGAACTAAGAATACAGTTAGAATGACGTCAATAAGAAAGATCTAACTTGTTCGCTCAAATTTAGAGGTTGGAGGCGGATCTGGGTCTGTAAGCTAATGAACTCCAGAAAGCACGAGAATAAGAACAAACCTGGAGGAGGGTGTTTAATGAAAAAACTGTTGAAATGGTGGTGCTAGAGGGGGAAACTTTTTGTTTGACTAAAGAATTACAAACAAAAGAAGAGTAAAACAAAGAGTTTACAAAAGAATATACAGAGCTTGCAGATTGTTTTATCGTGGTGGAACAAATGGCAGTAAGCCAACAAGATGTGTTTGCAATAATGCACAGGGAAGGTCAGGTTTTTGCTCAGCAAGCTGAAGACATATGCGAACAAATTGAAGAACTCAAAAATGAATCTACCCCTTTTGCGACTACAAACGAACTTGCAATGAAACTTCTGGAGGTGGCTCAAGCACATTACCAGAAGTCTCATGAGGTGTAAGAAAAGGAATGGAGAGTAGAAATTTTTCCTATGGCAATAGGATCTTTAGGATTTTCTTTAAGTCTAAATGAAAAAAAAAACACTTTGTAAGCCGACCAGTTTTCGAACCTTCCATGAAAGAAAATGTTTATATTCAAGTATATTTATGACAATGTGCCCTAAATTCAATCATTCATTCATCCATTCATTTACTCATTCACTCATTTGTTTATTCAGAAACAGTATTTGAAAAAAAAAGAAGAACATTTCTTATGACAAATCGAAATAATTTTCTAACTTTGGAAATAAATGCCATTTGAAAAAGGACCAAAGATAACTTACCAATATAACACTCACTCTAAAGCCAAGAAGATGACGAAATAAGAATTAGCATGCATGGTCAAACTGGAGCAACAAATGGAACAGATGATAGAAATAATTACTACAATGGTTAAAGGCAAGGCCAAGGTAGGAGAATGAAGCGACATTTTAGACAATCCAATCCCTCTTTAAGGTGATAAAGGGGTATATCACAAAGATTTACCGCTTCAAGAGCCAAGTGTGACCATTCAAATCTCAAGAGTAAACGAATTGCCTACAAGCAATGAGCCGAGAAAAGTGAACAAGGGAAAGTCGATTATGGATGAGAAAACTCATAAATTCAACCTAATTGAGGAATGTTTGAAAGCCATCGAAGGATTAGACACCTTTGGATCTATAGAAGCAGAAGGCTTATGTCTGGTACCTGATGTGGTCGTCCCACCAAAACTCAAAGTTCCTGACTTCGAAAAATTCAATGGTAGCAGATGCCCTATTACTCATACCGCCATGTACCGTAGGAAAATAGTTGTTTGCTCCAAAGATGAGAAACTACTAATGCACATATTTCAAGATAGTCTGGCCGGGTCTGCTGCTCGCTGGTATGTAAAGTTTGATAGGAGCCAAATTCAAACTTAGAGAGAGCTCACACGGGGATTTATTTCCCAATAAAAACATATTGTAGACACGGCCCCAAACCATCTGACTCTGCAGAACATGGAATAAAAGTCAAATGAGATTTTTAAAGAATACGCATAACGGTGGAGGACTTGGTATCACAACTATAGCTCTTGCTCACAGAAAATGAGACCATTATTCTGTTTGTTCGTATGCTAAAAGGCATATAATACGACAGGATGGTAGGAAATGTCTCTAACACCTTGGCGAATATGGTATTATTTGAAGAAATGATAGAGAATGCGTTGAAGTCAGGCAAAATAGATGACCCTTTAAGAGCGAAGAGAGATGTCATTAGGAAGAAAAAGGAGTCAGAAACATAACAATCGCATCGGGTGGATACCTATACTCGTACTTTCCATACCCGAGCCCAATACCTCCACCCCCCTAATACCCGACTCTAAATGCTACCAATATTTCACCATTTATGTATCCTCCACCTATACCCCTTACAAATCCCCCATGTTAACTATGCCAACCCGGTCCCCATAGTCCCAAGCTCTAGTAAGGCCACCATAGGAGAGGTCTGTGTTTGATCCAATTCACATCTTCTACGTGGAATATTTTCTGATTCTAGTGGAGAACTACCTCATTGTACCTACACACAAGGAACCAATGCAACCGCCATTTCCAAAGTGGTATGATGCCAATGCTTGATGTGAGTATCAATCTAGCAATTCAGGTCATACCATCGAGAACTGCTTAGCATTAAAATATAAGGTGCAAGATCTTATAAGGGCGAGAAAGATAAATTTCCAACAAGAGAATACACCGGATGTTAACATGAATCCATTATCAAACCATGATCGAACAGTTAATATTATAACTGAAGGAAAGAGCCCTCAAAGGAAAAAGTGGAAGAAATCACAACCCCACTTGAACGACTCTTCGACATCTTGAGAAACTCAAATCTAATTCATGTCGAGCCACCCAGGTCTGTAATGGGAATTGATATGGATCAAATCTACAAATTCCACCAAGGAGCTCGAGGACACTTTGTCCAAGTTTACCCAACGTTTAGGGAACATATACAGTGTCTATTGGATTTTTTCCAACTAGAGATATGGGAGGGTGCTAAGACCAATGAGATAAACACGTTAGATGCGAAACATGTCACTATCGTATATGGAAAGAAAACCTGTCACTATTGAAAAAGAGTTTACCTCAAAGGCCATACAAGATGATGTGTTAGTCATTAGGGTTCCTGGCCCTTTTAAGCATGGAGATAACTAACGAGTTCCTTCAATATATGATTATGAGGTGGTTGGATCTGATGGCCTTCAACATCTTAGGACTTAGTGGCATAACTCAATGTGGGTGTTGTTACAAGCCAAAATCAGTTAGGAAAGAACCTTGTGGTGAATAAGTGATTTCAGAAAATCAACTAGAGGACCAAAAAGGAGAAGTCGAGAATGATGAAGTTAACGAATTTTTGCGTCTGATAATGCAATGAGTATAGCATGGTCGAGCAGTTGAACAAAACACTAGCAAGAATTTCTTTCTGGCACTACTTTTGAACTCAAAGCCACACAATAAGCTCTTGTACGAGTTCTAAAACAAGTTTACGTCGCTCACAATGTGTTAGTAGATAATGTCAGTCACTTAGCAGAGAGCATTTTGGCCCCAAATTATATATATTTCAATGATGATGAAATACCCTCGAATGGAAGAGGAAGCACCAAGGCACTACACATCTCAGTAACGTGTAAAGCCTATTCTATGGCTAGGGTCCTAATTGACAATGGGTCATCGATCAACGTCCTGCATTTGTCAACATTGTCCAAGCTACCCATGGATACCTCGTACATGACATCAAGCCCTTTAGTGGTGCGAGCTTTTAATTGCTCCAAAAGAAGCGTGATTGGCAAAACAGAGATTCCCTTATTGGTAGGAGCCGTTAATTTCCTTATTTGATTTCAAGTGATGGATATAATGCCTTCTCATAGTATGCTATTGGGATGCCCCTAGATTCATTCAACGGGATGGTATCATCATCCTTGCACCAAAGATTGAAATTTGTAGTCGATCAGAATTTGTGCATCGTGCAAGGCAAAGATGACCTATTGGTAGCTGGCTTGCCAAATTCTCATTTCGTAGAAGCTGATGATGATGCAATAGAGAGTTCTTTCTGGAGCTTTGAGGTGTCCACTTCATCTTACGTGTTAGAGGGAATGCGAGCCACTAAGCCTCATGTGCCACAAATAGAGAACATGTTATTTGCCCAGACAATAGAGAAGGGTTGACAAATCCACTTAGGTTCGAGAAAAGACCTACAAGGTATCTCAAAACCCGTTTTTGTTCCCACTAAAAAGGATACAAGAGGGTTGGGATATAAGCCTATGAGGGAGGATGTCGAGAGGATATGTAAAGAGCGAAGAGCAAAGAGGTTGGCCCACATAGTTGTAAAGAAGGTGGTGGAACCTCCTTTGATTTGTCCTCCACTATATAAGACCTTTTACTTAGTGGGATTCGAGCACCAAGAAAATACCTGATCAAGTTAATGATTAATAGAGATGCAATAGATCTAAACATGATTGACGATAGGGTGCCGATGTCAAGGGGCTGGGTTCGCTACGACCCTTTCGCTTTGGACAACTGACAGCTCATACTATTACCTACTATCCTTAAGTCCTCTAAGATGTAATCATTTTTAAGAGTTTTTATTTCCAATGTTTAATATCATTCACTTAACTTAATTTCCTTCAAAAATCCATGTAAAGTTGTTTTCTCTTTAATGAAATCAGATTTGGATCATGTCCCTAGTTACTTTTATTCATTCAATCATTTTCATTCATATAACAATATACATACTCATAATTATTTCAGGGATATACATAATGAATTGATAAATTATACAAAAGACATCTTTGAATCAAATTCTCATAATTATGTTCACAATAATGATCATGAGATGGGAGAGGAGGAAGCCGTACCAGAGGAGTTTTTAGGCTAGTTTAACAAGAAAAGAAGCTTATAGAACGCCACTTGTAGGGAACAGATTTAATCAATCTGGATGATGATGACGTAAGAAAAGAAATTAGGATTGGAACCACTCATGCTAGAGAAAAGTCAATTTTAGAAGGATCTACTCACTGAGTTCTCAGATGTGATTGCATGGTCATACCAAGATATGTCGATTTTGGACACCAATATCATGGAATACATGCTACCTTTGAAATCATATTATAAGCCTGTATACCAGAAGTTGAGAAGGATGAAACTTGATATACTGTTGAAGATTAAAGAAGAGGTCAAGAAACAATTCAATGCAAGATTTCTGAAAATAGCTAAATACCGAAAGTGGGTGGCGAATATTGTACCAGTGCCTAAAAAGGATGGGAAAGTTAGAATGTGCATCAATTATAGAGATTTGAGCCGAGCCAGCCCTAAGGATAATTTTTTGTTACCTCATATAGATACACTGGTGGATAACACTACTAAACATTGTGTTTTCTCTTTCATGGATGGATTCTTAGGGTATAATAAAATCAAAATGGCAAGGGAGGACATGGAAAAGACCACATTCATCACAACCTAGGGAACTTTTTATTACAGAGACCATGCCATTTATTCTTAAAAATGTTGGGGCTAAGTATCAATGAGCAATGGTGACACTGTTTCATGATATGATACATAAAAATATTGAAGTTTATGCTGACAAATTGATAGCAAAGTCCGCTAGGGAGGAAAGTCATGTGGAAAACCTTTGCAAACTGTTTGAAAGATTGAGGAAATATAAATTGAGATTAAATCCAGTAAAATGTACTTTTGGGGTAAAGTCGAGAAAGCTGTTGGGTTTCATAGTAAGTGAACAGGGAATTGAAATAGATCCGGATGAGGTTCGAGCAATTCACGATTTGACACATTTAAAACTAAAAATGAGGTAAGAGGTTTTTTGGGACGGTAAAATTATGTGTTTTATTTCATCTCACAGTTGATAGATAAATGTGATCCCATACTCAAGCTTTTACGTAAGGATAGTGATGGTGAATAGATTGAAGATTGTCAAAAAATGTTCGAGAAAGTAAAAGAGTATTTGGCTAAGCCACCAATTTTGATTCCCCCAGTGCCAGGAAGACCTTTTATTTTGTATTTGGTGGTGCTAGACAATTCTATAAGTTCTGTTCTGGGGCAACGAGATGGTTCAAATAAGAAAGAGCACGTAACATATTACCTGAGTAAGAAGTTCACGAAATACGAAGCTAAGTATTCCCATCTGGAAAATATGTGTTGTGCTTTAGCATGGATCGTGCGTCAACTAAGGCAATACATATTGTATCGCACCACCTTCCTCATCTCAAAGTCGGACCCTTTGAAGTACATTTTTGAGAAGTCATCTTTGTTAGAGAGAGTTGCTCGTTCGCAAGTGGTATTGTCCGAGTATAACAACGCCTACATCTCCCGAAAGGCTATAAAAGGAAGCATAGTCCCAAAATTTCTGGAAGATCGAGCGAAAGTGGAATATGAGCCCATGAGTTTTGATTTCCCAGACGAAGAGATCATGTCAATTTCAAAGCTCGAAGAAGAAACTTGCAGGGTGTATTTTGATGGAGCATCCAACATGATTGGGCATGGGATTGGGGCAGTACTAATCTCCCCAAGTGGCAGTATTTTCCCGCTACAGCTAAACTAATGTTCACCTATACGAAAAATGTAACTGAATAAGAGGCATGCGTTTTGGCACTTTAGATTGCCATTGAGAAAAAGATCAGGGTTTTAAAAGTTTTTGGTGACTCAGTGTTAGTTGTTTATCGATTAAGAGGAGAATGAAAAAAAAAAGGGATTCCATACTTATTCATTATCAAACATATGTGCATGGACTGATCAAAGATTTTGATAATGTCCAATTTTTTTCATTTGCCAAGAGAAGAAAACTAGTTAGTAGATGCGTTAGCTAATCTAACCACCATGTTCAAAGTAGGACCCGAAATAGAAATGCAACCTATACAGCTAATAGTCAAGGACTCATCGGCCCACTGCGCGAGAGTAGAATCGGGAACGAATGGGAAACCATGGTATATTGACATTAAGCGATATTTGCAATACCAGCAATACCCGAATTGCGCCTCAGAAAATGATAAACAAATAAATAGAAGGCCGACTATGGGTTTCTTCTTGGACAGTGATTTTTTGTATAAAAGAGGACGTAACTAAACCCTAATGAGATGTGTCAACATAGAAAAGGTGAATTAGATAGTGAAGGAAATCCATGATGGAGTATGTGGAGCACATAGTAACATTCAAATGATGGCAAGGCAAATCATGGGGTTGGATATTTCTAGTTGACGTTGGAACAAGATTGTTTAAATTATGCTCGTAAATTTCATAAATGCTAGATTTATGTAGACAATATGGATGCCAAGATGGGAGAGATCGTATGCGGTGAAAAAACCTTTCTCTGGTGGAGCATTGATTATCGCTAAAATGGACAGAGACAAGATAATGAACCCTGTAAATTCTAATGCAGTGAAAAAATAATTTGCTTAAAAACTAAGCTTGATCGTTTTTAAAAAGTTATTCACTTTAAGTAATGTTGGCTTTTTCTATTTTGCTTTTCTTTGTGCATCACATTTAAGGTTACTTTTTGCTTTGGAGTCTTGTATTCTCTTTAAGGTTAATTACTTAATAAGTTGGTCATGTTCAAAGTGACGAATGGCATTTTTGAGATATCCTTCACTTCAAAAAAAATTTCATCCTCTGTTAACCACTTTTTGTCATCTTGTTTGTTAAAAATTGACCATTGCGGAAGGATCACCCTCCACGTTGGAGGACAAATTATGAAGTTTTGGGTATGGATCGATGATTTTACAGCATTGTGAGCCAAACATGAGATTATGTGTAATTCAAATTGAAAATATGGGCACATTCCCAAGAATGACCTGTGTGATAACATTAACCATATTTTGAAATGATAAATGGCATCCCTTTGTTCTCCCCATCACTTAGAGAAAATTATATCCCTTGCTACCCCATTTTGAGTCTAATGTATCTTCTTCCTAAGCCCTAGTTAAAGTCATCCATCGAACATCATGGATTGACAAGAAAGGTCATGAAGAATGAATGCAAAATTATGAATTCTTGATAATGCAAAATTATGAATTCTTGATCTCATTCAAAAAAATAAAAACTAAGAAGAAATAACGAAAGCAAATAAGAAACAAAAAAAGTGAGGGAAGGAGCAATAAAAAAATTCACAATAATTTTTCATGGTTTTTATACTCTTTCACATAATTTTAGCCTGGAAAACCTTTCTCTGATTGACCTTTAACCATTAGACCATGTTACAACCCCTAAAAGACCATTTGGATTGAATATGTTGTTCAAATCAGGAAGTTAATCCTTGGGAAATTGTGACGATTTCAAGAGAATAAAAGAAGGAGATGAACTCTAGAGTGAAAACTCATAAATGAGAAGTCTAGAGAGATTTCTAACAAAAAAAGGAGAGGAGGGTATGATATGCCTTAGAGGATAATGAAGATTTTCAAAAGAAATTGATCCTTCGGTACAAGCCCTAAAGTCATCTATTTGAGCTTATTTTAGCCCTTTTTTTGGCACCAAAACTCGAGCGACACTATAACCTTTGAACAAGTTCATCTCTGATTGCTCATGGCCGATTTATATTAGGGAATTAATCTACTTGGAGTATGTAAGAGCCTATAGAAAGAAGAATTTGCCTACACAAAAAAAAACTAAAAAAACTAAAAAATAAAAAATAAACTAAAAAAAGATAGAGAGAGTAAGAGAAAGGAACTATATAAATATCTACTTTAAGATGCAATTTTGCAAAAGATAATGGTATAGGGTCCACAGCCGGAACAGTTCAAAGTCAGGAAACGAAAATTCGGCTTCACAAGAATTAACGAGTTGACTCTTGATGCAAGAAGTTTAAGTTTCAAGGGTGGATTTATGAAATCCGTAGTACCAAGCCTGTTAAAGTGAATTATTATATGAGAATTTAATTTATGAGTCAAAAAATCAATTTAAAATTTGTTAAGGTGATATCCCATGGAATTTGATTTTCATGATCTATTGTGTGTGGATAGGGATTTGATCTTTTTCAACCTAAAGACATGACTCTCAAAATGATGACCTTTTATGAAAAATTTAAGAAATGAAGAAAGGAAAGCATTCATTGCATTTAGTGGCCCAGGTGTAGAGGTCCATTTACTTTTCACTGCATTTAGAGGCCCAGGCGTAGAGGTCCGTTTACTTTTCATTGCATTTAGAAGCTTGGTTGTGGAGGTCCATTTACTTTACATTGCATTTAGAGGCCCGAGTGTGGAGGTCAATTTACTTTTCATTGCATTTAGAATCGCAAGTGTGGAGGCTCATTTACTTTTCATTGCATTTAGAGGCCCAAGTGTGGAGGTCCATTTACTTTTCATTGCATTGTATATGAAGGCATAGGTGTGAGGTCTATTTACATTTCTTCTACATACTCATTTCAAAGATTTGGTTGTGAGGTCTTAATTTATCTTGTTTCACTCTTCATGTTTTGATGGTTTGGTATCTACTTTCTAGTTTTGGATAACATAACATGTTTTGATTTGTTTCGATTTTGGTAATTGCAACATCTGTTATTCCTTGTTCTACGATGTTGAGTGGGATTTGATAGTGGTTAGGTGTCTACATCTTTGTACGTTCCTTGCTACGCAAGCCATGAATAAAGAGGGGCAACTATAGGCACCCTTTTTTGTTCGAGCCCAATTAGAGGTCCATTTGTTCCCTTTAAATTTTTGTTCTCTATTGGGCCCGTTCGAAGCCCACCCAATTTTGGTCAAATAGAGGCATTTGTTTTTCTTTTCTTGTTTTTTCCTTTTTGGGTCTATCAAGGGCCTAAATTATTATTATAATTACTACTACTACTTTTGTTATTAAATATTATTATATTTTTTAGGGCCTAATGCCCAAGCTATTACAATGGTCAACTAGGGTTTTAGAAACCCTAGCCTCCTCTTTGCCACACGTCACAAACATCCAAAATAGTACAAAACCATTGATCAATAGATCAATGGAAACATAACAAAAAATTACAAATAAACAAGATTGAAAAACAGTAGATATACATGAAATGAAATGAAAGAAAAAAAAGAGAGGAGGCTTTTCATATTCTTTTTTTTATTAAAAGAAGGTAAAAAAAACAAAATCAACAAACATGCTATTTCTTTTTCTTTTCTTTTTGCCATACACATTTCATGAGGGATTGGGTTTTGAACTCCGATGAAGGGGATGTCACTGAACTGTCCGTTCTCCGCCCCTAAGAGCCCCCAAAAATCTCGTTTTTTCCTTCCCCTTTTTAAAATAAAGAGTTTTTAAAAAAAATGTTTGATCTTGGGAAAAGTTTTGATTTTTTTTAAAAAAAAAGAAATTTTTAGATGTTTAAAAATAAAAATATGTTTTTTAGTCATTTTAAAGGAAATTTTTAAAATTTTTAAACAAAGTTTTGATTTGTTTCAACTATTTCAAAATAAAGCTTTGATTTTTAAGAAAATTAGTGTTTTTTTTATAATAAAACTTTGATTGAATATTTTGGTCCACATAAACTAGAGAGTCGGACTCTGATGAAGCATGAAATAAAGAAAGAAAAAGGAAAAGAAAATGAGGTTAAAATGAAAGAATGAATAGATTTATCCTATTTATAGGTGCCAAAATGGATCATTTATTCCCACACCCTTACTTTTTAAAGTTACAAAAAATACCCATTTTTTACAGCGCCGCCCTCACTCTTTAGCCTATTTACACTCATAACTCTTTTATGTATTCAAAGCTTCGATTTAATCAGAAATTTCAAAATTAAAAGAAAATTAATTGCTACATCAGTCCTCTGTCTTCCACATTTTTTATCCATTAAACCCAAAATCAAGCTATGTCATTTTGTTTCCATCTTTAATAAATTATTTACACTTATATCTTCCCTTTCATTTGCATTTATAGCTTATATATTTAATGTTAATTATGCACTTTATTTTAATGTTTTACATTTATTCACACTTATAAGATCAAGGCTTGCAAGCGAAAAGCTACAACCCCCAAAACAGTTAGCAATAGCAAAGCTCCTAACTATAAGATCAAGGCTTGCAGGAAAAGAGTCGCAACCCCCAAAATAGTTAACAAAAGCAAAGCTCCCAACTATCAGATCAAGGCTCACAGGTGAAAAGCCACTGCTCTAGAACAGTTAGCAAGAGCAAAGCTCCTAGCTGTAAGGTCAAGGCTCGTAAGCGAAAAGTCGCAGCTCCCAAAACAGTTAGCAAGAGCAAAGCTCCCAGTTGTAATCTAAAGACTCATAGGCGAAGAGCCGTGGCCTCCAGAATAATTAGCAAAAGCAAAGCTCCCAGCAGTAAGATTAAGGCTCGTAGGTGAAGAACCATAGCCTCCAAAACAGTTAGCGAGAACAAAGCTCCCGATTCTAATATCACGCGCAAAGCTCCTAGCTGTAGTATCAGTATAAAACAGACCGCAAATTCATATTCCTAGCTTATAATTTGAGAAAAATCTCTATGTAAAAAATAGATCGCGAATTCATATTCCCAGCTTATAATTTTGAGAAAAATCTCTAAGTAGAAAGTAGATCGCAAATTCATGTTCCCAGCTTATAATTTCGAGAAAAATCTCTAAGTATCAGACGGCTCACGATTCCAACTCTATGTATGAAACAGTTTGCGGGTCTATATCCCCAATGCATTATTAGAAACACTCTAAGTATAAAGTAGATAGAGGAAGTAAGTAAACAAAAGACAAGAACAAACACTTATTTTATCAAAAAATAGATCACAGACATAATTACAGCACATCATCATTCCCCCATCAATGTCTAGGTTTGCATCATCAGCAGTAAGAGCAGCATCCTCTCCAACAGAAGGAGCCATGTTCACATCCCCACCCGTAGTAGAAGGAATTGTGGTCGCATCAACATCAACGATAGAGGAGATCACGTCTGCAGCAGTCGAATCCTCCTCCAAGTAAAGGTTGTCCTTCTAGGTTGCTACAAAAGAATCCTACACTACTCCAGAAGGGCTTTACACATTAAAACCCAGGTTGCTCATGACCATACCATCAAGAACATCGGAATCCACCTTGCAAGCATCAAAGGGACCACAAGCAACCTAGGCATGAAGCAATATGTTCTCCTTAAACCTCTGTAGGGAGCTTAGGATATTTTTAGACGTTTCCTTCTTAAATGTCTCCAAAGCGACAATATGCTTCTATAAAGTGCTATCTAACTGCTCCTGCCACTCTTTGATAATCCTCTACACTTCAGTAGTGTGCTTCACGTGGTCCTCCTCAACTCTGCTTCCATAATTATTGGCCTATTCTTCTCAATACGAGCACGGCGGCGTACCCCTCTGCTTTTATTTCTATTACGGTAAGACGCTCGATGAGATCCCCCTATTTCTCATTTATTACTTCATTCTCTTATATCATCTTGTGATACAGCTCATGCACCCTATTCAACTCAAAATTCATGTTCGCAAACTCCTTATGAAGGGCCTCCACGTACCTCAACCCAACAGCGCTAACCTCAGATAATAGAAAATGCAGAGATGAGGAAAATTCATGCGCACCTAAATATCCGTGCCATGATAATGGATCCCAACAATTTTAGTAGGCACTTCTTCAATAGTGGGGGTAGGAGGAGAACTCCAAGGAACAGGAGGGGGAGCAGCTTCATCAACTCCGATTGGTGAGCTCACTTGGGTAACAGGTGGCAAGCTCATCGTAAGGGGAGAGTGAGCTAGAGTAATCGCAGCATTAGAACCAGCAAGGTCTTCTCTTCTTCTTCAACGATGCACCAACCGAGTACTGCTCTCCTCCTCCTCCTCGCTGGGAGGGTTGACGCGCACAGCACCAACAGGAGTCTTACACTTCTTGCTACAACTAGTTATCAAAACAACAATGTCCATGGCTTCGTTGAGCTCGTACGAGAGGCTGTCAATCTCACTTGAATTATCGTCACAACCCTAATTACTCCCTCCACCAACAACCCTATGGTTAGTAAGAGCAATTAACAAGTTAGCACTTACCCTACCTCCTTCCTCTTGAATCAATTTAGAAAGAGCAAAATGATGGAGCTTCATCTAACAATAATGATAGAAGAAGTTCGCAGGCTCCTCCTCCCGTCCCACAGTATTTGGCCCAACTGAGCACAGGAGCCATAAGTCCAAGTAGCCCTCACAAGTAACCCACCAATTGATCGAATAACCACCTCATTATCTCCTGTCCTCCATCCATTGGGGCTAATATCCTTTAAAAAAATTTGAAAATATTCC